>NC_090931.1:132849753-133187253 GCF_040938575.1 Ambystoma mexicanum
TCTTCCCCAACCTTCTCATCATCACTCAACCTGTACCCCATCTCTATGCCCCTTCATCTCCCTTCCCAAAACCTCTCATCACCACTAAACCTGCACCCCATCTCTTTGCCCCTGCATTTCTCTTCCCCACCCTACTCATCAATCAACCTGAGCCCCATCTCTATGACCCTGTATCTCTCTTCCCCAACCTTCTCGTAATCACTCAACCTGAACCCCATCTCTATGACCCTGCATCTCTCGTCCCCAACCTTCTCATCATCACTCAACCTGAGACCCATCTCTATGACCCTGCATCTCTCATCCCCAAACTACTCATCATCACTCAACCTGACCCCATCTCTATGACCCTGCATCTCTCTTCTCCAACCTAATCATCATCACTCAACCTGAGCCCCATCTCTATGACCCTGCATCTCTCGTCCCCAACTTTCTCATCATCACTCCATCTGAGCACAATCTCTATGACCCTGCATCTCTCTTCACCAACCTACTCATCATCACTCAACCTGAGCCCCATCTCTATGACCCTGCATCTCTCTTCCCCAAACTTCTCATCATCACTCAACCTGAGCCCCATCTCTATAGCCTTGCATCTGTCTTCCCCAAATTTCTCATCATCACTCCACCTGAGCACCATCTCTATGACCCTGCATTTCTCTTCCCCAACCTTCTCATCATCACTCAAACTGAGCCCCATCTCTATGACCCTGCATCTCTCTTCCACAACCTTCTCATCATCACTCCACCTGAGCACCATCTCTATGACCCTGCATCTCTCTTCCCCAAACTACTCATCATCACTTAACCTGTGCCCCATCTCTATGACCCTGCATCTCTCTTCCCCAACTTTATCATCATCACTCAACCTGAGCCCCATCTCTATGACCCTGCATCTCTCTTCCCCAACCTTCTCATCATCACTTCATCTGAGCATCATCTCTATGACCCTGCATCTCTCTTCCCCAACCAACTCCTCATCACTCAACCTGAGCCCCATCTCTATGACCCTGCATCTCTCTTCCCCAACCTTCTCATCATCACTCAACCTGAGCCCCATCTCTATGACCCTGCATCTCTCTTCCCAAACCTACTCATCATCACTCAACCTGAGCTCCATCTCTATGACCCTGCATCTCTCTTCCCCAACCTACTAATCATCACTCAACCTGAGCCCCATCTCTATGACCCTGCATCTCTCTTCCGCTACCTACTCATCATCACTCATTCTGATCCCATCTCTATGACCCTGCAACTCTCTTCCCTAACCTTCTCATCATCACTCAACCTGAGCCCCATCTCTATGACCCTGCATCTCTCTTCCCCAACCTACTCATCATCACTCAACCTGAGCCCCATCTCTATGACCCTGCATCTCTCTTCCCCAACCGACTCATCATCACTCAACCCGAGCCCCATCTCTATGATCCTGTATCTCTCTCCCCAACCTTCTCATCATCACTCAACCTGAGCCCCATCTCTATGAACCTACATCTCTCTCCCCCAAACTACTCATCATCACTCAATCTGAGCCCCATCTCTATGACCCTGCATCTCTCTTCCCCAACCTACTCATCATCACTCAACCTGAGCCCCATCTCTACGACCCTACATCTCTCTTCCCCAACCTACTCATCATCACACAACCTGAGCCCTATCTCTATGACCCTGCATCTCTCTTCTCCAACCTTCTCATAATCATGCAACCTGAGCTCCATCTCTATGACCCTGCATCCCTTGTCCCCAACCTTCTCATCATCACTCAACTTGTACCCCATCTCTATGACCCCGCATCTCTCATCCCCAACCTACTCATCATCACTCAACCTGAGCCCCATCTCTATGACCCTGCATCTCTCTTCCCCAACTTTCTCATCATCACTCCATCTGAGCACCATCTCTATGACCCTGCATCTCTCTTCCCCAACCGTCTCATCATCACTCAACCTGAGACTCATCTCTATGACCCTGTATCTCTCTTCCCCAACCTACTCATCATCACTCAACCTGAGCCCCATCTCTATGACCCCGTATCTCTCTTCCACAACCTTCTCATCATCACTCAACCTGAGCCCCATCTCTATGACCCTGCATCTCTCTTCCCAAACCTACTCATCATCACCCAACCTGAGCCCCATCTCTATGAGCCTGCACCTCTCTTCCCCAACCTACTCATCATCACTCAACCTGAGCCCCATCTCTATGACCCTGCATCTCTCTTCCCCAACCTACTCATCATCACTCAACCTGATCCCCATCTCTATGACCCTGCATCTATCTTCCCCAACCTTCTCATCATCACTCAACCTGAGCCCCATCTCTATGACCCTGCATCTCTCTTCCCCAACCTACTCATCTTCACTCAACCTGAGCCCCATCTCTATGACCCTGCATCTCTCTTGCCCAACCTTCTCATCATCACTCAACCTAGCACCCCATCTCTACGACCCAGCATCTCTCTTCCCCAACTGACTCATCATAACTCAACCCGAGCCCCATCTCTATGACCCTGTATCTCTCTCCCCCAACCTTCTCATCATCACTCAACCTGAGCCCCATCTCTATGACCCTACATCTCTCTCCCCCAACGTACTCACCATCACTCAACCTCACCCCCATCTCTATGACCCTACATCTCTCTCTCTAAACCTACTCATCATCACTCAACCTGAGCCCCCCCATCTCTATGACCCTGCATCTCTCTTCCCCAACCTACTCATCATCACTCAACCTGAGCCCCATCTCTATGACCCTGCATTTCTCTTCCCCACCCTACACATCATCACTCAACCTGAGCCCCATTTCTATGACCCTGCATCTCTCTTCCCCAACTTTCTCGTAATCACTCAACCTGAACCCCATCTCTATGACCCTGCATCTCTCGTCCCCAACATAATCATCATCACTCAACCTGAGCCCCATCTCTATGACCCTGCATCTCTCTTGCCCAACCTTCTCATCATCACTCAACCTAGCACCCCATCTCTACGACCCAGCATCTCCCTTCCCCAACTGACTCATCATAACTCAACCCGAGCCCCATCTCTATGACCCTGTATCTCTCTCCCCCAACCTTCTCATCATCACTCAACCTGAGCCCCATCTCTATGACCCTACATCTCTCTCCCCCAACGTACTCACCATCACTCAACCTCACCCCCATCTCTATGACCCTACATCTCTCTCTCCCAACCTACTCATCATCACTCAACCTGAGCCCCCCCATCTCTATGACCCTGCATCTCTCTTCCCCAACCTACTCATCATCACTCAACCTGAGCACCATCTCTATGACCCTGCATTTCTCTTACCCACCCTACACATCATCACTCAACCTGAGCCCCCCCATCTCTATGACCCTGCATCTCTCTTCCCCAACTTTCTCGTAATCACTCAACCTGAACCCCATCTCTATGACCCTGCATCTCTCGTCCCCAACATAATCATCATCACTCAACCTGAGCCCCATCTCTATGACCCTGCATCTCTCTTCCCCAACCTACTCATCATCACTCAACCTGAGCTCCATCTCTATGCCCCTGCATCTCTCTTCTCCAACCTTCTCATGATCAATCAACCTGAGCCCCCCATCTCTATGACCCTGCATCTCTCTTCCCCAACCTACTCATCATCACTCAACCTCACCCCCATCTCTATGACCCTACATCTCTCTCTCCCAACCTACTCATCATCACTCAACCTGAGCCCCCCCATCTCTATGACCCTGCATCTCTCTTCCCCAACTTTCTCGTAATCACTCAACCTGAACCCCATCTCTATGACCCTGCATCTCTCGTCCCCAACATAATCATCATCACTCAACCTGAGCCCCATCTCTATGACCCTGCATCTCTCTTCCCCAACCTACTCATCATCACTCAACCTGAGCTCCATCTCTATGCCCCTGCATCTCTCTTCTCCAACCTTCTCATGATCAATCAACCTGAACCCGATCTCTATGACACTGCATCTGCCTTCCACAAACCTCTCATCATCACTCAACCTGTACCCAATCTCCATGCCCCTGCATTTCTCTTCCTCAACCTACTCATCATCACTCAACCTGAGCTCCATCTCTATGACCCTCCATCTCTCGGTCCCAACCTTCTCATGATCACTCAACCTGAACCCCATTTCTATGACCCTGCATCTCTCTTCCCCAACCTACTCATCATCACTCAACCTGAGCCCCATCTCTAAGGCCTTGCATCTGTCTTCCCCAAATTTCTCATCATCACCCCACCTGAGCACCATCTCTATGACCCTGCATCTCTCTTCCCCAACCTACTCATCATCACTCAAACTGAGCCCCATCTCTATGACCCTGCATCTCTCTTCCCCAACCTTCTCATCATCACTCCACCTGAGCACCATCTCTATGACCCTGCATCTCTCTTCCCCAACCTACTCATCATCACTTAACCTGTGCCCCATCTCTATGACCCTGCATCTCTCTTCCCAAACTTTCTCATCATCACTCAACCTGAGCACCATCTCTATGACCCTGCATCTCTCTTCCCCAACCTACTCATCATCACTCAACCTGAGCCCCATCTATATGACCCTGCATCTCTCTTCCCCAACCTTCTCATCATCACTCAGCCTGAGCTCTATCTCTATGACCCTGCATCTCTCTTCCCCAACCTACCAATCATCACTCAACCAGAGCTCCATCTCTATGACCCTGCATCTCTCTTCCCCAACCTACTAATCATCACTCAACCCGAGCCCCATCTCTATGACCCTGCATCTCTCTTGCCCAACCTTCTCATCATCACTCAACCTAGCACCCCATCTCTACGACCCAGCATCTCTCTTCCCCAACTGACTCATCATCACTCAACCCGAGCCCCATCTCTATGACCCTGTATCTCTCTCCCCCAACCTTCTCATCATCACTCAACCTGAGCCCCATCCCTATGACCCTACATCTCTCTCCCCCAACCTACTCATCATCACTCAACCTGAGCCCCATCTCTATGACCCTGCATCTCTCTTCCCCAACCTACTCATCATCACTCAACCTGAGCCCCATTTCTATGACCCTGCATCTCTCTTCCCCAACCTTCTCATCATCACTCAACCTGAGACCCATCTCTATGACCCTGCATCTCTCTTCCCCAACCTTCTCATCATCACTCAACCTGTACCCGATCTCTATGCCCCTTCACCTCCCTTCCCAAAACCTCTCATCACCACTAAACCTGTACCCCATCTCTATGCCCCTGCATTTCTCTTCCCCACCCTACTCATCATCACTCAACCTGAGCCCCATCTCTATGACCCTGCATCTCTCTTCCCCAACCTTCTCGTAATCACTCAACCTGAACCCCATCTCTATGACCCTGCATCTCTCGTCCCCAACATAATCATCATCACTCAACCTGACCCCCATCTCTATGACCCTACATCTCTCTCCCGCAACCTACTCATCATCACTCAACCTGAGCCCCATCTCCATGACCCTGCATCTCTCTTCCCCAACCTTCTCATCATCACTCAACCTGTACCCCATCTCTATGCCCCTTCATCTCCCTTCCCAAAACCTCTCATCACCACTAAACCTGCACCCCATCTCTTTGCCCCTGCATTTCTCTTCCCCACCCTACTCATCATCAATCAACCTGAGCCCCATCTCTATGACCGTGTATCTCTCTTCCCCAACCTTCTCGTAATCACTCAACCTGAACCCCATCTCTATGACCCTGCATCTCTCGTCCCCAACCTTCTCATCATCACTCAACCTGAGCCCCATCTCTATGACCCTGCATCTCTCATCCCCAAACTACTCATCATCACTCAACCTGACCCCGTCTCTATGCCCCTGCATCTCTCTTCTCCAACCTACTCATCATCACTCAACCTGAGCCCCATCTCTATGACCCTGCATCTCTCGTCCCCAACCTTCTCATCATCACTCCATCTGAGCACAATCTCTATGACCCTGCATCTCTCTTCACCAACCTACTCATCATCACTCAACCTGAGCCCCATCTCTATGACCCTGCATCTCTCTTCCCCAACCTTCTCATCATCACTCAACCTGAGACCCATCTCTATGACCCTGCATCTCTCTTCCCCAACCTACTCATCATCACTCAACCTGAGCCCCATCTCTATGACCCCGTATCTCTCTTCCACAACCTTCTCATTATCACTCAACCTGAGCCCCATCTCTATGACCCTGCATCTCTCTTCCCAAACCTACTCATCATCACCCAACCTGAGCCCCATCTCTATGAGCCTGCATCTCTCTTCCCCAACCTACTCATCATCACTCAACCTGAGCCCCATCTCTATGACCCTGCATCTCTCTTCCCCAACCTACTCATCATCACTCAACCTGATCCCCATCTCTATGACCCTGCATCTCTCTTCCCCAACCTTCTCATCATCACTCAACCTGAGCCCCATCTCTATGACCCTGCATCTCTCGTCCCCAACCTACTCATCATCACTCAAACTGAGCCCCATCTCTATGACCCTGCATCTCTCTTGCCCAACCTTCTCATCATCACTCAACCTAGCACCCCATCTCTACGACCCAGCATCTCTCTTCCCCAACTGACTCATCATCACTCAAACCGAGCCCCATCTCTATGACCCTGTATCTCTCTCCCCCAACCTTCTCATCATCACTCAACCTGAGCCCCATCTCTATGACCCTACATCTCTCTCCCCCAACCTACTCATCATCACTCAACCTGAGCCCCATCTCTATGACCCTGCATCTCTCTTCCCCAACCTACTCATCATCACTCAACCTGAACCCCATCTCTATGACCCTGCATCTCTCTTCCTCAACCTACTCATCATCACTCATCCTGAGCTCCATTTCTATGACCCTGCATCTCTCTTCCCCAACCTTCTCATAATCACTCAACCTGAGTCCCATCTCTATGACCCTGCATCTCTCTTCCCCAACCTTCTCATCATCACTCAACCTGTACCCCATCTCTATGCCCCTTCATCTCCCTTCCCAAAACCTCTCATCACCACTAAACCTGTACCCCATCTCTATGACCCTGCATTTCTCTTCCCCACCCTACACATCATCACTCAACCTGAGCCCCATCTCTATGACCCTGCATCTCTCTTCCCCAACTTTCTCGTAATCACTCAACCTGAACCCCATCTCTATGACCCTGCATCTCTCGTCCCCAACATAATCATCATCACTCAACCTGAGCCCCATCTCTATGACCCTGCATCTCTCTTCCCCAACCTACTCATCATCACTCAACCTGAGCTCCATCTCTATGCCCCTGCATCTCTCTTCCCCAACCTTCTCATGATCAATCAACCTGAACCCCATCTCTATGACCCTGCATCTGCCTTCCACAAACCTCTCGTCATCACTCAACCTGTACCCAATCTCTATGCCCCTGCATTTCTCTTCCTCAACCTACTCATCATCACTCAACCTGAGCCCCATCTCTATGACCCTCCATCTCTCTGTCCCAACCTTCTCATGATCACTCAACCCGAACCCCATTTCTATGACCCTGCATCTCTCTTCCCCAACCTACTCATCATCATTCAACCTGAGCCCCATCTCTATGGCCTTGCATCTGTCTTCCCCAAATTTCTCATCATCACTCCACCTGAGCACCATCTCTATGACCCTGCATCTCTCTTCCCCAACCTACTCATCATCACTCAAACTGAGCCTCATCTCTATGACCCTGCATCTCTCTTCCCCAACCTTCTCATCATCACTCCACCTGAGCACCATCTCTATGACCCTGCATCTCTCTTCCCCAACCTACTCATCATCACTTAACCTGTGCCCCATCTCTATGACCCTGCATCTCTCTTCCCAAACTTTCTCATCATCACTCAACCTGAGCCCCATCTCTATGACCCTGCATCTCTCTTCCCCAACCTACTCATCATCACTCAAACTGAGCCCCATCTCTATGACCCTGCATCTCTCTTCCCCAACCTTCTCATCATCACTCCACCTGAGCACCATCTCTATGACCCTGCATCTCTCTTCCCCAACCTATTCATCATCACTTAACCTGTGCCCCATCTCTATGACCCTGCATCTCTCTTCCCAAACTTTCTCATCATCACTCAACCTGAGCCCCATCTCTATGACCCTGCATCTCTCTTCCCCAACCTTCTCATCATCACTTCATCTGAGCACCATCTCTATGACCCTGCATCTCTCTTCCCCAACCTACTCATCATCACTCAACCTGAGCCCCATCTCTATGACCCTGCATCTCTCTTCCCCAACCTTCTCATCACTCAACCTGAGCTCCATCTCTATGACCCTGCATTCTCTTCCCCAACCTACTAATCATCACTCAACCTGAGCTCCATCTCTATGACCCTGCATCTCTCTTCCCCAACCTACTAATCATCACTCAACCTGAGCCCCATCTCTATGACGCTGCATCTCTCTTGCCCAACCTTCTCATCATCACTCAACCTAGCACCCCATCTCTACGACCCAGCATCTCTCTTCCCCAACTGACTCATCATCACTCAACCCGAGCCCCATCTCTATGACCCTGTATCTCTCTCCCCCAACCTTCTCATCATCACTCAACCTGAGCCCCATCTCTATGACCCTACATCTCTCTCCCCCAACCTACACATCATCACTCAACCTGAGCCCCATCTCTATGACCCTGCATCTCTCTTCCTCAACCTACTCATCATCACTGAACCTGAGCCCCATTTCTATGACCCTGCATCTCTCTTCCCCAACCTTCTCATAATCACTCAACCTGAGCCCCATCTCTATGACCCTGCATCTCTCTTCCCCAACCTTCTCATCATCACTCAACCTGTACCCCATCTCTATGCCCCTTCATCTCCCTTCCCAAAACCTCTCATCACCACTAAACCTGTACCCCATCTCTATGCCCCTGCATTTCTCTTCCCCACCCTACTCATTATCACTCAACCTGACCCCCATCTCTATGACCTTACATCTCTCTCCCCCAACCTACTCATCATCACTCAACCTGAGCCCCATCTCTATGACCCTGCATCTCTCTTCCCCAACCTACTCATCATCACTCAACCTGAACCCCAACTCTATGACCCTGCATCTCTCTTCCTCAACCTACACATCATCACTCAACTTGAGCCCCATCTCTATGACCCTGCATCTCTCTTCCTCAACCTTCTCATAATCACTCAACCTGAGCCCCATCTCTATGACCCTGCATCCTTCGTCCCCAACCTTCTCATCATCACTCAACCTGTACCCCATCTCTATGCCCCTTCATCTCCCTTCCCAAAACCTCTCATCACCACTCAACCTGTACCCCATCTCTATGCCCCTGCATTTCTCTTCCCCACCCTACATATCATCACTCAACCTGAGCCCCATCTCTATGACCCTGCATCTCTCTTCCCCAACCTTCTCATAATCACTTAACCTGAACCCCATCTCTATGACCATGCATCTCTCGTCCCCAACATAATCATCATCACTCAACCTGAGCCCCATCTCTATGACCTTGCAGCTCTCTTCCCCAACCTACTCATCATCACTCAACCTGAGCTCCATCTCTATGCCCCTGCATCTCTCTTCTCCAACCTTCTCATGATCAATCAACCTGAACCCCATCTCTATGAGCCTGCATCTGCCTTCCCCAAACCTCTCATCATCACTCAACCTGTACCCAATCTCTATGCCCCTGCATTTCTCTTCCTCAACCTACTCATCATCACTTAACCTGAGCCCCATCTCTATGACCCTCCATCTCTCGGTCCCAACCTTCTCATGATCACTCAACCTGAACCCCATCTCTATGACCCTGCATCTCTCTTCCCCAACCTACTCATCATCACTCAACCTGAGCCCCATCTCTATGACCTTGCATCACTCTTCCCCAACCTTCTCATCATCACTCCATCTGAGCACCATCTCCATGACCCTGCATCTCTCTTCCCCAACCTACTCATCATCACTCAAACTGAGCCCCATCTCTATGACCCTGCATCTCTCTTCCCCAACCTTCTCATAACTCAACCTGAACCCTGTCTCTATTACCCCCAGTCTCTCTTTCCCAACCTTCTCATGATCACTCAACCTGTACCCCATCACTATGACCCTGCCCCTCTCTTCCCCAACCTTCACAGTATCACTCAACCCGAACCCCCATCCTATAACCTTGAACTTCTCTCCCTCAACCTTGTTACTAGGGCTCAGTCTGAACCTCCATCTCATACTCCTGCACTCCTCTTCCCAGGTCCTCTCACTACTACTTAATCAGACCACCAGCTGTATAACCATGCACCCTTCTTGCCCATCCTCCTCCCTATCACTCAACCTGAGTTGCCATTTCTTTAACCTACACCAGTCTTCCCAAACCAACTCACTGTGTAAAAAAACACTGGTACATGGTTAAGTTAAGCTTTCCTCGTGGTAATTGCTGAACCTCTCGTTTCAGCTGCCGAATTCTGCCTATGATGGGGACGCTCACCCCACTATAAGACAATCGTGTACATTATAATTTTAGGTTAAGTGTAATCAGTGAACTGCGCCAATTAACAATAATACAATAACAATTGAGTTATATTTTTAATTCCATTCCACAGCCTGACACGTGTTTCGAGCAAAGCTCTTTTTCAAAGGCTGTACATAGTTTCAAATATAAAATCAATAGCATGTTCATTATTGTATACACATCATATCGATTGGGCAAACACCAAGGGGTTAAGAAGGGAAAATGGCCAAAAATAAAAGTGTAATACATGACAACAAAGTTAACATCATGACAATATTGCACAACCATTATGGTTAAATAGCATTAAATGATAGTGAAAACATTTTTCAAATTCATACAGTCAATTACCGTTTGATAAAAGGCATCCATCCGGTTCCAAAACCAATAAAAGGGATGACAGAACAACATGGTACTCTTGTGAGGGGATTCGAGCTCTGGTCCTCCTGCTTCTGGAGGGTCATGGGGAGGCTCCTGGAGCTTCTGGCTGGATCACAGATGTTGCACTCGACTACAGATTTATTGATCCCTGGCACTTGGTTCCTGCAGCAGCAAAGAAGTACAGCCAGTTGGGTAAGATAGTCCAGTGGAGGTCGTCTCGGGTTAGTTGGTCCCACTAACCCAAGGGAAGAAGTCGCCCCTTCTGGAGTTTCTCTTGTCGATTAGATAAAGGAGTTTCAGCACAGCCACAGGGCTTGCCGGGCAATTCAAAGCTCCAGGAGGATGCAGCAAGCTTCATTCACGGTTTCTTTGTCGGGTTGTTCTTCCCAGTGGTTGACTCTGCCTTCAGTTCCAAAATCCTCACCTTTTAAGCAGGTTTCTCCCATTCATGCACAGCTTAGCTGTCACTCAAACAGCAGGGTGGCTGTCCTACAAGGACAGCCAGCCAGCCAATCAGGACTGGGTGAAATTAGGCATTCCTAAAGACAAAGGACAGGGGAGTTTCGGGAACCTCCCTCACTTACTGCCCTTCCAGACACACTGGAGCCAGAGGCGGGTTTCAGTACTGAAGCCCGCCAAAGGAAAAATGAACAAGGGATCAAACCTGGCTTGGTGCACAGAGTAAAACCCAAGAAAGACCTCACAACAGGAAATGGTTACAAAAATAAGACCGGGCCATTTTGACACAATGGACACCCATCGGTGATATACTGCAGCTGAGGATTCAGCCTGCGGTAGAAAAGCACAATGGTAGGAAAAGGGGCTACTAAGTAAATCCCCGCCCCTTTCACTCACTCCGCATAAAATGGGGTGTACTGGACCTAAAAAGAGAAAAAAGGTAAGAAAAGTCCATTTAACTTTACTATTCTTGGGAACAGTAGTTCACACAAGAAAAGGTATTTAAACCTTATGATAAATCTAAAAGGATTTCTCTGTGACACTGCACTGAAGGTGCTGTGTGTCACCATACAAAAAGTAGATGCCTATTAAGTTTGTCAGACTCCTAAAACAAAGGAAACACATAATCCAAATCAGGTTGAAACGCATGAGAGATTGAGAAAAAGGGCTCACTCACTCCAGGGTTCACATTAAAAGTCCTAAAGTCAAACAAAAGAGCTGGGGGTCTCTGAGGTTGAAGGGAATTAGCACAGAAGTGGGAATTCTCGCTAACACCTATCAGGCAAATAGTGGGATGGTTATTACTGAAGTCCAATCAGATAGCACTAAGGACTCCTTGGATGTCTGTTATGGTCATACAAGCTTCTGGGAAAAAGGTAAAGAAGGCTACGCATGGGCCACTGGCGATCCCTCACTAATGAACCCCCTCACTCAGGGATATCATTTGGGGGTCACCAGGGGGCGCAACTGTGACCCCCAAGGTCTCCCTGGCTACCCCTGTGGTCTCCCTTGCTACCCCCAAACAAAACATTTTTTTAAATGTAAGCTCCTGGGCTGGCTGTGGCCAGCACCATGTGGCTCTTTGTTTCTGGAGTGGCTGGCTTTCTTGTTCAGGCCTCTTTAAAAAACAGGTGGTGCACTAGCGAAACACTTTGAGTAGTGACCCGAAATAAGAAAGAATAGGAATACAAAAAAAATGGTCTTTCTGGAATTCAATGCAATAATTGCTAGACTCATTAAAGGTTTATTTCAGGCACACTTCAGGGGGGAGTCACTGATTTAGTTTGTTCTTAAACACCTCAATTCGGCCTTTCATCCTTCTGAGGTTGATAAATGAGTACCAACACGGGTTGGGTGATATTGTATGTATATTTGTTCTATATAAAAATGGCAATGAATGAACGTCGTACCAAATACAGTGACTGAATTTTGTTAGCACATGGGTCTCTTAATATAGAATTTTTAAGCGTTGAGGATATCATTGTCTCCCCTTCCTTAGCCATTATGCTTCGACTCTGTTGCCAGATAGCAAACTCATATTTTGGTGTTAGAAGTAGATAAGGTTTAACTGATATCACTGTTTTTTATATTCACTCTAGGGCCTCATTACGAGTGTTGCAACGGCCCCTTCAGGCAGACTTGTCACGGAAGCACTGGCACCATTTTCAAAGGTGCCAGTGCTTCTATCTCCCCACTACCATGGAGTCCTATGGGACTCTATGGGAATGGGGAACAACATGACCCTCTATGAGTTATGGTTCACTTATCGTCCTTATTTGTACCTGATAGAGATTTGATGTGTCACGTGTTATTGAAGTGTATATTTCCAGTCTACCAGCATGGGGTGTTTGTGGACTAACTGTACTTCTCTACCAACTAGTGCGGTGGTGCAGTAAACAGTGGTGGTAATGGAACTCTGACATTTTCTCTGCACTGCCATATTACAGGTTTGACGGTAACCACGGGGGAATACATCCCGAACTTGGGTGAAGGTCATCCTTTAGGAGAATAAAGGATTTACCAGCAGTGGCATTGCCGCCCATGGCAGATCTCGCAAACCTGAATGAAGTCCAGTTTGGCTATGGAATGGAGAGCAACACTACCACTTATAATTTGGAAGATTCACTGGCAAAGGAGTGGCGGTACCAGTAAACAAAGTTGGAGAATGTACCAGCAGCAACTCTGCCCAACTCTTAATATTGACCCTTGTATCCTCCACTGTCCTCTACTGTCATACTCGACTTTCCTTTCCACTCTACTGCATGCAATAAGACTGCGTTTCCATACAATGGAACAGTGGGTTTCATGTGTACTGAAACTCCCATCACAAATCACTTTTTAGATAATATGCAAATATATGCTTTACACAATTAAGAGCCTTGTAATGTGTTTGTCTGTATTGCCTGTGGAAATACCCATACTCATGTACAATTCCCGCATGTGGTCAAAATGTGGTAATAGAAAGGGCACACATTATTCAGAGTCATGCAGGCTCTTCAGTTAATCTTCATTCTAGAGCCCAATAAGGCTCCATGGGGATTGCATGTAGTTAATTAGCGCATGAGTACATTTTACTTTTGCACTTATGTGCAAAATATCCCCCCTCCATGCAAGTTTTGCCATTTGCACTGTGAGGTGTAAAAAAGGAAGAGGAAATAGAGGTGAAATCTCCTTTTACTATTTCCTTTTAATCTTTGCCGTGCAAATTGTGTCAATTTGGTCTGCCATTTATGCAAGCAGGTAGCATTTCAAATGGATTTCTAGGGAATCGGTCTGTTTTTTGCTGGTCTAAAAAGCAGGCAGATTCCATGGGAATTCAATGCATTACCGCCAGCATGAGCAGCAAGCGCAAGTGGTAATGCATGCAGATTTTTATTTATTTATTTTGACATTTGTTAAGCGCACTTAGCCAGGAGGCATCTAGGCGTGGTGGTTGAAAAAGTTATCTTGGGTTACATTCAGTTAATCAACAGTTGTTCTTAGGTTACAATTAGCAATTACATACAGAGGTTGCATATTACAGGTACAGTTAGAAAGTCTGGGTTAAATAACATGAATGAGGCGTTTGGGGACAAGAGTAGCAATTACCCTTGATTGAGGAGCCATGTTTTGAGTTCTTTCTGGAAGGACAATAGGGATGGATCTGATCTCAATCCTGTAGGCATGGTGTTCCAGAGTTTCGCTGCTGAACCCGTAGGCCCTTTTAAACGAGGTAGCGCTATCTGGAATGGATGGGGATGCAGAACTTACTCTCGCACCAATAGTCAGACCGACTCAGGAAGTTTTCAAATCTTTAGCTGTTTTATTAACAAGTATCTAAAACAAGGGATTACAACGAGCATCAACGGACGCTGCACAATCATTCTCTCTGATTCACATGAAAAAGCACAGTTATACAGTAAAATCTTGTCATCATTGACGTCATACTACGTGGCAAAATAAGAAAACCTAAGTTGGATTGTGGTTGGTCTACGGGGAACATCTAAGTATACTTTCCAAAGGGAAAAGGAGTGTGATTGTCTCTCTACGATCAGGTGGACAGCGATACCCACCCCTAGTGCAAGTCATCTTCTGTGTCATAAAAATACACAATGTTTCATTGGCTTTCTAACTATAGGGCTCTTTACTACGTGGCCTTCTATAATTGGTTGGCACGCTTGTACTGTCTGGAATATTCCATTCCCTAGCAGCACGCAAGCTGGTACCCTAGGTGCTGGAGGGTTGGACTTGACCATGCCTCCCCACCCAATTAGCCCATCATCCATCATCACTCCTGCAGTCTGCCATTCAATTAGTCCTTTGAACCTGGCCTTGCAAAGGATCACTGTGCCTGAGAATAAAAGGGAGTATGAGCAGGGCCTTCTCTTCTGGTCTCGTTGTAGCTTGCCCAAAGTCTATTTCAACTTGACCATGTGACAGGAGACCGTTTTTGAGCTCCTTCTTCACATTTAACACTATTAAATGAATAAAACATGGCACTTCTAGCATTTTTCCATTACACCGCAACAGGAGCTTGTCTCGCTTCTCATGTTCATTGTATCTTCTCAAATATATAACCAGTTTATTGGCTGCCCCAACCCTTGACACTGGGCTAGACAAGCCTTCTCGAATCTTCCTTTGTCATCAGCTGTTTTCTTCCACTGCGCCACACTTTCAGCCCTTCTATTCATGGGGTCCTAGTTTGCTCAAATGCATTGTGGAACATCCAGATTCTATACATACATATATATTGGCTGCCCCGCCTGCAGTCTATTCACTACATATAGCCAGCCTCATGATTACTTAGTCTACCTGCGTTACGCCATCTGTACAATTGTAAAACTTTGCCACACATGCAATCTTCATTCCGCACATGAAATGTTACTCAATTCTTTAATTCGCCATCAGATTCTATAAGGTCTATATATGCTCTTCATTGGCATCTCTTCTGGATGCGTCATTTCTGCTTCATGTGACATCACCAGTCTTCTCTTTCATTCATCTTCACACCTCTTCTGGAACTTCCTTCAGAAGACTTTCATTTCTCTGCGGGCACATTACATTGTAAGTCCCAAAATGAGTTATTGCAAATAAATGAAGGACACCAGTCACAAAACAAATATATAACAAGAGTTTATTCTCGCTTCAAACGGTCTCAGGTTCAGCTATGTCTGCGAACAGTCACAGAGAAATTGAGCAATTTACAGGGTGGCCGGTTAGCGTCTTAATACAGTTCAGATCAGCATTGGTTGCTGTAATTACAGATGGTTTATGACCTGCGTAACATGGGCATTATCCATGGAAACACATGGATCCTCTCTCTACGTCATGTCTGTACAATTTACTGTCTCAGAGCAATCAGGTTCACCCTATTCCCAGCGCAAGGAGACATTCCTGCCCTATATTTATCTGTGTTTTTCTTATACAAAAAGGGCACTTTCATTTTGGCTCGGTAGTTCAATTATCTCTCCCTTCCTAGAATATGCATGATCCATCATGTTTCCTAAACATTGTTCGTGCAATTAGCTTCGGAAAGCAGGAGACAGGAAGACACAAAGACTACCCTTTATCTCCATCCGTGCCTGCATGTTCAAGACTCGAAGTTGGTAAATTCCATTAGCTAAGCATTCCTTGCAAGAACACGTTCACCAGCCCTTCAGGCTGCGATAATTTTCTGCATGCAACATGAAAACCTAGCAAGTGAGCAAAGAAACCAAAATAGAGACTAAAGGCCGTACTTCAATGTGTGCATTTAAGATAACACAGAATAACACAATATGGATGCATTTTCACAATATAGGGTTTTTTCAATGGATACCGTGGGGGTGGGACTTCCGGTAGAGGCACTTGGCTCCTCCTCTGCACTCCCCCCTCTGGTTGATTCAACGACCACTCTCCCATCAGTCTTCACATCTAGATGGCCTCGTCTGAAAAAGTGCTTCTTTCAAGGCCATATCTTCATTACAACTTTCAGGGATCCTGCTGATATCACATGCTCATCAACACTCCTGGTCATGAGACTACATTGTCCATTCGGGCTGCAGTAGATCCATCTTCCCACATACTTCTTGTAGTTTCTTAGATACCGGAACTTCGTTCCCTCAGGTGCTAGAATGCTGGCTTCTATATATCTTTTTATTTCTTCATCTGTCAGCTCTTTGGGTCCAAACCCTGACTCGACATCAATCATGATCTTCATTCCTACTGCTTTCTTTGCTGTCTTCTTGCACTGTGTGATTTTTATTCTGATCACACAAAATCCAAACATGATCATCACCAACAATGTTCCAAGGAAGTTGAAGATATTCGCCATCCATTGTGGAACCCATGAGAAGATCGACACAAACCCGCTGTCATCTGCAATATCTTCAACTTCATCTTCCATCTTGATGTGCAAGTTTGTCAGGATCGTTATGGCCTCTGTCAAGGTCCCATGCTCTTCATCATGAGAAGGTATGAATGTGCCACATGATTCTCTGATTTTGGCACAAACACCTCCATCCACAGCTGTAATCATGTCCAAGACATATCTGTTCTGAAGAGTCACCAGTCGTATGACTCTCAGTTCTTCCTTGATAGCATTGAATCCCTTTATGGTAGTGTTGATTGTTTGCAAGAGCTCCCATCTGGTAATCTGTAACCATTTGGCATTCGCCATCGTCTTGATCCCTAGCATGAAGATTGTTCTGAATACTGCTGAAGTCTGGCTGAACAACCTGTGTTCATATGAAATAGCTTCAAAAGCTTCTATCGATTTAGCTGAGAAGTAGTTCTCCCTCTTGGTTCGATTGAGAAATTCAATTGATCACCTTTTTCTCAGGTGAGCATCTACTTTTGGAAACTCTCCAATGTTCATGTCACTCTTCAGAATCACCAGCGCTGGAACATGGACAATCACTATGGAACACAGCCCTCCCCAGTCCTTGGGCAACTTCATATATGCTCTGGATCCACAGGCCCAGTTGTGGTCCATTATCACTACTGTTCCATCCTTCATTCCTGGTACATCGAAGATTCAACCATACTGCTGATTTTCTCCAACTTTTCTTGTGCCATTGTTTCTGAAGCATAGCTCTGCACTAGCCAGAGGCACTATCTGCAACATGCCTCCTTTGTCATCAACCCATGTCAGCAATTTTGCAAGCTTTGGCCAGAGAGGTTTACACCCTTTTTCCACACGATCTATGACTGGCTTATAGTGTCCTGTTACTGCCACTGCTCTGCATACAACTATGCCTTCTTCCCAACTATCTGGAAAAAGTGCTCTTACCCTGATTTGCATCTAGCCTCTCTCCTTGCATCTTCGTATTTCTTCATCATTCTTTCCTTGACGGTTGTGCTTTTTATTTATTTCCCATCTGCTCCCTTCATTGCAGGCTGTTCGTATATTATCACATGATCTCTGGTTTGTGGTTTATCTCTTGTCTTTAAATCTTGCACGTAATCATCTTCTTCTGGAGCTGTCCATTCAGTCACCCATACCAAGGATGCTGTTCGACCCTAAAACGGACCTCTTGTATGGCAGAGTGCAAGGTGTGTCAGGCAATGACCTGTCTGGACTGCTATTTCCGTAGCTATGAATATCTTAAAATTCCCTTTAGCATAAGGTAGGAGAGCACAAACATAGCAGCTCTCCTTAGAGGTACTTTTTCCCACCTCTTTCATGTGCTGATACCACATGTTATTCCCCAAATGTGCTGTGCTGTCTAGATAATTATTTAACTCATAATCATCTTCCCTTGTGCTTCTCTTAGGTCTCCCTCTTGCAAGGAGGGTGCGTGCATAATGCTCATGTAGTACATCAATAAGGGTCCTTCCTACAGGGAGAATCATAGCAACACTTGTCAGAGAACTGCATGACCTTACATTCGTCACTGGTCATTCTGCATATTCTGAAACCCATCTTGGTTATTTTGAAAACCACCCCTTCCTCTGTAACCCATTCCTCTGCCTCGTGGCGTAAACCCATTCCCTCCTTGATCCATCTGACGTTGATTATTCGCCTGTGGTGCACCCACTGCTTGCTGTATTCCCAATCCCTCTCGGCTTGTCAATACTGCCCCTTCTATGGCGTATTTTGACAATTTCTTCTGAACTAACTTGGCTTCCTCAAGTTTTCTAGCATCTTCCTTCTTCTTATTTTTCTCCTGTAACAGCCTGCAGTGATGCGCTATAGTCAACTGTATCTCTGCCCATGGCTTTCCTTCCATTCCCACTAATTTCTTGAGCTGTTTCTGTACTTGCTCCGGTAATCGCTGACACAAAATGTGGTAAAATACTGGCACTGATTTCCCCCACGGCTCCCTCATTTCCAAAGTCCAGCGTTCCTGAATACTTTGAATATAAGCAAGCGATTCTTCATCATCTTTCATCTTACATGGCATAATCACACCCATATCTGACGTATCAGGATATTGTACCATGAGCGCTCTCCAGACATCTGCTCTATAATTGTTAAATGGCTCTCCATTGTGCGCTCTGTTCGGTGCCGTGGCACTTAAGTAACCTGCTCTCGTCCAAATGTCAACAGCCCTGGCCCCAAGAATGGCTGCTAGGAGACACCTAAGGTCCCCTACTGCTAGAGTATTTCCTCTAGCTCATAAATTCATTTCCCTGCGCCTGCCGTTAAGCTGGGAAGTTTGCATCTCAAATGATCCTTATCCATTTGTGGCCAGGGGATATACTGCGGTCTGGCCCCTCATTTCTCCAATAAAGGGAACTGCGTGAACCCAAATCCGCAATCGGCTCCCATTTTCTGCCTATCCATAGTGGGGAGAATAGTTCCTGATCACCTTCTTGCTTGCAATGACCCTCAACCTGCTCACATATGGTGGCATTTCTCCCTTCTCATTATACAATCGTCCTTTAGGGTGCTCTGACATCCGATCCTTAGGCTGCTCTAAATCAGACCATCTCAATTCTTTGTCTGTCTGCAGACATCCCTCGGGACCACATGCACTCTCTCCCTCCTAAATGCGTAAGGTTTCTCTCTCTTCATCTGACATATCTAGTCCCCAACTGGTATGACTTTCGACCCTATCACCCTTATTTAAAGTCAGCCTGTCTAAGGACAAGGCTCTATGCTCGAGACTAAACGGGTCTCTTTCCTCGCTTTGTGATTGTAGGACCAGGGATTATTCTCCCTTCCCTCAGCTTCCCAATTTGCTGCTTCCTCTTAAGTCTTGATAGTTTTAATCAATTCTATCTCTGATACTCCCTAGGTCAAAATTCTACATATTTTGAAATAGTCCTTGAAACAAGGTATCCATTGAGAAAACCCTATATGATGTACCCACAGAGAAATGACAGTCTTCTGAAGAAAGTTCTGGAAGAAGTGTGAAGATTAATGAAAGAGAAGACTAGTGACATCACATGAAGCAGAAATTACGCACCCAGGAGAGATTCCATTTTATTTATTTATTGCATTTGATTACATGCCCAAACCCTTGGGTATCACGGCGTAATTTACATATATCTTTGTTTTCATGTCAGGGTTACATACAAATTGTTTTGCAAAGTTACATAGATTTATTTGGCACAGTCATATATACAGATGCCAATGAAGAGCATATTTAGATCTTGCAGAATGTGATGGTGAAGTAAAGAATTGAGTAACATTTCATGTGCGGAATGAAGATTGCACATGTGGAGAACACTTAAAAAAAATGCAAGCAGTTTTACAATTGTACAGATGCTGTAAGGCAAGTAGACTAAGTAATCATGAGGCTGGCTATACGAAGTGAATAGACTGCAGGTGGTACCGCCAATATATATATATATGTGTCTGTAAAATCTGGATGTTCCACAACGCATTCTAGCAAACTAGGACCCCATGCATAGAAGGGCTGAAAGTGTGGTGCAGTTGAAGAAAACAGCTGACGGTGAAGGAAGATTCGAGAAGTCTTGTCTGGCTCAGTGTCAAGGGTTGGGGCAGCCAAGAAACTTGTTATCTATTTCAGAAGATACAATGAACGTGAGAAGCGAGACAAGCTCCTGTTGAGGTGTAATGGAAAAACACTAGAAGTGCCAGGTTTTATTAATTTAATACTGTTAAATGGGAAGAAGGAGCTCAAAACATGCTCTCCTGTCACATGGTCAAGTTGAAAATAGACTTTGGGCAAGCTACAATGAGACCAGAAGATAAGGCCATGCTCACACTCTCTTTTATTCTCAGGCACACTGATCCTTCTCAAGGCAGAGTTCAAAGGACTAATTGAATGGCAGACAGCAGGAGTGATCATGGATGATGGGCTAATTGTGTGGGGAGGCATGGTCAAGTCCAAACCTCCACCACCTGGGGTACCAGCTCGTGCGCTGCTACCGAGTGGAATATTCCAGAAGGGTACAAGCGTGCCAACCAATAATAGAGGGCCATGTAGTAAAGAGCCCTACAATTTGAAAGCCAATGAAACATTGTGTATTTTTATGGCACGGAAGATGACTTGCACTAGGGCTGGGTATAGCTGTCCACCTGACTGTAGAGAGCCAATCGCACTCCTGTTCCCTATAGAAAGTATACTTAGATGTTCTCCATAGACCAACCACAAACCAACGTAGGTTTTCTTATTTTGCCACGTAGTATGGCGCCAATGATGATGAGTTTTTACTATATATGTTTTTTCATGTGAATCAGAGAGAATGCTTGTGCGACGTCCGTTAATGCCTGTTGTACTCCCTGTTTTAGATACTTTTTAATAAAACAGCTAAAAAAATGTTCAACTTCTTGAGTCAGTCTGATTATTGGTGTGCGAGTAAGATCTGCATTCCCAGCCATTCCAGATAGCACTACCTCATTTAAAAGGGCCTATCGGTTCACGTGGTAGCAGATGGAGGATGGTTCAATAAGACCCATCTATTAGTAGGTCTTTTAGTACTTTTGGAAAATTGGACACCCTCCGCCATCTAGCCGGAGGATCGCAAAGTTTCCTGTGGAGGGTGGCCGATATAGAACTCTTGCAAGAAAATCGATACAGGTGCGACAGGTCCCTCTTTGACAAAATCCCTCCTGGTTTCCACAGGTGCTGAGCGGACTGAAGGTGACAGTGGTCGGTTGGGGGAGGGGGATGATCCCGAAGGTCTTGAGCTAAAAACCGAATGCTGAGTAGATTGAGGGGACTGGCAAAATAAGGGAATGCGATTGTGTTAATGAAGAAAAGCAACAGGGGGTTTGTGTAGTATATGATGAGAAGTGTTTGAACGAGGAGCGTTCTGTAGAGCCCAGGTTCCTACCGCAAGGAAGGTCTAGAAGGAGTCATTTTGAAACCCCAAGGGGGTAATTAGGCGGCAAACAAACAGGTTTATGATAGGGAATGTCTAAAACTCCAATCAGGGTATTTTAGGGGCTAGGTGAAAAGGAGTACCATGGTGTTTTTATAAAACGTCGACTAGTCTGTCTGTGTATTTTGTAATTGAAAAGAGGTGTCGAAAAGCAACGAGAGTAAAACTGTGAGGTTAAAGTAGAGATAAAAGTTATTATCTATTTTTTAAGTCATTGTTGGCGCCGGCTGTAATAATAGGTTGAGATCATTGAGAAGTGCAGAGGCTTTGAGCGGCGAGGCTGGAGCGCGCTCATATTTGTTGTTTTTCTGAAACGTATCTGTGTAACTAACAGTAACTATTGACAGTCAATTGAGACTTCTCACAATGGGGGATGTTACTCCACTGATGCATTTGTGCAAGACGCTGCCAAAGCACATGCCTAAACGTACGGTATAGTGCAGAGTCGGTAAAGGACACAGCAGACAAGATGTTCATGCCATTGCCACAAGGGGGATCACTGTCAAAAGTGGTTTTGCAGCACATGATCACATACTTGCATGCTGCGTAAAACAGGGAAGAAATTGGAGAAAAGGCTAGCTAGTTTAGCTAAGATCATGAGACAGACAGGGCTCCACCAGGGCTGCAGCAGGAGAAAAGGATAAAGCTGGTCAGGTAACGCACGTACAGAACAAATGGATGGGTAGACAGATATTGCTCAAGCTCGATGGGAAAAGTATCGAGGAAGTTAGGCAAAAGGAAGATCAAGATGAAAAGGATAGAAAAGACAGAGAATGAGAGAAGAGATTGAAAAAAGATGAGTACTAGAGATAGAATAGGCAGAGACGAGAGCAGATGTATCACGAGGAGCAGCAAAGAAAAGAAGAACAGGCAGAAGAGCAAAGGAAGTATGACAACAGGCAGAGCAATCAAAGAACGAGATAGGCTAGAAAAGAAGATAGAAGAGGAAGAAGCTCAGAAATGAAGGGATAAAAGAATGCAAAGGCAAAAGGAAGAAGAAGAGCATAGAGCGAATGAAAGAAGAGGAAAGGGTTAGACAGGAAGCGAGAAAGCAAAGGAAAAAAAGACGAAGAAATGCAACGAAAAAGAAGACAAAGGGAAAGTGATATTTATCGCATTCAGAAGAAGTTAATGGAACCGAGTCCAGTAATATCATGGAGCCACATAGAAAAGTTTCACCCGTCGCAGGGAGCAATGTCAGGACCATCTAGGATAACCCGTCTTCTCGAAGAGATAACCAGTTTCTTGGCTGCCCCAACCCTTGACACTGGGCCAGACAAGCCTTCTTGATTCTTCCTTTGTCGTCAGCTGTTTTCTTCAACTGCGCCACACTTTCAGCCCTTCTTTTCATGGGGTCCCAGTTTGCTAAAATGCGTTGTGGAACATCCAGATTCTATACACACATATATATATTGGCGGCACCGCCTGCAGTCTGTTCACTTCGTATAGCCAGCCTCATGATTACTTAGTCTACCTGCCTTACAGCATCTGTACAATTGTAAAACGGCTTGCATTTTCTTCAGTGCTCTCCACACGTGCAATCTTCATTCCGCACATGAAATGTTACTCAATTCTTTACTTGGCCATCAGATTCTATAAGGTCTATATATGCTCTTCATTGGCATCTCTTCTGGGTGCGTCATTTTTGCTTCATGTGACGTCACCAGTCTTCTCTTTCATTCATCTTCACACTTCTTCCGGAAACTTCCTTCATAAGACTGTCATTTCTCTGTGGGTACATCATGTAGGGTTTTCTCAATGGATACCTTGTTTCAAGGACTCTTTCAAAATACCTATTCTGCATGATCTTTCACTTGTCTGTGTATAGGCGCTTTATAAATAAACACTACCATTATCATTTGAGAACGTGCTGATTCGTCTGCTTGGTTCGCGTACTTCCAAAATCAAATCACTGTAAAGACCACATTGGCTAATGCTGGACACTGGGCTATAAGGTCGGGCATCAATGACCCTCTAGTGAGCCATTGTGATAATGAGCCTTGTGCCTCATTGGGTGATCAAAAAATACTATTAAATAGTTGACGTTTATTTTAACAGCTAAATGACATTTTCAGCTCAGCATGTGAAGGGCATATTCCTGCCTGTTCCTACTAGCTTTCGAGACTAGAACCTCGACATTAGTGTTCAGCAAACTTGACTACTGCTCCAGCCCGCTCCTGCCTGCTCCTGCCTGCTTTTACCTGCTCCAGCCCGCTCCTGCCCGCTCCAGCCTGCTCCATCCCGCTCTTGCCTGCTCCAGCCCACTCCTGCCCGCTCCTGCCTGCTCCAGCCTGCTCCTGCCTGCTCCTGCCCGCTCCTGCCTGCTCCTGCCCCCTCCAGCCTGCTCCTGCCTGCTCCTGCCAGCTCCTGCCTGCTCCTGCCTGCTCCAGCCCGCTCCTCCCTGCTCTTGCCCGTTCCGGCCTGCACCTGCCCGCTCCTGCCCGCTTCAGCCTGCTCCTGTCTGCTCCTGGGCCCCCTCCTGTATACTTCTGCTGCGCTCATCAAAGTCCTCAACTGTGCCACATGCCAACCTGCCTGCATCCTCCGCCAACTGGGCAGCTTTCAGTGCAAAATGGCTCCTCCTTCGAAGCTATCCCTGGCCACGCAATCAATGCCTAGCATATAAGTGTGCACATTTGTGCAGTTGTCATAATGCCCTATGAACACATTAGCCATTTTGAAACTCCATCGGCGATGATGTTGTCACCTTGTGGGATCAAGGAACTCCTTTTCTCCCGGGGATTCAGACATCCTTGTCCCAGTGTGATGAGTCCCGAGCCTCATCACACTGTTTGCCATTACCTCCTATTGGGCTTGCAGGTATATTATGTTAATGCTCCGCCACGAGCGTGCCCTTTCAGTTTGAGACCCACAGGCAGGGCTTCTCTGCTTGCATTCCATGATCTTTTGGGTTCATGTAGGATTTATGTTCTGGTGCAGAAACCACGAATTCTGTAAACGGGGAGTTCACCAGCATAACAAACTGGAAGCTTTCTAGGAATGTCAAACTTCCTGGGAATATCAAACTGGAAGCTTACTGGGAATATCAAACTGGGAGCCTACTGGAAATGCCATGACACGTGTAAATTGGAACACGTGGTGCAATGTATGTGATGTGGCATATGTGACATATCTGATGTGCAATATATGATGTGCGTAGCATGATGTATCTGAAGTGATGTATGTGGAATGTGACATACCATGCATGATGTGACATATTTGATGCAACATATGTGACTTGACAAATGTGATGAATCTGATATGGAATATGTGCTGTGGGTGATAAATATATAATATGGCATGCTTAGTGATGAATGTGATGGATGTGATGGATGTGATGTGATGTGTCTGATGTATTTTACATGATGTATCTTGTGGCATTTGTGAAATGATGTACATGATATGATGTATATGGCATGATCTATAACATGACAAATGACTTGGTGTATGTGTTGCGCCTAATGTGACAGTACATATGTGACATGATGTATGTGACGTGATATACATGATGTAACACACATAACATCACACACTGATGTGACGTGTGTCATGATAAGATAGGTCGGCACATGACATATAGGACCTGTTACACATGACGACTTGACATGTGTGATATAGCACAGCAAGTTGGCAGAAGTTTGTATCTGGCACTACCTTGATGGCAGGCCTGAATAGCTAGTCGAAGAGGCAGTACCAGGGTCGGCTTTTTCCTGGTTATTTCACTAAAGCAGCAAAAGGATGGGCATGGTGGCACAGAGACCACATTTCCTCTGATATTCGTTCCAGTGCTAACATATTCATTTGAGTGATAACACTTAGCAAATGTTGTTATTAACCAGGGATGAGACCAGGCATTTTTGATGTGAAGTCCATAACGTGGATGGAATCAATCAGTAACTACCCGGCCCCTAACCTGGTCACCTGTGCCTCTATCCCAGGTGTCCCATCATGTTATCTAGTTTGCTGGTGTCCTAGCCTACCCTACCTCCTTGCTCCCTCGCTCTACCCCCTACATTATCCCACCCCAGCCATGACCTGCACTTGCCTTCTGGTATGTCATCCTGTCAGAACTAAACAGGTGGACTGTGGATAGTAGCATTCTAAATTAGGTCCATGGAGGTTTCAGAAGTGGGCGATCCACGGTAGACCAGGTCTTTGTCCTTTGGTACATAGCCAATAAATATGTTGTAGCCAAGAAGTCACCCATCGATGAGGCCTTTCTGGTCTTCTCATCAGCCTCTGATCTTCTCATTAGAGGGAGAGGCTATGGGTCAAAATCGTGGAGCTGGGAAGAAACATCCCACACCTGCACATCATCAAGGACTTATATTTCAGAACTCTGCTCAGATCAGATACAGCCCATGTGGCCAACTCACAAACAAAACACCCACACAAAGAGGAGTCAAACAGGGTTGCCTATCGGCACCAATCCTTATATGTTAGAGAGTTGCCAGAATGTGTGGAGGGAACCCCTGAAGATACAGCTGCGATCTGTGGGAGGCCAGTACCCATGTTATTATGTGCGGATGGCTCTGTACTTTTGGCCAGGACACCTAATGCCCTGAGAGCCCAAATAATGGCTGTGGCAACCTATTGCAAGGTGAACCATCTAACTCTAAACAAAGGTAAATCAAAAGTCATGATTATTGACTGTTCCCGTGTTAGGAATTGAAATCCCTATTTTAGAATGGATGGTGAACCAAAAGAGGTCGTAGATTGTTTCAACTACCTCAGAACTTCTGTTTCCTGATATCTGGCCTGGAAAGCACAAGTAGAGGCTGCAAGTAGGAAAACAGCAGCAGCAGGGAAGGCCACTATAAATCTAGCCCGTAAAAACATAGACAATTTGGGGGATGAAATTGAAACAGTCTTCAGAGGGAAATTTGGCAGAATAGTCGCCTATGTAGCAGAGGTCTGGGGTCTGGACAGAAATGTCAACAGAGTAGACCTATGTGAATGGGAGTTCTGGAAACATCTTCTGAACCTACCACAAGGCTTCCCAACTGCTATTCTCCATGCGGAGGTGTGTTCCCAAAGCCAACAACGAAGGGTGAGGAACTCGGGAGGATAGCTCGGGAGGATAGCTCAGGAGGATAGCCCCTTTCTCAGGAGGATAGCTCAGGGGCAACACACTCGCCTTGGAAGCAAGACGACGCGGAGCAACACAGGTTTAATCCCCGGGTCTGCACTTAGAAACCCCCGTGTATTGAGCACGTTATAAATGACCAATTATAATCATAATCATAATCAGGGTATCCTGTGAAAAGGGCAGCAGCCCAGACACAAGAACACTTCTCCCAGGTCTTCGACTCGAACTATGGGGTGCAGTTGTGTCAAGATGTCACATCCTGCAACCTATGCATTAGCCCGCTACAGGTCGATCTTAAATGAGATCAATAGAAAGCAATGTGAAAAGGCAAAATCGACAGGCCAAGAAGACCTGGCCATCCTATCCCGTCCTATCCCATCCAAAGTGGGTAGATATTTGCACACTGCGTGGCGGGCACCAACCTTACCGGGAATCTCTTACTAACCCCCAAATATGACACCATTTCTTTCTCATTTGGGCCGTTACCACCGGAAAGCAACAGGAAAAGATGGAACAATAGCAACAAATACCAAATGTAAAATCTGTGGGGCGGAGGAGGAAAATCTATATTATTTTCTTCTCGTCTGCTTAGTTAATGAAGCCTTGAGGTCAAGATCCATTTCTACCCTAGCTAGGAAGGAATGTTTCTTTGTTAATGAGGGAGCAGTACTTCCATTGATTTTAGGGGACTTTGAAGAGCCCATTGCAAAATCGACGGCTGGGTTTATATATGGGACTTGGAAATTGAGATCCAGCAAGGTAAACGAATATGAGAACAACTTTTATACTTTTATACTACAGGGGCGTATGGCATGCCGGAGGAAGGAGTCGGACAAAGGGGTGGCGTGGTATGAACGCTTATTTATTAAACAATAAGAAAAAAGGCCTAACTCTCCCTATTCCAAAGGGTATTCCCTACCTAACTAAGGAGAACCTGGATGCTAGTCATTAGGGTGGTTGTCCAAATGAAAACATACTGTCCTCTGTGCAAAACGACTTAACTCTAGCCCTACTACTACATACACAAACAACAGAAAGAACACCAGGAGAATGACTCCCTTCTCCTGGTTTACTGGTATCCACCTTGGTGAATATGTTCAAAGAGTCTTAACTAAGAGTTCGTGTTCCACAAGGATATAGAATACCAGGAGGATGACTCCCTCCTCCTGGTCTAATGGTTAAATGTTTTGACAATATACATGGCAACCATTGCCCTAGTTTCTGAATCAACTTCTTCTTATTAAGCCTTGTACTTCTTTACAGGCTTCTGTTCTGGCTTCTGAGTTAACAAACTGTGGGATAGAACCAGGCAAATGCTTCCCCTCTCCTGGTTCACTTGGATATCTGGTAACCGCTCATATTAAGCCTTGAGCTTCACTGCAGGCTCCTCTCAGGTTTAGTTTAACCCCTTAACTCCCAGGCTATTATGCAAGTCTATACAAAAAGGACAAGCATACTTGTCCTTGGCACTTAAGGATGTTCAAAGCTAAAAACTAATTGGCCTAGAGCACACCTTATTTAACATATAGTAATTGATTTAGGGTAATTAGTGGGATGCGGGGGAGAATATCAACCCTGACACTGGGTTGTATCAAACTATGAGTAAACAACAGGTGACCACCAATTTGTGGAACACTCCCGTCCCCTGCACACCCTAGTGTTGCAATAACAACCAAATGCTCATATGATTTCATAAAATAAAACTTTATAAATTGATAATCTTGTCATCAATGTGTGTTTTAGTTCCCAAAAAAAAGGGATTCTTACTTGAAAAAATCATTTAACATAACAATTATATACATTTAAAATAAATAAGATTTTCTTTTGTGGTTAATGGTTCAAATCATCACTATTACTTCATAGTTTCAAAAAAACCAATCCCTCAGAGATTCATTCAAGTTCAATTAGTGTATATCTCACAGGTAGACATTTGTACCGTGCCCATTAGTCTGTACCAATTTTCTCAATGGTACATGAAAATACCAATGTCACAAAGTACAGAATTCTTTACGCGTTTCAGGGAATATATAACCCCTTCATCAGAAGATATCTACCCAAATTTTTCTTTCAGTTTAAATACATAGATTGAAAAAAATAATAATTTCAACATGGATTACTATCCATCTGTCGTAACTGGATCTTAAATCATCAGTGATGCCCTGATTCTTGTTTTCCGCTGATCTTTATTTAAGGATTCTAATGTCAATTTGGTTTGCACTGTAGCGCCAATCCTAAAAAAAGTAAAAAAACAATGTATGTAAGTCCCAATGGTAGAACAAAATACTTTAAACATACAATCTCAAATGTATTCATAGTATAAATGTCAATGGTTACCTGGTGATCAGGTTAGATGTAGCCAGATTAGGTATAGGGTCTAACTTCTGTGATGGTGATGGTTATCTGTGATATACAATCTAGTTGGCTGACTTCAGGGCATATTAATCAACGTTCACCTGTGAATTAAAAGGGAATCCTAAGAATATTGTCTTTTTGTGCTCTACATACAATGGATGTGCAATTGCTCATTGTAAAGAATTCTTACCAATTAAACATGATATCGTGTAGCTAGCAATTGCTTGTAGCGATCCAGATCTGATCTGTTAAGCTTCTTGATAATCACAAGTCATCTGCAATAAATATTTGAGTGTAAGGGAACATCTATTCACCTGTAATAGAAGGCGGATACAGCTCTCTAGGATAACACTTCGTAAACACATATTCAAGAGACAATTTACACAGGTAAGCTTTTTGCTACCTTGACCTCTCCAATAGAACACCAATGGATGTTATGATGATCTACATTGTTATATGACTTTGATTAGTCCTCACATTTTCAATAGATGTTCCCTTACACTCAAATATTTATTGCATTTGTCATTCATCGCTGCTCTTTCCTCGCTTCTCTCTACCATGCTTAATTTCTGCAGAGTCTCCAGTTCACGGGTATCAGCGTTGTTAAGGGACCTACCGGTCCACCTCGCAGAGGTCACGCCACCGTTAACCAGATTATCACTTCTGCATTGGTCAGGGCTCCTTCTAGGTCCTGAGGCTTCCTCCGACCTTCCATCCACGTACTCTCAACCAAGGACTTGATTCTCCATCCGGTGTTTTGGTTGTCAGGTTTGAATTTACCGGGCAGGTGCGTCTTCACTCTGGCTTCTCTCTGGTTTCCCTGGTTCCCTTTCAGGCAGTCCTTTGTTTTTATGATCAGTAGCTGGGTCCTCCGCAGCGCAATTTCAAAGTCTCTTGTCTGTATCGATGATGCACTCTTCAGGACTCCTCAGGGCCACCTCTTCTCAGTACTTTGAAAATCACATGAAAAAGTAGTTTGTATAACTCCTGTAATGTTCTTCTTCACAGTATTTCATTAGACAATGAATTTGAAAGAAAAGGTGGAGTGTCACAATGACATACGTGGGTACTGTCAGAAGTTTTTCTTACAGATCTTAGGGATTTGAGGGATTCAAAGGTAGGAGGGTTAGGGAGTTACACCATGTAACGGGTGTCACCAGCCCCATGAGGGCTGTGAGCTCCTCCTGCTTTGTACCACCCGAGGATGAATATTGGCTAGTGGTCTCCCCTCCCCAGCCTCACAGAGAAGGGCTCCCTCACAGGGACAAGTGGCGTGATCCCACGATTCGTCGCAGGCTGCGAGTGATGAGGTTTACGATCTCACTTTATTACTTCTGTCGCCTGAAGCAGCACGTTTCTACTTACCCAAATAAAAAAAAATCATTGTCATAGGTAGTGTGGGTCTGATAACATCCAATATATTTTACATATTTAAAGACATTTTTAAAATGTTTTATTATTGTGAAACCACTATATTATGTTATTCATTTCAATCACGAAAAGGTCTAATCAGCCAAAAGTACAAAAAAGGTACTCTTGTTTACCTTGGCAATGGCACAGCTCCTGCTTCCGCCCACCTCCCACCACATCCTAATCCCCTGGCCTGCCCCAGGGCTGTAAAAATAGTAAAGGCAGGGATTTGAGTGGGATGGGAAATCGAGGGGGTCTCTAACAAGCTGGCATTGCCCAAGTAGTTTCGGGAGAGGTGGGGCAGCATTGTTCTTTTAGATGGAAATGCTACCTTAGTTGAAGAGGAGGGCGCTTTGCTTTCATTCATTATGCTGCGCTCACCTCTTGTTTTTTCGTTAGCAGTGCCGATCCCCGCAGGCAGGACTTCCATTCTTGACAACCCTACAGATTTAGGAGGTAGGCTACTGCTTTTTAAGCAGCCCTAACGCCTACAGATTTCTGTGACAGATCCTACTGGTGTTTACAGTAGCAGTTAATTTATGTGACTCTAAAGCAGGCTCCAGAACAAAGCATGCAACACATTAATTAGTCTGTCTGTACAGTGAGCTGGTATGTGATTACTTTAATTGAGCTCAGACCAATCCACTGACAGCTACTTGACTCTGTCTTGCACTCTTGCCGGGACAACCCTTAGGTGAACCACCAGTGAAGGCAAGTGGCAGAGTGTAACACCATCACAAAGCATCTGTCTATCAGTCGCCATGTCATTCAGTGTTCAACTTGCAATAAATATGTACTGCCTGGGCTGCTGCTACAGAGCAGTGGCAAACGTTGCCTACCAGCTCTGTGTGACTACCTTCTGTGAAGTTAGATGATTGAATTTGGTGTTAAGTTACCATTCAGAATTATACATTTTTAACATTTGAATATCTTTCCATGTTGTGCTGTTTTATGGGTTGTGTATTTTAGAATGCTTCAATGGTGCCAACAATGTATGTTTTGTATTTTCCTGTGATGTTATTGTTATGGGAATCATTTTTGAAACTTGAAAAATCCTACATCTTTTTGGTCACAGAATTGTTGTAGGCGAGCCGGTGCCTCAGGCCGCCCCGTACTATCACACACGTACTCGCAAGCATACAAGAAGACACGGGACATGCGTGTGTGTGTTCCGGAGTCCCGGCGGCAACTGCCGCACAGACGTTCTTTATTCTGAATGGGCATGCGCGACCGAGAGCGAGGCTCGCGCATGCGTCGTTCGTGATTGCAACGTCACATCCCTTTTTTTCCTTAATCAAAACAACAAAACCATTGCTAATGCAAAACAGTGCAAACTGTGAATACAGAACCTGTGACCCAACATGGGTTATCGAACTGCTGTAACCTCGGCTCAATCTCCAGAGTCCAGGATGTAGTCCTTGAGGCGAGCAGGCAGTCTTCGGTCTCGTCGCACGGGATACCTCGGGGTACTCAAGGGAACTGCGCCGGGACCCTCTGCTAGCGGAACGGCATCCTGCACTGCGTCCTTCACTGGATTCTCTTGGACAGTTTCAGAGGAGGTGCCTTCGCCAGGATCGATCTCATCAGTTGAAGTGTCCACCTTCTTAAAGAAGGATCTATTGGTACGCATGCCACCGTGACCATTGTTCCCTTCACGTGCGTGACTGTCCATGGGTGAGGTTCATAGGGAAGGGACAGTTTGCCTTCCGGTCGGCGGTTCTGTACTAGCACGGAATCGCCTACGGCTACTTCCTTGTCTTGTAGACCCCTTCTTTCGCTCTCCCTCTGGTTGCGTGCTGCTCGCTCTTCCCTTACTTTCTCATTGTCAATGACCCCAGGTTCCCAGCCTTCTACTTCGGGTATCATTCCGCGGGGGCAGCGCCCGAAGAGCGCTTCAGCGGGGGCGACTCCAGTTGACTGATGAGGCATGGTCCTATACTCTCTCAGGAACTCCAATAGCTTCTTCTGTAGGTCCTCTCCTCCACTTTCAGATATCCGCAGCACTTTGTACAAGGTGCGCATGAGTCTCTCGGCTTCCCCATTGGCACGAGGCACAAAGGCGACACCCTCCTGTGCTGGATGCTCTCTCTGTCAGGTACTGAGCGAATTGGCTGCCCATAAATGGAGGGCCATTGTCCGAGCATAGTAGTTCGGGAAGCCATGCGTTGCGAACATTCTGTCCAGGGCCCTAGTGGTGTACACAGTCGCCGTGCCTTCCACTACCTCCACCTCGGGATATCTTGACCATTGGTCTACCACCGCCAAAAAATAAATGCCTCGCCCCGTCGATCCGAAATCCACATGGACAGTTCCCCAGGGCTTTTCGCTCCGTTCCATCGAGCTAATAGGCGGAGCTCTCTCTCCCAGACTCGCTGCTTGGCATGGTAAGCACCTTCTCACAAAGAGCTCCACCATCCCCTCTAGGCCGGGAAACCAAACTTTGGGTCGGAGTCCCACCTTCATCTTGGCGACCCTTGATGTCCCATGTGGGCTAGTTCCATTACACGAGTTCTCAGTACCTGTGGGATCACTATTTGCCTCCCTCTCAGCAGTAGTCCGTCGTCTGAAATGGATAGTTCGTCCCTCACCCTCCAAAGGGCCTGAAGATCTCTTTGGGCATCTGCCTGCCGCCTAGAGTTGTTCTGAAGCACCTCTCTCCAATCACTGCTTCTTACCGCCGTCCTGATAATGTGAAACACTTCATCCTTGGACAATTCGGTCGCTATGGTGAGCCTGGACAGTACCACCGGCAACGCACCCTCCACCACGTGACACAGCAGCCCTTGACAGTCAGATGCCTCCTTGGTTTGTTCCGCCTTCTCATGGTTTGGGTGGCGAGATAGATAGTCCGCCAGATTATTGGTCCCCGGTCTGTACACAAGCTTGACCCCATATTCCATAAGAGCCAACATCCAACATTCTATTCTGGGCAGAGGCTTTGAAGACACTCCCGCTAGGATGGGCAGCAGGGGCTTGTGATCGGTTACAACCACGACAGGCTTGCCCAAGATGTATAGACGAAAATGGCGACAGCCCCAAAGAATCGCCAAGGCCTCTCTTTCTATTTGTGAATAGCGCCTTTCCGTGTACGTGAGCACTTTGTAAGCGACGGGCCGCATATCCCCTCTGTTGTCCGCTTGCGTCAGGACCGCCCATACACCCACCGGGCTGGCGTCAACAACAATCTCGGATTCTGCGGTGGGGTCAAAGTACACCATGGTATCCCCATCAGACAGGGCATTTTTAATGATCTGAAAGGCCTCCTGCTCCTTTCTGTCCCACACCCACACAGCGTAATTCTTGGTTAGCGCCCTGAGGGGTTCAGACAAGGAAGCCAGACCCCTAATAAAACGTCTGCAGTAGTTGACCATCCCCAAGAAGCTCCTTACCTCCGTGGGGGACTGGGGTGCTGCGGCCTCACGAATGTCCTTGACCTTTGCAGGATCGGGTGACACGCCGCTGGCATGAAAGATGAAACCAAAGAAACAAATGTTGTCCTTGAAAAACTCACACTTTTCACGGTGCAGGGTAAGACCCAACTCCTCCAGTCTCTTCAGGGTGAGCTCTAATCTTCTCATGTGTTCTGCCTCAGATTCGGCAAAGACCAAGATGTCATCGCTCATATTTAATACACCTTTCAGTCCTGCTAGCGCCCCCCTGATTGTATTTTGGAAAACTTCCGCAGCAGATGAAATGCCGAAGCTCAGGCGCTTAAACTAATAGAGGCCATCGTGCGTCGTAAAAGTTGTGATATAACGTGAATCTGGGTGGAGCTCAAGCTGGTGGAAGCCCGACCATAGATCCAACTTCGAGAACACTCTCGCCCCTTGCAGCTCTCCTATAATGTTATCAATAGTGGGTGTTATATGTCTCTCCCTTTTGATAGCCGCATTCAGGAGGCGCATATCAACACAAATATGCACCGCTCCCGGTTGTTTTGGCTTGGGGGCCACCACTATGGGCGAGACCCAGGGTGTCGGACCTTCCACCCTTTCAATGATGTCCATTTGGATCAGTGAACGAAGTTCCTCCTCCACCTGATCCCGGAGATGAAACGGGATCCGTCGATGTTTGAGAGCCGTAGGCCTGATGGTACCGTCTATGTGCAGACGTACAGGAGGAGCTTTCAACTTCCCCACTCCTTTAAAAATGCCTGAGAATCTGGCCAACCACTGCTCGATATCTACTTGATAAACTTCAAACGCAAAATGTACAAGGTCCAATGCCTCTGACGCCACGCAACTGAGCAGAGAGTGGGGGCTAACGTCAGTGACGAAAAACCGGGCTTTTATGGTCTTGTAGCCCTTTGACACAGGCGCCACGAACACGCCCTGAATGGGGAGTGGTGTGTCTCCGCCAAAAGTGAAAATCTTCGCCTTGGAAGTGTCCAATGGAGGTGGCCCCGGGATTGACTGATAGTGATCGGCGGAAAGCACACACACTGAGGCTCCCGTGTCTATCAGCACTTGTGTCGGCACCCCTTGAATGTCCACGACACACTTGGGCTGCCTCTTTTTCCTTGCCCCTGTCTCTATGTTCAAAATAAAGAACACCTCACCTTCCTCCTCTTCTTCCTCAGCGATGTTTAGCTTCTGTACATCCTGTTCTAATGTCGCAATTCTCCTTTGCCTCCTTGAACTGGCGCCCATCAACCTGGCCGGTCCCCTTTGTATGGCGATTGGCGCTGGAGCACGACACATTCGGGCATAGTGTCCTTGACCGTTGCACCTGCCACAGGATCTCGATTTGGCGGGACAGTCCTCCGAGTGTGGTAAATCATACCCGCAGTATTGACATGTGGACGCAGCCCCTTGCGTTGGACCCACCTCCTGGTGTTTCTGGCTCCACCTCGCCTTCGACGACGACTGCTTCCCGATTGCAAACGCCTCTTCTGACCTGCCGGGACGCACCGCGCTTCCATTTTGGCACCCCTTGATTCAGCCAGTTCATATGTTCTCCCACTGTCCAGGATCTGTACAAGAGTCCAGCCCGGCTCCCTCAACATCTGTCTGCGGAGCTTGCCCGAGCTGCAACCCTGGATCACTTGATTTCTGATCATGGCCTCATCGTTGTCCCATCTACAGGTCGTGGCCATTTGTCGTAGGCGCACGCAGAATTGGTCAAGCGACTCCTCTTCCCGCTGTTTTTCACCACAGAAAAGGAATCTCTCGTAGTCCACATTGGACAATGGAATTAAATGATTCTTCAAGGCAGTTTTGACTGCGTCATAGGTTACCACTTGCAAGTTAAGAGATTCATAAATGCGCAGGACGTCCATACTAACAGAGTATAGCAGAGTCAGCCTTTTTGCGTCGTTGTTGGTTTCTTCGGTGGCAGTAAAGTACATGTCCAATTTTTTTATCCACAACAACCATTTTGGGCCCAACTTTGAGGGGGGGCCCGATGTTTCAAATTCTTGCATGGGTAACAGAGACCCCTGTTGTCTCCGCACCACCACCTGCGCTGCCTCTGCTTCTCCTTCACTTTCCGGCATGTTCGCAGGTCGCACAGGCACCTCCTACGGGGTCAGAGGCCGCAAACCTGACTTGGACAGACACCTAGACGTACCTCAACCCACGGCGCCGTGAGGAGTAACGTGGCCGTATGACCTTCCGTTTGTTGGGTGTTCCTCTATGCTTCTGTGCCCATCTTGTCAACACTCGTGCCGTGGTCGCTGATTACAGTGCAGTCCTCTTGGATGCTGAAGACTGTCAGGGTTCCAAAAATTGGTGTAGTGCTGTTCCTTTAAAATGTGGGCAGCGCACAAGCACCTTTCCAGGCCGCTACTGCCACACACCTTTCCTGGAAACACATCCGTTTTGCTCGCGTTGGGTTCAGGGAACGCAACGGTGTAACGTTGCAGCGGTTGACACGTAGCGTTGTGTCAACGAAACACTCCGTTCGCGTCCCGCCTCGTCGCCAGATGTTGTGGGCGAGTCGGTGCCTCGGGCCGCCCCGTACTATCACACACGCACTCGCAAGCATACAAGAAGACATGGGACATGCGTGTGTGTGTTCCGGAGTCCCGGCGGCAACCGCCGCACGGACGTTCTTTATTCCGAACGCGCATGCGTGACCGAGAGCGAGGCTCGCGCATGCGTCGTTCGTGATGCAACGTCACAAGCATGTTGGCAAGTATGGACTTTCACCGAACAGTTGCCAGCACTTCTCTCTCAGCCCCACCCCCTCTAACAGAGATGGTCGTTGCTGCGTTGTGAAACTGCTGCCTGCAGGGTGTTGGCCGTCTCGGATCAAGAAACAAAAAGAGAGATGGGTGTGGCAAAAGGAATATTAACAAAGTGCCCCCTCTCCAAATGGCCTGAGAACGGCCCACAAATTCTTGAGCAGGGCTATTGGGGGACACCCCAGCAGAGGCCCTTCTCAGGATCACTGTTTGGAGCTGGTGGGCTTTGACTAGGCTAGCCGTGTCGCCACTTACAGTCCTGAGTAAAGGGACAATGTGTGTGCACCATTTCCTGGCGCAGCCATTTTTGTTGACAGTTTGTATTTAAGGGAAATAAGCGACGTGAGTTGCGTGAATCTCTCTTCGAGGCCCTCGCCTCATTTGCGCCTACCTTACGCTTGGGCTGCCAGGCTGAACCACCTGTGTGATAGCTACATGAAGAGATACACAAACACACACATACAGCACAGACTGTAGCTACATAGCTCTCAACTCACATGCTTTTGTTGGGTGTCACCCGCCTTGTAAAGGGCTGTTTCACCCGCCAAGCCTCCTGCACGCCCATTCATTCCAATGGGCGTCTCACCCGCCAAAAACAAAATCGGGTGATTTCACCCGCCTTTACAGCACAAATGGTTGAGAGCTATGCTGCTATGACAAACAAGCATGTGTTATCCACACGAGTGCATCAGATTAAACTGTCATCGAGGGTGTGGCAGGCTTGTAGTGTGGCCTACTCCCTATAGCTACTGGCTCGGAATGTGTACTGTTGGCGAATGCAAGCTGCAAACACAGCTTGCGCTTTGCGTTCAGAGCCCACCCGGGCCTATCAGGAAAAAGCAGGGATTGGCATGGAAACATTTGGGCTCTTGTTATGTGAGAAGGTTGTGGAAGAAGGCTGATATCAACCCTCGCTCTGATGCCACCACTGTAGTATATCCAGTGGTCGAAGTGAGCGGGAGCGGACAGGAGCGGTGCTCCTCTTCTTTTTTAATTGACCTTTTTACAGCTCCTATACTTTTATTTTAAAAAGAAACCGTTCCGGAATGGTTTCGTTTTAAAATAGAAGTGTAGGAAGAAGTTGAAACTTGCGCTTTCAATACACTGCACTGAACATTCCCTTAAGCAGCAGGTGCAAGTGTTTGGTAGTGTGTATTGTGTGTGGAGGGGACACGGAGATGGGGTTTGTGGGGAGTGGGTGCAGACCAACAGGGAACATAGTTCCACTACTTCTTTTCGCACACTTCGAACACTGAGTATATCAGTTTAGAACAGCTGTAAAATGTATCGATCACACATACAGTCCTATCCATATGTGGAGACCCTCTGCTGTACGTGACAGTGTAAATATTAGGCGGCGCAGAGACCGGATTATACACGCAATGCTGCATTTTGGAAAGCTGAAAGTGTCAACGATACACAGAGTGGAAAGGCCTCAGCACGCATGCGCCACTTTCCTCTTCTACCTCTAGAGGAAAGGACCTTTGCCCGTGTGTCCACGCTGCCATCTTAGGCATAAATGCACAGAAGCCCCAAGGAGACAATATAAAATACCAGGGACGGGAGACACTTTAAGGGTGGAACAACAAGCAGCAGCAAAGCAAAAAGGTTTTGCAGTCATTTATTACATGCAGTCTCAAATACCCCGGCAGACGCCATAAGAGTAGCTGCAAAGGTTACAGCACTTCGTGTCATAAACATGTCTGTTTGGCTTATAAAGCTCTACCACACCAAGAAACGGCTCTCAAAAGGGAAGTCCTGTGCCACACGATGAAAGCCAGCTGGCAAACTATCCTCTTTAAATTGTTTTCTGCGAAGGACCAAGGGTACGTCATTCCCCACAGATGCTGCCCATCTGGAGTGTGCACATGTCGACACAACTGCTCAACTTAAATTCTGAGAATGCAGTGACCTTGGGGGCTTGTACAAGGGGATTTTTCTTGAAAAAACAGCAAGTCCTGTGCCATTCAAGGAAACGTCAAAATAGGGTTTTAAAACAATGATAGTGGCAACGGTAAAAGCACGTGGTATTTCTAAATACCTCCTATTTTTAAAATACCACTTTACTGCCGCTTTGCATTGCACAGGATACATATATGGCACAGGTTAAGTAGAAGGTACTGAATGGGTTAAATATTGCATGTTAGCCCATACCGTTTTTTCAAGGTAGCCCCTGCTGTAAATATATCACGTGATCGCAAGCTGAAATTTGGTAGTATTTAAGAAATAGTAGGTATTTAAAATAATACCACTTGGTTTCACAGTTAGCAACGTACCTGTAATGAGCTGGTAATGCCTTAAACTTTCTTTGTTCTGCCACTGCGGCCAGGGTAGATGGGTCTGGCCTGTGGAAATACTTGCTTTTCTGGGGAGCTTCAGGATCAGCCTGGCTGCTCAGCTCTGAATTCTCGTTTGTAGAATTCTTTTGTAGGGCGTCCTGAGTAAAACAAACTCCAATAATCAATTCCAGCAGATATCCAGGCAATCACAATCATTACCCAGTGAGAAAAGGGCCAGGAAGATAGAATTCTCAGAGTATTTACCACTGAAACAATGTTGAATGTAATACTACATTGATTTAAATTGTAAAGCCCAAGTTATTATCCATCTAAACACCAAGGTTTCTAACTACCAGCGATAGTATTTGGTTATGGACCCAGGACAATGTCTTAGATCTGGGCTGTAGTAGCAAGCGGCATGACCTCGGTCTTTGAATCTTTAATTTCAACCTGTTAGGTTCATCCACTGCCAAGTTGCCACTTACATGTAGTCCCTTCTCCTTTTCCATGGCGGCCATTGATGTGACAGGGATGCGCCGTGAACACCAGTGTTCTCGGCGCCAGCGAGGGACAAGGCAGCGCAAGGTAAGTGAGGTGGGGGGTTTGAACATGTGTAAAAGGGGTGTGGGGCTGGAGGGAGGAAAGGAAATGAGATGCAGGGGAGCGCACTCATCTGCTTTCCGGACAAGGAAGAATGGGACCTCTCGCTCCGAGGAGGCAGGGAGAGGGGTCTTTACTGTGTGGTAGAGACCCATTCTGAGCCTCCTCATTGGCTGGGAGGCCGCCACACCCCCTGGCTGAGTACTTATGACCCGCAGTTAGATTTACATGTATGTTGGGCTGGCAAACAGTGGTCTTTGTCCCACTCTTTGGTACAGTTTCAACTCTTTTACACCGAGTTCTTCAATTATGTAATCCATGTGATGAATTTATGATATTTCACAATCATTTAATGTTTGTGTGTTCACATGACTGTGTTCTTTTGTTTGTTTGATTTATTTTTGAAGACGCATGTTATGTTTACTGTTTTCTCCCCCCCCCCCCCTTTTTTCTTTGTGTGTACATTCTGGTTCTTAGTATTTAAAACGGACTTCATGTATCAATGTATGTATAATGATGAATCATTGATAACATGTCTATGTATGCAAAAATATTCGGATTAAATACGAATATCGTTGTTTTTGAAAAAATTGCAATATCTAAGACTGATCATTTATTCATTATTATTTTGTGTCAGCGATTAAATGGTTCAGGCAATTGATATATCTATGAAAAGTTTGTTATATGACCTAATTTAAATATAAATACAGGTCTACAGTCTGTCCTGTTCTCTTTTGAAGGTAGAGTATGGGGGAATTGTCCACCTCAACCTTTATTAGTTCTTGTTTTGACTTTGAAGCATCTTTTATGTAAGTTGCAGCTAGATGTTGGGAACTTCTTCTTGGTACATGAGTACTTATAGGAGACAGGCTGCACTGGTGCAGTGGTCAGACATCTTAAAGTATTTGAGAAAATCAATCTCTTTGTACTCCTACAAACGCCTGTGAATTGTGCCTCTATAATAAACGCTATATTAGGGTAAAGATACCAATCCAAACCCCTACTGTGGGACGAAACCAGCAACGCTAGCGACCTATGTCACCATACAGGGCCCAATTACCTAGTTCTCCAGGTAGGTCAAGTGCCAACTTTAAAACAAAGAAGGGTTTCTGTGGAAGTTGGCGGCGTGGGCCTCTCTCATCAGCGCTTGGGCCTATTCAGATTTCCCCTTCAGGTTTGCAGCCTGTGTCTACCACACTAAATACTGCATGGCCGTTCAGGCCCTATGCTTTGACTATGGCTATTTTAGATCTGCAACATGACGTCTGATTATATGCATGCACTATGTCTAAGGACCTTATCACGAGTTGGGCGTTAGCCCTTAAATGCGGCGGTAACAGTGTTACCGCCGCATTTAAGGGCTGGCCCTATCATGAGTCTGGAGTGTTTACCCCCTCGGAGCTGGGAGTAAACACACTGAGAAAATGCCCATTTTCGGTGCAATTACCGCCAGCGGTATTACTGTGCGATAATTGCGCAGACAATTCCCTATTGGGTCCAATGGGGAATGGGGACTTACAGTTAGCGCCCAACCTGTGATCCAGCGGTAATACTGCCGGACGGGTGGGTGCTAACTCTAATAAAGTTGGGCTACCACCCAACTCGTGATCACGCCATTAATGTCTAAATTACATACAATATTATGATCGTGTGGGGACTTTTAGGACACCCTCCCTCCCTCTCCCCTGGTCTATTAGAGTTCTTTCAATGGGGTTCGCCTCACCTTAAAGTGCCTAGAGGAGCGGGGTGGGCTTGTTACCGTCCTTGTACATTCAATCTCTGCAGAAACCCAATATTCAAACGTTTGTTTCCACTAAATAGTTAAGTTGAATTCTGCCCCTTCCAAAAACATTTTCTTGAATATTTTTCAAACAAATGTGATCAAGCCATTTTCATGAACCTTGAAAAAAATCTGTCTTCAATGTTGTGAAATACTTGTTTTCTTCGCCTTTGTTTTTAGTGGTTTGCTAAAAGTCGGAATATAGTTGTCTGTATATGACCGTGGAAACGTGTTTGTGGAATGTGCAATGGTTTCACCATGTAAGGTAGAGTAGGGGACCAGTTCAGAACCCCTGTGTAACGGGATTGTAGCAACAGACACAAGCCTTACCAACACAATGTTTACTCGCAACAAATGCTTCAATCAAAGTTGCCCTGGCCACTTACGCAAGCTTGGGGATGCCAGTTTCACATGGCAGACTCATGAAAACTACAGGCATGGGAAACTCTCATACATATGTACTGTGAAATTATAGGTTGCACAATCTAAATTGTATTATTTAAATGTTTAGACACTATGGCAGCCTTTGAAAAGTGAGATGAAGTGTGCACACAGATTAATTCATATAATTAAATGTTGCTGAATATGACCTAAGGCTGGGTCGTATTTTTTGTGGGCAATAATTAATCCTATTAATGTACCAGACGCTGCTGGGTGCAATGTTAATTAATTCCTTGAAAAGCCTGAACAGTTGAATGCCTGGTTGGTGCTCTAATGATGCGGTTAGCCTGGAGTGCATTACGCGCCAGCGCCGCTTATTCTCCCGCTGTACCTGGCACTAAGTGCAGGCTAAGAGCGCCTTATCAAGTGCTCAATTGTTAATATTTCATGCTATGTCCCATTGACTACAGATGAAATGTGTTCTGACATCTGGTTCTTTTAGATTGTCTACAAAAGTTTTTTTTTTTTTTTATAAATGTTCAATGTCTTCCTGAATTTATGGTTTAAAATAACATGAACTTTCCCTGGAATAAAGTAAATATACATGTGTTAAAGTTTCCTTAAATTCTGGTTATTGATTCATGAACTTATGTGGGCAGCCTTGTGTGTGGCACGCCGATTCCAAAAATGGAATCCATCTTTGATGGCAGATGAGGTTACACCTCAAAAAGAACCCTTGGAAGTACCATGACTGGTGCCCCCTTTCATGCAGTGGTGTCCATACAAAAGAGCCGCGGTCTGGACACATTTGCAGCACTGGGAGTCCCAAGATCCGAGTGTCAGAGACAGTGACATCACGGCGTTCGTTTTCTTCGATGGGCACTAAAAAAATGCAGCTGCGCATGAAAAATAAAGGTCTCTTCACCCCTCCCTCCTCCTGTCTATCATCGGCTGGAAGTGAGGCCATAATGCTCACCCCAACGCTGGACTGATTAACAGCAGGAGAACGGAGGGGGACGAGAGGCACCTGCGTCCTCACCCCCTGGACCACTTCTCCCTGCTCTTCTCAAAGCCCAAGTCACATGTTATGAAGGCCGTAGAGGACTTGTGCCCAAGCTGGGAGTTTGGGACCGAAAGGGAGGACATTCTTACCTTAATTAAAAACTCCAGGCACTCTAGAGCCGCAGGCCCTGATTGCCTTACGAATCTGATCCTAAAGCAGCACCCAAAGGAATCGGCAACTTTTTTACATCGCCTATTCCTCTTGGTGAAATCTAAATGCACCATTCCGGCCACATGGACAACATTGATAATTGTACCAATCTTCAAGAAGGGGGATAGGTCTGTGGTTACAAACTACAGACCTATCGCCCTCTTCGATGTTATTGGGAAGCTTTTTGCTGCCTTGATCTTGAATCATCTCACGGACTAGAGTTGGGATTCCAAACATCAGGATTGCTGGCAAGCTGGGTTTGAAAAAGGAATTGGAACATCGTTGAACCTTTTTCTAATCAACTGTCTGAAACTGAGAACTGTAAAGAAGAACAGCAAAAATATATACCTTGCATCAGTGGACTTGTCTCAAACCTTCGACTCAGTTAACAGAGAGAAGCTTTGGGTGAAGTTAAGGGACTGGTGTTGTCCTGCGGATTTCCGTGAGGCTATGGAGGCTCTTCACTCAAATACTAGTATTCAGATCAAACTCAATCAAAAGGGTGATATGACAAATTCCATAAAAACAGGAGTGGGCCTCAAGCAAGGGTGTCACCTAGCCCCAGCCATCTTCAAACTGTATATCTCTGACATGAGTGACGCCTTCAGGGACATTAAGTGCTTTCCACCATGTATTGCAGGCACTCCAATGAATAGATTGCTGTATGCCGATGATGTTATTCTCTTGGATGAAACTACCATTGGGCTTCAGCGTCAATTGGATGCCCTGGCATCTTTCCTGTCCTCCAACGATCTGAGAGTAAATGCTACCAAATCAGCGGTGCTTATTTTTGGGAAGTCAAGGCGCCAACCTTCAAAGTTTAAGGGCTGGTGTATAAATGGTGACCAGATTTGAGAGACTACAGAAATGCTCTACTTGGCTATACCAATTAATTCAAGCTATAGTGAAGCCCCAAGAGAGGTAGTGCTGAGACGCAAACTGAAGATGTTAACAGCCCAGGCAGGACTGATTAAACATAGATACTGAAAATTCACTTTGGCACCCCTGCTGCGCTTTTACATCCTGAAGGTAGTCCCTATCGTGACCTATGGGGCTGAGTGCTCTCTTCAGTTGAGTTGAAAACTATGGCAAACTCTAGAGGGTCTCTTCTGGAGAGCTGTACTCGACCTCCCAAATTGTATTCCGATGGCGGTGATAAGGAAAGAGTTTGGACTTACTTCTCTCATCACCTATGTTAGTTGGAAAACTCTATCTTTCTACCGCAAATGCCTATTGCCTCCACCGGATAGCGGCTTTGGGCTGTTGGCAGAGGCGCTCAAATCAGGAAAAGAGCAATTAGTTGTTGAATGGAGCACTAAATGCTTGGGACTGTTGGACTCAATCGAAACTACAGAGAAATTACTCATTGAAAATCCAGACCGTGTGAAAAAACGTCTGTAGGAGTACGACTGGATTCAGTCATCTAAGTCAGCGCAGTCATCCAAACTTTATGGGAAATACTGTGTAGCTCTAAATAAGCACTGCTCAACTCCATTGTATTTGAGCAAGTTTCCTACAGCTGTGCTGTGACAACAATTTCTAAGACTGCGCTTTAATATCTTTCCAACAAAAGAAATTCTCGAAGCCAGGAAACCGAAGAGTATTAGAGACTACAAATGCAGGCTCTGCGGTCACAAAATGGAAACGCTCCGCCATCTTATCATGAGCTGTCAGGGCGCCATGGAGACCCGATGTTACCTATTAGGCAGATTCTTTGTGAACAATCGAACCCTAATGAAGAAAGACATTTGGTTATAACTGCTACAGGGTTCAAGGATAGCTGTAACTTTTGCCTTGCTAGAGATGGTCGCAATCATTTTCAAAAAGCTTGAAGGAAACAAGTGAATTTAGATTGATAGGCGTTCATTTTTGTATATTGTGACATTAAGAGATGCTGACTATCCTTGGTTTTCAGTTTTCTTTTTATCCTTATTTTCCTTTCCTCCTCTTTCTTTTTTGTATCTACTGGATGAAATGGTTGTATTATGTGTTTTTACTGTCATGGAATTTTGTTTTAAGCTTAAACTGTAAATGGCAAAAAGTTCCTTTGGAAGCTAAATGCTAATAATAAAAAAAGAAATAAAAAAGAAACATGGCTAAGAGACCCCCCTAGTCTTGACAGATTCATCGCCCTTCTTAATCCAGCAATAAAGGGTGACAAGGGAAGACCAGCCTCAGGTCTACTGATGTTAATTAAAACTGGTGATCTATTTGAAATTGTGGAAACATGGAATCCCAACCTATATATACAAATGACGAAGCTTAAAAGCAATGATCTTAGGCTGGATAAGCCCGAGCGGCTGATCTTTTGCAACATCTATTGGAATTCAGCAAGTATAGGGATTGCTGACTTTGTTAAGGTTATTATGGGGAAGTTGGACAAACTACAGTAAGACTTAGAAGACCTTATAGTCATCATTTGTGGTGACTTTAACATGTCATTGACATCAGAAAATGAGATCTCCCACTCAGACCAAAAAGCCCAACGTCCTGGGGTGAGGGATAAATGCCTATGATGGATGTAGGAGATGAACCAACGTGACCTACACCTTAAACGTACAAACCATGGGTGATATCCCAGCAAAGTACACCTGGTCTCGAGGGAACTCAAAGAAGGTGTTGGATTACATTTTTTCGTGTCAGGAAATTTTAAGCCATGGGTTTCCCAACTGAAAATTATTCAAACAACTAGGAGTGACCACCGCATAGTCAACCTATTGGCCTTTAGAACAACTCGACGTTCAGCTAGGAAATACCTCTGCCCACCCATTACTACACAAGGGTGGAGTGGGTAATGATCGATGCGGCAAAAATTGTAATGCTAACAAAACAGATTAACACCTTAATAGCAACTGAAAAGGATAATGAAAAACCAACCTGGGAGTACCAAATACTCTTGTTGGCCTTTAAGGAAACAAGAAGAACAGGGTCTAAAGTAGTCTTTAAACACATACACAGCAATGACTCAAACATGGTAGAAGAGAAGAGATGACTGAGACAAGACCTAAAGAAAATAAAAACTGACAACAGATTGAATAGTCTTGAATTAATGAGGTCTAGAAGGCAATATTACAATAAGTGGATAAAGAGAAGGAAATTCAGAATGCTTCAGGAGGACTCTGAATTACTGATGAGCAATATAGCAAATACATAAATGGGAGACATCTGGAAACACCTTAATGCCATAGATACCCCAATGGACGCACTTCTCCTCAACTCAGTTGATGAACAAGTATGGGTGTGATACTCTGGAAGAGCATTAAACGCAGATGAAGACAAAATTATCCAAGTAGATAGGAGCTCTGGTGCAGAATGGACATTTCACAGTGAGGAGGACGAAGTCCTGGCAATTAACATCAAAGCTAGTGGTTCAAGAGCTCCTGGCCCTGACGGTTTGACGAACGCCCATCTAAAAGAGGAACCGGAATTATGGGCTACATTTCTAGTAACCCTATTTGAACATGTCAAGAAGCAATAGAGGGTCTCCTTGTCATGGAAGACCTCTGTAGTGGTTCCTATTTTTAAAAATGGCAAAAGAAAGGATCCCAACAACTATTGCCCCATAGCTTTATTGGACGTTGTGGGCAAGGTCTCCGTCAAACTAGTTTTGGCGGGTTTAGAAAAAGTGACAGAGGAGCCTGGGCACGCAGACCACTGATAGTTGGGTTTCGTCAAAGGACTGAACACCTCTTTGAACTTGTTCATAATTAACCTCTTGAAAAAACGTCTCAGGGGATCCAACAGTAAAATATTTTTGGCATTCATAGATCTGACCCAAGCTTTTGACTCAGTGAACAGAAACAAACTGTGGTGCAAATTAGCAATTTGCGGATGTTGTGGGACTTATTGGAGGTCTTAAAAGACTTGCACACAAACACAAATCTTCAAATAAGGCTGGACCAACAAGGCTTCCTATCAGGTACGATTTTAACATCAAGAAGCCTAAAACAGGTTTGCCTGCTGGCAACGGCCTTGTTTACCTTGTTCCTATCGGACCTTCCAGGCATACTGAACAAAACCCAGAGTTTTCCGCCTAACATTGATGGGGTGAAGATTGACCATCTACTGTACACACGTACACACGTGGAAAAACGTTGCACTTTTTCGAAAATTATTATTAATGGACCCAATAAAAGTATTTGGGACATTGAAAGGAGCAATATATGGGGGAAGAGGTTGTTGGTTGCAGGATTGGAAGAGAACTTGTATTATGGCTCTTGAAAGTGTAACATCAACGGAAGAACAATTATCGACTAACCCAGACTCAGTGAGAACAAGGATTTAGAGACAGGACTGGATCCCGACACTGGAAAAAGCAAATAGAGCAAAAATAAACACAGAAGGAGGCCTAATATGTAGGCCCTACCATGTTCTTCCTAGATACTTGGCAAGGAGTCCCAGTTATGTGACCAGAATACAATTTATAAGATTCCGGCTGAACTTGTACCCCACCCTGGAGGTTTTGGCATCAAGAGATAATGGTGTGAAAAGTCAAGTCAGCTGCAGATTATGCACATTGAAGGAAGAGAAGGAAACTCTAAAATATCTTGCTCTATTTTGCAAGGTGATGACATCTTTTAGAACACTGATATTGGGTGATTTCTTTGAAGTCATATACCTCAGATGAATGGTGGAACACTCTACTCCAAGGAGAAAGGACAACATTAATAATCTCTCTGGCGAAGTTCGTGGATGGAGTGTTCAAAGAAATAAATATTACGGAAGCGATGATGGTGGGAAGCTAATGATATCGACGATGCAGGGGAATGACAGATTGTGAAAACCTTTTGTACTTATTTCTACCTTCTTCCTCTTCTTTCTTTGGACTGGTATATGGTTCTAATACGAAACAGAATAATTAATTGTGTATGAAGATGTGTATAAGGAAGGTAGAAAACCTTTTAAATTAAATAATGATACCATGTAAATAAAAATAATTTAGAAAAATACTGGCATTTACTGGGTACAGCCAGCATGAACATGTGTTTACAATGGCATCCAAGCATGTTTTGGGTGCAGCCAGCATAAAGAATTTTTTTTGTTGTTGCTGTGGCATACGTACATATAATGGGTATAGGCAGCATGAAAATGTTTTTCATTGGAAATACTGGCATATAATCAGAAATATGTTTTTACAGTGGCATGCTGACATATATTGACAGCTAGAATAACCATGGTTTTTTACAATGGAATGCAGGCATATAGGGTGCATGGACTGCATGAAAATGGTTTACAGTTGAGAGAAAGAATAGCAGGTACTACCAGGATAGCTAGTAAAATCGCTATCTAGCTGGGTAAGAGATACATACTTGAGGTTGAGCCTGAATCTTCCACCGACACACAAACAATTGGGGGGCCAGAGCCACAATGCTGCGACTGGCAAAAAACTGTTGCTTCTGCCAACAAGGGTCATCGCTGGAAATTCAAGAACCCTCGTTCCTTATTCTGAAGTGCTTTGCAGAATGTTAGGGAACAGCATTTCTCACATTTTGTTCACGATACTTTTTCTTTGCATTCATCAGATTAGTGGGACAGAATTCTAGGTGAGTGACAGATCACTTTGATCGTGGCTATGAAATTCATTAATAGAGGTATAGCTTCTATATAAACCTTTGTATATTTACTGATATACAGGCCAATTCATGGAATTAATGTGCGCTGAAATTTTCGGTGTAAGCGCGTGAAGGCGTGCAAAAGCGTGCGAATCGCAGTGCCAGTGCGAAAATCACACCGAAACCCGCGCACAGCGATTCATGGAAGTCTGTGCGCGTGTAAATCCCAGGATGTGCGCCAAAATTCTGTGTGGCGCATGCTGGCGCACACGTCTCCAAACAGTGTGCGCTACGTGCACAGCGAAATCGCACATAGCGCGGCGCACACAACAAAAGTAGGAGGAACAGGGGGCGTGACACGCGGAATGGGGAACAACATGTGAAAATGTGGGCGTCACGGGGGAATTACAGGAGGCAAATGCGCAGAACGCCCACACGCTCGTTCAAAACATATATTCATGGATTCGAACGGGGCTAACGCGTGCGCCAAAAAAGACACGCTAATCCGGAAACACGTACGCCAGCAGGAAGCAGGCGTACGTGGACCCGCGCAGCATAAAAGTGCGCGCAAACAGCAAACAAGCTGAGACGCCAGGATGAATATACCGTTCCTAGCAGCAGCGGTCGTGGGATACTGCAGGAGGAGGAGGAGGATAGTCAGGCCCAGAATTTTCACACCCAGAACCAGCCTTTTTGGGATGCCTGATGACCAGGTGTATGGGAGGTACAGGTTTCTACCTCACATAATACTCGACCTGATGAGTGAGTGGGAGGATGACCTCACATCACCCACCCTGTGCTCCCAAGCACTCAGTCCCCTGGAGAAGGTCCTCAATGTACTGCACTTCTTGGCCACTGGATCATTTCAGCGGACAAGTGCTATAGTGGGGGTGGGAGGTGTCACAGGCCACGCAGTCACACTGCCTACACCAGGTCTTGGCCATCATGACTGCACGCCCATCAGTCCGCAAGCACATATACCTGCCCTGAACACCTGCAGAAAGGCAGGCTGCCGTCCAGGATTTCTACGGGGTGGCACAATTCCCCAAAGTCCTAGGTGCCATTGATTGCACCCATGTGGCTCTACGTCCCCCCAGGGCATCAGAGCACATCTATAGAAACCGCAAGCACTGGCATTCCATCAACGTGCAGGTAGTATGTGATGCCAAGGGAATCATCACCTCAGTATATGCCAACTATCCAGGGTCCACCCACAACAGTTTTATTTACACAATGTCAACCCTAAACCGGGAACTAGGAGCTGGGCGGCATGGCGATACATGGCTGCTCGGTGAGTATAAATGCCACAGCACATGCATGCATGTCAGATACTGAGTAATGTCACAACCCCACTAATGATACCCATCACCACCTCCCCAGGGGACAGTGCCTACCCTCTGAGCACCCACATGATGACGCCAATTTGGAACCCCACCACGCCACCCGAGGTAAGATACAACACAGCCCACATTGCAACCCGGGGCATAGTGTAGCGCACATTCGGAGTGCTCAAGTCACGCTTTCGCTCCCTTGACCGTTCTGGCGGGCAGCTGTTATACGCTCCCGCAGTAGTGTGCAGGATCATAGTGGCACCATGTGTCCTGCACAATGTTGCAACACGCCGGGGCCTGCCCGTGGACATGGTGGTGCCCCCACATCCCCAACCACATGCACGCCCGCTGCGCCTGGGAGGGGAAAGGGCACAGGGTGAGGCAGCCCGTACGCAGCTGGTGGCTAATTACTTCACCTAAAATCACACCCCTGTGGACTCCACACAGCCCTGGCACATAACAGCTGACAATCAATGAAGATGACATAAGGGACAGTCAACTGTCACAATCATACCAGCCTGAGATTGGTCACCTGGAAGTGTTACATTGTGTGCATCCCTACCTACACAAACACCACCAATGCTGTGTCATCAAAAGACACACTTCTATGCTGCTAAATTCATTACCCCCTTGCAAAATACAACATGACAACAGTGCCATGTCACCCAACCCCTCCCCAGCACCGCCACCCAACACACCATGGAATGTCATGCTATGTGAGAGCAAACAAAGCAATCCCCAAAACCTGACACAAGTGTCACAAAGTACAGTGTCCCTAATGGAAACTAGCCACACACAATATGCTCCCAGCAATGTAGAACTAACAACACACATGACCAAATAGTTACCAACAATACAATGCAGCTACACAACCTCAAACATAGCAAAAACATGACAGTACTAAGTTAAAGTAGTGGTAGTCTTACAACCTGATTATGGCAGCACATCGACCCCTTCCAACTGTACAGTGTTGCTGCCACGCAAATGTGTAAGTGCACTGCTTACAACATGAACTCCATCTCCAAAGTAGACGGCCTTGTGAAGACATGAGGAATGAACCTGCAAATTAGGAGGAAGACATGGATGCACAAGCACATATCAATACACCATGCAGTGTACAATACAACAACAATATCCGCTAGGAATGTAAACACAGTATTGACTACAGACTGCCCACACAGCTCATGGGAGTCCAACGTCACTGTGTAATTCACTGTCACTTGGGCACACCCTTTGCAAGCCCATGGAAACGGGAAGCAGGAGGGGTGTGTGTCTCACAAACCCAAGCATCTAACCCAAACTCAGGACAAGCCTGCATGTGCCCAGCCGGAATACAGTGGATGCCCACGGGAGCCTCACAAGGCAACACACTGTAAAATAAAATCAAAAATCAAAAATGCCCATGTGGAGGCCGGGGGGGGGGGGCAGGCCACCCAGGAGGTCTGAGGACAGGGTGCGCACCAACAGCCACCTGTGTGGATGTTGGGGGGAAAAAAACACCTCCATGGGCTCGTGGCCTGCAAGGCTATGCCAATGTGGGAGAACTGCTGCTGTCGCTCTCATCACCCTCTGCTGCTGCCACAGGAGGTGGTGGTGCTATGGGAGGCAGCCCACGCAAAGCCCTGGTATGGTCCTCCATGGCAGCAAGCATGCGGGTGTGGAAGGTTTCGTTCTGGAGGATTATAGTGCGGAGATCCCCATGCAGAACCTGACGTGATGCCCGGACCTCCTCTCGAGTTGCCTGCATCTCAGCTGAGAGCGAACGTGTGAGCCACTCCAGCTGCTGTTCTGTCCTCAAGTTAGTGGAAGCCTCAAGGTCAACAAGAGTCTCCCTGAGGTGATGGAGTTCTACCCTCAGGGATTGATATCGATTGGCGTAGAGTCTCCAGTGCCGCCCGTCGGTCCCTGTTGGACGCCAACATGTCTTCCCTGTGTGATTGGCAAATGGAGTCTGTTGCCTGCTGTAGTTGCTCCATCTGCCTTTCAGGGGGGACAATTGAATTGGCCACCCTCTCCATTGCTTGAGCCATCATCTCAACTGATGCTGCCTGTTGGGTTGCCATACCGTACATGGATTGTTCCCATGCGGTATTGCCTGGTGGTGTACGGCAACCGCGTCGACGGGCACCACACCTGTTTGAGGCAAGGCGATCTGCGCCTTGCTGTGCTGGCACTGCCTGAGGCTACAGGACTGCATTCCCCCTCTGATCTGCTGGCCCAGGAACAGGATCAGATGTTGTGGAGTGTGACCCTGCATCCGTAACCGCCAAAGGCGGACTTACCAACACTGACATCCCCATAGAGGGTTCTACACGTGGTGCAGGTGGGTTGGACAGAACAGAATCCCTGCCAGAAACACTTACCTGCGACGGCACATAGGTCTCATCATCCGAATCAGCACCTCAATAGAGGTCTGGGGAGGTGCACCCAGAGACACCCCTGGACAGAATGGTCTGCAGCAAGATTGGGTTCTCACCCACCACCACACCACGTCCCCCACTGATGCCCGGTCGTGCCTGAGATTCCTCCTGGCTCTGCACCATCTGCTCAACCTCAACAGCATCAAGTGCGTCATCCCCTGCAAAAACATGAAAGACAAAAAATGGAAACAGGCATTAGCACCATAGCACACAAATAGGCCTGACAAGCTACAGAACCAGTACATGATTTACACATGTCCCACATGACTATAACCCTCCCATGCATGCACTGTCACTGAGTTGGAAGGGGAGGCAAAAGGCAGACACTGATGACATCAAGATGGAAGAGCAACACATTTGCTGCATGCTGGGTAGCACTGCCATCACACATTGGCCTGTGAGTGGCATGTCCAATACACATACATGACACATGCCATCACACAGATGGCATGTACCATAGCCATGGTACATTCCACAAGTACATCCATATGTCAGTGAATGAGTACTGTCAGCCATCCATGTGAGATGGACATGATGAGAAGAAAAAATCCTACATAGTGTGACAAAATACGCATGTGCCACACACTGCAACCCATCCAGTGTACAAAAATACAATGATTGCAGGCCGCTGTACACATCAATGGTTGTGCACTTCAACATGACAGGAAACAACTATCATGTTCCACATTCAAACAGGCCCCAAAAATTCATGTGATCAGGCCAATACTCAATCAGCCTGAATGGTCAAATCATTCACCTAACAAGGGGGCCAATGTGGGGTTCATCAATGACAGAAGCATGTCACAAATGTGACAATAGGGCTGAGGAATGCATAGCAAAAGTGGGAGAATTGAAACAATCAGCCTGAACTAACACTGAAAAATACAAACAATGTTGTTGCAAGATGCCACTTCAAGGGCAACTGCTGTAATGTTGCGCTAAATTACTACTGTGGGCAGAAGGGATACTGTCACACCCAAATCCACGGCCGCTGAATGTTTTGGATGAAGCACATGGGTGACCCATACCACTCAGGCACACACACCCTCACCTGGCACTCAATCAGAACCCGTCACCCAAACAACATACACATGCATTACACACACATGCATGGGCACTCACCGGACAATGCATCATAATCAGGTAGTTCTCCCACACCTTGGATCTGTTCCTCTGTGACGAAGGCCCCAGCAACAGACTCATGTTCTGTGAGTTCGTTGTCCTCTTGTGGAGACCCACCGCCAGTCACCAGAGTAGCGGCATGATTTGAGGCCAGCTTGTTCTTTGCTCTGCGTTTCAGGTCATTTCACCGCTTGTAGCAATCATCAGCTGTGCGCCTCACAAATCCCAGGGCACTTATGCAGTCGGCGATGGTCTGCCAGTGTGCCCTACGTTGACCAGGTGTGGTCTTGCACCCTGCAGTCACCAACATTTTGTGGCTATGTGCCAACAAATAGGACACAAGTGCATCAAGTTCCACGTCATTAAAGCAAGGCTTCCTTGACGTGCCAGAGTGTGTAGCCGTGTCTGGGGTCTCAGCCTGTCGTGCCAGAGCACCCTTCTTCCTCTTCTTTAAAGGTGGACTGGGTAGGGGCTGAATCACCGGTGGACTGGGTAGTAGGAGTGTGGGAATGCACAATGACCATAGGTCTTGATGCAGGCATTGGTTGCAGGGTAATGTTGGCAGGGGGAACGTCAGTTTGATGGACCTGGACTGACACTGTCCTGGCTGGTAGAGTCAGAGCTGGGGCGGATGGAGCTGCAGCTGCCCCTGCAGCCTCCCCGCCCTGCATACTTTGGGCAGCAGAGGACATAGCTGCCCCAGATCCACGTGGCTTGGTGACAACAACTTGCACCGCCACACGTGGCCTAGACTTGCTGACTGGGAAGTCAGCCTGGGAGTCATCCTGTGCCAGGTCAGGTGCCACAATGGGCTGGTCCAACAGGGGCTGAGCTGGGATGGTGTCAGCCATGTTTCCCTCAACCATGGGGGGGGGGGCATGGGTGTCCCTGATTGTTCCTCCACACATGGGTGTATAGGGGCACCCTGCAAATCCCGGCCACGTCCCCTACCGCGCCCACCACGCCCACCTTTTGAAGGTCGGCCACCTTTGCCTCCCTTACCGCTTTGTCGCCTCCCAACCATGGCACTGATGTTGTTGTGCGTATGGGAGTTGTAGTAAACTATTGTCCTGGGCAATTGGGGGTCAAAAGGGTAGGATACTAGATGGAATTCGTACCCTAGTGCTCTAACAAGGCTGTCTGTGACCCCTGGGGGAAGATGACGGGTCACGCAACGCACAGGCAGCCCAAAATCAAAAATTAACGTGCACGCAACCCCTCGTAGACCACGTGCGTGAAAAAATGAACCCGCACTACACTGTGGCACCCAGAAACACAAAAATAAGTGTACGCATAATACACGCAGCCTACAATGACCTCTGAAAGGGAACGCGACACACGGGGCAAGCACAGTTGCTAAGTACGTGCGGAACTCACCGTCTGCCTGGAAAAAGAACGTGAAAAATACACGCGTGTGCACGTTGGCCACACCCCCGCCAAAAGAAGAATTGTACGCTGTCTGAGGAGACAGGACAAAAGGAGAAGTGAACTCTGTTTGAGGAAACAGGCCCAACAAAAAATCAGAAAAGAGCTGTCAGAGGTAACAGGGAGTACGAACTACAAACGCTGTGAAGTAATCGCGTGTGAACCGACAAGAAGTACAGATTTCACCCACTCGCTCTCCACGAAAAGCACGTACAAGGAAATGGCATCCTACACGTAGCTTTTAAACCGGCCCACACATACACGTCAGATACGCGTATACGCCTCCAATTACACGCAATGACACACGGACGTGCAGTTTTTCCACGTGTGCTCTGTCATCACGTGCTATGAGTGAAACGGCCGTGCGTGTAATGCAACTTACGCGCTAAGGGCCTTTGGTCCAATGAAATCGCGTGCGTGTGCTGACGCGCTTATGCGCTAAGGCCCTTTTCTCGAATGACACGCTGACGTGCAATTTTTTTCACGTGCCAAATCACTCCGTATCAAGCTGGCCATGCGAAAACAAACAGAAGACCACGCTCCTGCCCAGAAGGCCAAATTACTGCCCCCCAGAGCCCTGAGCACGCTCCCACCTGCCATCTTCTGCTGCCTGACTGCCTGCTGCCCACGTGCCCTGCCATTTGCTGCCTGCACGTCAGCCAGGGGTGTAGTTGCTGTGACCACCCTGCTGGAACCGAAGACTCCCGACTGGGATTCCATCGCTCCACAGCCCAGCCCCAGGACCCAGTTGCCCACCCACTCCTGCCTCTGGGGTTTCCATGTCCAGCACAACACCATTTGGCAGCACTGGCAACCCCCAGCCAGAGAGGCAGAGGGCTACCAGCTTCACTGCCACCGAAGTTGGTGTCCTGGTGGAGCAAGTCCTGGGACACTATGATGACCTCTTTGGAAGTTTGCACGCCGACAATGAAGGACGGACCAGGATCTGGATGGACATCGTGACTGCCATCAACGTGGAGGGGGTGGCAGTCCGCGACTTACATCATGTCAAGAAGCGCTGGGAGGACTTCAGGTCCAGGACCCTCAACAAGGCCTGGCGCCTCGCTAAGGCAGCTGATGCCAAGGGGCGCCGGGGCCAGCTGTCGAACCATCAAATGAGGGTCCTGGAACGCATATGCCCAGCGCTCTACGTCCAGATCCTTGAGAGGCAGACCCGTCTGGAGTCGAGCAGTAAGTGTACATGCATGTTGATAGTACGCTGTGCGTGTCGTGGTGTGCCAGTAGTGTGCAGGTTGCACATGTGTTTATGTAGGGCCATGTAGGGATGTGTATGAACATGGGCGTGAGGCTGCCACATGTGAGTCCTCTCAGTTGTGAGACACATTGATGGTGTATGTGTTGGTAAGCATGCTGGGCAAATGCAGGTGTGGGAGCACACATGTTTGAATTTCTGTGTATGTACATTGGCATGGTTGTGGCATGGATGGTGGTATGTGTATCTGACAAGTGTGCAACTGTGATGCAACATGGATGCACGTGACACTGATATGTAGAAGGATGAATGGCAGATGTGACATGTATGGCGATCTCATCACTGCAGCAGTTGGAGGAGATGTAGACATGCATGTAAGTATGGTGGCGTGTGTGCATGTCTAGTGCACTCCTTGTGTTTCATGTGATGTCAGGCTCATCTTTGGCTGTTCATGCTGTTGTATGTGTATGGATGGTGCTGCCTGGTGCAATATTGCTGTTGAAATGTTCATGTGTGTGAGTTAAAATGACATGTGTGTCGTGGAGTGTGATGCCGTGTCTGTAGTTAAACAATGCCACTCATGTGCAACTGTCATGTGTGTATCAGTCCATTGTACAGTGCCCTGATGCCTGTGTTTTATCTCTCCCTGTCTGCAGCGTCAACTGAAGAAGAGGGTGGAGAGGGTGCTGTGGAGCACAGCGGCAGGGATCATGCCGCCAGCTGGAGACGCAAGGCCCGGCTCCCCTCCCAGGTTGTCATCTTGTCGGGGGAGTGAGGAGTCCGGTGCCGCGTCCCAGGCCACAGCTGCCGAGGGAAGGTCCAAGAGGTGGAGGTCGGAATTGGACTCCTCGGCAGCAGAAGGGACAGATGAGACCCCACAGGGTCCGACGGAGGAAGATGGCACGGAGTCATCCAGGTTGGTGGGGGGTTTGGTGGAGGAGGAGGCCGTGCAAGCGACAGAGACGGGGCCTGGAGGTGGGGATTCCACTGGTGCTAGTGGTGCAGTGCAGGGGCAGGGATAGGAGGCAGCACAGGCCACCGCGGAGGTGCCTGTGGGTAATCCTGTCCCCGATCCTGTGACTGCATCATCCCGCACCAGCAGGGATGCCTACGTCTAGACCCGTTTTCAGAGAGGGGATCCGCTTACAACAACTGGCCTTCGTCTCCCTGCGGACGTGGCTATCCGGGACCAGGTTGAGCCTGTCCTGGGTGGGGTGGCTTTGCGTCAATGGGCCATGCGAGGTGACCTGCAGTCTTTTCATGAGGAGACTGCACGTCATCTTGAATGGCTAGTTGACCGCGTTGACCTACTGGGACAGCTCACCAGGGCTGGATTCCTCCGTTTGCTGGACCTTGTTCCGACCCCCTCTTCAACTGAGCCCCCTATGCGCCAGTTGTACTCCATGCCATCTTCCTACCCATGTATCACCTGGGTACCCTGTGGAGCTGCCTCTGACCCTGCGGCCAGGCTGGTGGAGGACACATCCATGCCACAGTCGGGAGTCAGACGTCCAGCAGGGGTGGCCACATCAACAACTGCACCCCAGCCGGAGGAGGATGTGCAGGCAGCATGAACCAGGGCACAGGCAGAGGCACAGCAGCAGCAGCAACAAGGTGGGAGCCATGATGGCTCGAGGCCTTTGTCATCGGAGGGGCAGGCATCGGCCAGAGGGCAGGAGGACCCAGGACTGGAAGTGTCTTCCGTGTGGCAGCGATTAGGCCATGCTATAGATGCAGAGCGGCAGCGGGCAGAAGAGGCATGGCTCACGATGGTCAGGGCAGAGAACTCCATGCGGAGGGCCCTGAGGCGGGCCGAGTGCCTCGAGGCAATTCGCAGGGAGTTGGAGGAGAACATGTCGTCGTCCCTGCGAACCCTCAGGCCATGGAAGAGGACCGCCTCCAGGACATTGAGCAGGAGTTCGATGATGCCCTGGCCCAGGACACCTATCAAAAACTATTTACAATGGCAGCGGGCCGTCGGACTAGCCCGCTGCCATTGTAAATAGTTTTTAGAGTTAGGTTTCCTTTTCGTTTTCCTTTTATTTGTGGTCAATGGACAATGCCACACACATTTGTATATAGTTATATTTTTAGGTAGTTTCTTAGGTAGGTTTCATTTGTTTAGTTGGGCTCATGGACCCTTTACATCGTTGGACAATGGATTGATTAATTTTTGGGATTTTTGCACATGGATTAATGGATTTTTATTTTGGACAATGGATTGTATATAGTTACATCTTGGATTCATTTGGATTTTTTTTTCATTATGGACATGGAGTCATGTTTTTTTTTTCAGGACATTGTATTGTAAATAGTTGGACTATGGATTGATTTTGCATTTTTATTTATCATTATGAACATGAACAAAGGATATCTTTTTTTTACCTTTTGGACTGTTTTTCTTTCAAATCTTTTTGCATTGCTTATCATTTTCATTCACTCATCTTTTTCACATGCTTTTCATTTCATGTTTGATATTTTGGTATGCTTTCATTTCATTTATGTACATAATACATTTTCATATTTTAGTTCCATGTGTGGGATTTGCTCATTGGGTTGATGCATGTGAAATTGTGCGTTTACACAAGCAATGCCAACCAGTGTATGTGTGTGATGGACATGTGTTGATGTACATAGTTGAGTTTTGGTTTGTGTCTTGAGATAGGCATCGTCAGTGTGGGGTGGATTGGGAAATCATTGTGTCTCAAGAATGGGGTGGCGTGATGTGGTTTTTTTTGGTGTAAAAGTGGGCCATGACTGTGCATCTTTATTTCGTGTAGGGGGACATGAGTGGGGGCCTGCTGGCAAGTGCCCCTGACTGCTGGGGGGTGGGAGTGCAGGGGGACATGAGTGGGGGCCTGCTGGCAGGTGCCCCTGACTGGTGGGGGGTGGGGGAGCAGGGGGACATGAGTGGGGGCCTGCTGGCAGGTGCCCCTGACTGCTGGGGGGTGGGGGTGCAGGGGGACATGAGTGTGGGCCTTCTGGCAGGTGCCCCTGACTGCTGGGAGGTGGAGGTGCAAAGGGACATGAGTGGGTGATCAGTAGTGCAAGCTGACATGTGGCTTGGCTGGGGGGCATGCCCATGGTAGATGGGTTGCCTGCAGGACATGACCAGGGGTGCAGGGTAGTCCCCTGTGGTGTGGGCTGCCTGCAGGGGCCGTGGGGGTGTAGAGGGAACATCTGGGAGGACCCACACTGCCAATTCACGTGTAGGACTCCCCGCGCACCCCCGAAATTCAGTACACCACTCTGACAGCAAAATCGCGTGTGAAACTTCCCGCGCACCCCAGGGATACACGTACCCCACTCGCACAGGGCCAATATTCCTGGGGTTTGCGTGAAGTTTTACACGCTAAAGGGCCCTGTGCGAGTGGGGTACGTGTATTCCTGGGGTTCGCGTGAGGTTTTACACGCGAAAGGGCCCTGTGCAAGTGGGGTACGTGTATTCCTGGGGTTCGTGATACATCACAGACGCACTTACGCGCTAAGGGCCTTTGGTCCAATGAAATCGCGTATGTGTGCTGATGCGCTTACGCGCTAAGGGACTTTCCTCGAATTACACGCTGACGTGCAATTATTTCACGTGCCAAATCACTCCGTATCAAGCTGGCCATGTGTACACCCACGGAAGACCACGCTCCTGCCCTGAAGGCCATTTTCTTTCCCCCCAGAGCCCCGAGCACGCTCCCAATTGCCATCTGCTGCTGCCTGACTGTCTACTGCCCATGTGCCCTGCTATTTGGTGCCTGCACATCAGCCATCTGCAGGGCTCCAGTTGCTGTGTCCACCCCTGCTGGAACAGAAGACTCCCGACTGGGATACCATCGCGCCACAGCCCAGCCCCAGGACCCAGTTGCCCACCCACTCCTACCTCTGGGGTTGCCATGTCGGGCACATCTCCATCTGGCACCACTGGCAACCCGCAGCCAGAGAGGCAGAGGGCCACCAGCTTCACTGCCACTGACGTTGGTGTCCTGGTGGAGCATGTTCTGGGGCATTATGATGCCCTCTTCGGAACATCACGCGCCAACAAGGAAGGACGGGAGAGGATCTGGGACAACCTAGTGGTTGCCATCAACGCGGAGGGGGTGGCAACCCGCGACATCAAGCACGTCAAGAAGCGCTGGGAGGACTTCAGGTCCAGGACCCTCCACAAGGCCCGGCGCCTCGCGGAGGGGGCCAGGCACGCATGATTAACATCCAGAGGAGGGTCCTGGAATGTGTAGGCCTAGGGCTCCACGCCCAGATCCTTCGGAGGCAGACCCGTCTGGAGTTGAGCGGTAAGTGGCCAAGCATTGCTTTGTGAGACAGGGCATGTTGCAGTGTGCTGGTAGTCTGATGCTTGCCTGTATGTGTGACATAGGCCATGTATGGATGTGTGTGTGCAGGGACATCATCGTCATGCATGTGAGACCAGTTATGTGTGAACCACATGGTTGGTGCATGTGTTTTGATGCAACATGGAGAGCTCTATGCGGAATGCACACATGAAAGCATGGCTGTCTCTGTTCCTGGACATGGAGGGGGGGTGAGGAATGGGTGCTGATGTCATGTACATGTATGGTGCACATGTGTGTGTGTGTGTGCCTGAGAAGTGTGTGTGTGACTTTGAAACGCCATGGATGCATGTGACTTTGAAGGCAACATCTTGGTTTACAGGGGCCCTTCTACATTGATGTTGATGTTGATTGCAGGCGCCGGGACTGTTTCTGCATGTGTGTTGTGTGCATTCACCCATGTGTTGTGGAATGACAGGATGGAAGTGACATTTGACAGTGCCACTCGTGTGTTATTGCTTCCTGTCTAGGGTACTTTGTACTGTACTCTGATGCTTGTGTTCTATGTCTCCCTCTACGCAGCGTCAAGTGAAGAAGAGGGCAGAGACGGCGCTGTGGAGCCAAGCGGCAGGGATGTCTCCACTGGGCGGCGACGCAAGGCCCAGCCACCCTCCCAGGAATTACCATCATCCGGGAGCAGGGGGGCTGGTGCTGCGTCTGCCACAACGGCTGTGGCGGAAGGGCCGGGTGAGCCCCCACAGGGGCTTCCAATGGCGGAAGACGGTGTGGAGACATCCAGGTTGGTGGTCTCCACAGAGGAGCAGGTGCCCGCTACTGAGCCGCACATGGGGCCTGGTGGGGGTAGTACCACTGGTGCAAGTGGTGCAGTCCAGGGCCAGGGTCAGGAGGCAGCACAGGTCACTGCGGAGGGGCCTGTGCATGTCGCTGTCCCTGACCCTTTGACTGCACCACCATGCACCAGCAGGGAGGCCCCGTCCCAGGCCCGTCCGCAGGTAGGGGAGAGTGCCATGTCATCTGACTTTCCACTACCTGCGGACGAGGGGTCCCACGAACGTATGGGCTCCGTCCTGGTTGGTGTCGCGTTGCGCATGCGTGTCATTCGTGATGACGTGCGTTCTTCCTGGGCAGAGAACGCACGCCATCACGGAGAGCAGCGTCATGACGTGGCACTACTGGGAGGAGCCCTGTTTGGTGGGTTCCTACATGTGTCGCGCACTCTGGCGGACCTCTCCTCCACTGTGGAGACTATGCGCCAGTCGTTCTCCACACCGTCTTCCGGCCCAGATTCCACCAGGGCCCCCTGTGGACCTGGCTCGACCAACACAGCCAGCTTGGTGGAGCTCACATCCCTGCCACAGTCGGGAGTCGGCGGCCCAACAGGGGTGGACACCACAACTGGAGACCAGCTGATGGAGGATGTACAGGCACCATCAGACACGGCACATGGACAGCAGCAGCAGGAACAGGCTCTAGGTGGGAGCAATGATGGCTTGGGGCCATCAACATCGGAGGGGCAGGCATCGGCCGGAGGGCAGGAGGACCCAGGAATGGGAGTGTCTTCCGTGTGGCACCGGTTGGGCCAGCAGATAGGTGCGGAGTGGCGGCGGGCGGAAGAGGCGCGGCTCTCCATGGTCAGGGCGGAGTTCTCCATGTGTCGGGCTTTGAGGCGGGCAGAGTGCCTCGAGGCAACTCGCAGGGAGTTGGAAAAGGCCATGAGTGCCTCCCTGCGAGACCTCGGGGCCAGGACAGAGGTCCGCCTCCGGCAAATAGACATGGAGTTCGATGATGCCCTAGCCTGGGACACCACAGAGTGAGCTGCTGGACTTGCCCGCCGCCATTTTATATAGTTAGATAGTGTTAGGTTTCCTTTCATTTTTTCTTTATTTTGGTTGCGCTTGGACAATGCACCACGTTTTTGTATATAGTTTTTTATTAGGTAGTATTTTTGATAGGTTTCATTTCATCAGTTGGGCTCACGGACCCTGGATTGTTCATCTGTACATAGTTAACCATTGGATTATTCTCTTTTTTTTATTTTCACTATGGAGCAATGGTTTTCACTTTCTTTTTTCCCTTGAATTTGATTTGTTGGACTGTGACTTTGGACACCATTTCTTTTGGATTTCTTTGGATTATGATTTATTGTTTTTTATTCTTTTACGGGCATGCATCTTTTCTTTTATTATTCCCATTGTTGTGTGTTGGATTTTAATTACATTCATGTTGTGTTTAATACATTTTTTTCTTCATACTTTGATGTGTGGTATTATCTCATTGGTTTCATGCATGTCATGATATGGGTTTTCACATTCACTTGCACCCATTGTGTGTGTGTGACAGACATGTGTTCATTTACATGCTTGCCATTGGGGTTGTATCATGTAATTGCCTTTTCTATGTGGGTGGATGCAATACTTGGTTGGGTCTTTGGGCTGGGGAGGCTGGCCATAAGGGCCATGATTGAGGATCGTCATGACCTGGGATCAGGGGGACATGAGTGGGGGCCTGCTGGCAGGTGCCCTGCACTGCTGGGGGGTGGGGGTGCAGGGGGACATGAGTGGGGGCCTGCTGGCAGGTGCCCTGCACTGCTGGTGGTTGGGGGTGCAGGGGGACATGAGTGGGGGCCTGCTGGCAGGTGCCCTGCACTGCTGAGGGGTGGGGGTGCAGGGGGACATGAGTGGGACATGAGTGGGGGCCTGCTGGCAGGTGCCCTGCACTGCTGGGGGTTGGGGGTGCAGGGGGACATGCGTAGGGGCCTGCTGGCAGGTGCCCTGCACTGCTGGGGGTGGGGGTGCAGGGGGACATGCGTGGGGGCCTGCTGGCAGGTGCCCTGCACTGCTGGGGGGTGGGGGTGCAGGGGGACATGAGTGGGACATGAGTAGGGGCCTGCTGGCAGGTGCCCTGCACTGCTGGGGGGTGGGGGTGCAGGGGGACATGAGTGGGGGTCTGCTGGCAGGTGCCCTGCACTGCTGATGGGTGGGGGTGCAGGGGGACATGAGTGGGGGCCTGCTGGCAGGTGCCCTGCACTGCGGGGGGTGGGGGTGCAAAGGGACATGAGTGGGACATGAGTGGGGGCCTGCTGGCAGGTGCCCCTGACTGCTGGGGGGTGGGGGTGCAGGAGGACATGAGTGGGTGATCAGTAGTGCAAGCTGACATGTGGCTTGGCTGGGGGGCAGGCCCATGGTAGATGGGCTGCCTGCGGGACATGACCAGGGGTGCAGGGTAGTCCCCTGTGGTGTGGGCTGCCTGCAGGGGCCGTGGAGGGTGTAGAGGGAACACCTGGGAGGTCCCACACTGCCAATTCATGTGTAGGACTCCCCGCGCACCCCCGAAATTCAGTACACCACTCTGACAGCAAAATTGCGTGTGAAACTTCCCACGCACCCCAGTAATACACGTACCCGCTCAAATCGCGTGTGAAACTTCCTGCGCACCCCAGTTATACACGTACTCTGCTCGCACAGGGCATATCGCGTGTGAAACTTCCCGCGAATCCCAGTAATACATGTACCCCACTCGCACAGGCCCTTTCACGTGTGGAACGTCATGCAAACCCCAGTAATACACATACCCCACTCGCACAGGCCCTTTCACGTGTGAAACGTCCCGCGAACCACAGTAATACACGTACCGCACTCGCATAGGCCCTTTCGTGTGTGAAACTTCACGCGAACCCCAGTAATACACGTACCCCACTCGCACAGGCCCTTTCACGTGTGAAACTTCTCGCGAACCCCAGTTATACACGTACCCCACTCGCACAGGCCCTTTCGCATGTGAAACTTCCCGCGAACCCCCGTAATACACGTACCCTGCTCCAATCGCGTGTGAAACTTCCCGCGAACCCTAGTAATACACGTTCCCCGCTTGCCGTTTGCTGTTTGGCAACCCTGTAAACTGGTCCAGGGTTAGCGCAGCCCTCTGCGCTGGATTGGGGATTTTGATGGCTTTTCCTTGCGCGAGGGCGTTCTTGGGGGCGTAACTGGCGCTGCTGCAGGGTCGCTGCGCCACTCTGCGCCACGGCTGGTTTTGGAGGCTAAAATCCATGAATACGCTGTGCGCGGAAATCGATTTTAGCGCACGCGGCTGGCGCAGACATTCGCACGCGCACACGGTGCGCCAGCCGCGTGCGCCACTTATGCGCGAAATTCTATGAATTACCCTGTTAATTTTGTTTCTGCATGTGCCTGGTTCTGTTGCAATAGAGTTTCAGGTGTGTCAGATTTTATAGTCAAATGTTGTAAATTATTTATAATATTAAGTTTTTTTTTTTGTATCGACTTTTATAATGCATGCATGTATTTGAGTGTATATTTTCTGTTCATTTCTCTTTGTGTTCTTATGAAGTGTTGCTATTTGTATCATATTTTTGAAAAGTTTCTTTGAAAACTATATTGCGCATTAAAAAAATGTAAAACGAAAATGGTATACAGTGGCAATACTGCCATAAATTAAGCACAGTCAGCATATTACGGCTTTACAGGGCAATTATAGCATGTATTGTTGAGAAAGGCCTCATTGTCTCTCTTGGTGACCTCATATTTATTAGAGTTCTTTTCATGTGTTCTACTATAAAACGAATTGTTTATTGTATAGCTTGTTTATTCCACTTTATCTCAAACTGCTGCTTTGAAATGTATCTTTCCAACTCATTATTTAAATCCCTTTCTCAGAGGATAACCCCTTCAGAACTCACTGCAGTGGCTCGTGCTGTGCTCGCTCGATCAATTCGAGGAACATTTGAACTCACCTTGCCTGAAACATTCATCAACGTTCACTGAATTCCAAGAACTCTGCAGCGTCCACACCGTCCAGAGGCACTCAAGTTTCTGAAAGCTCTACACTAGTTTGAGGCTCTCCATGCTCCCTGCCCTCTACAGGAGGCCTCCAACCTAGACCTTCACTAATGTGAAAGGTTTTGATTCCTCTCCCTGTGCTCAAATATATTGTTCCTTATTGGAGTTGCTCACTGAGCTATGCACAGCACACTGTTGATTTTCAAAGAGAGGTTAACCCCACATGAAGTAAATGTGTGTTGGTAGAGCTGGCCCAAGGGGTGGGCAACCTGTGTTTAAGCACAGAGCCTGACACTCGTGGGTGCTCTGTAGACCTTGCTTGCTGTCATAAGGAGACTGCCATTGAGAACAGTGTCCCACACTGCTACCAAAGCACTGCAGACACACAAATTCATTTTTGTAAGGTGCTTCTTTGGGGCTTATTTTCCGCACTGTGTGGAGTAAATTCAGTCCGTAAAATATATGCGTAAACATTTTAGGCATTGATTTTACTCCACAACATATCTTTATTAATCTCTCTGGTGGAGAGGAGGGGCGGTTTGTAAGTTATGATTCCGCCTTGCCCTTCCTCTCCGCCATGCAAATACTCCAGCACTTGCATCAGCATGCATTTTCATGCTGCCGCGTATGCTGGGGATTCCTATGGAATCCATTGTAAACGGGCAGGCGGCGTTTACTCATTTTGCACGGAAGAGTACAAAAGGGTAGCCTGCAAGCATGTACGCCACCTTTTCATACTGTACTTCTGCACTCTGCCATGCAAATGGTGAAAATAACAGGGAGGGAACATGTGTACATGAACATGCAACCCTAAAGGGTCTGATCCATGTCATTTACGGGAACTGAGCCTGTTTGTGTTCAGCAGCACATTTGTATAGGATACTCTTCGGTAATAGTGAGTGTCAGCAGACACAGCAGTAAGTGGGGAAAAGATGACTAGAGTGACTATTGTCAGTGACAAGCCACCCTAGAAAGGATTCAATGTTCATGTAATTAGGAGAACTGCAATGGACATTGGAAAACACACACACAACCCAATTGGTGTGTTCTTCCAATGAACACAGTGTCACCAGACAAAAAAAACCTGTTTAAAATGTTTTTTCCCCGTTACTTGCATATGCATATGTTGGGAACTTCACATTTCCTTCACATCATGCATCACAAAAAGAAGCCTGTCTGCGCCACACAAGACTATTACCATTCGATCTTATCACACGGTTCATTTGTTTGTGTTTCTTTAAGTCTTAAAAGTACAGCTGCAAATCCATGAGAAGATTTTTAGGCTTGTATTACTTGGCATTCTCATACTTGTAGTCTTCCATTCAGAATAGGCAAGCTACAACCAGACTCCATTTGCTTAACATGTTTATTCATAGATTTACATAGTACTCAGTTTAGTTTATTATGTGATTTGCGTGCTTTAACCCAGAGTACTATGTTAGTTCTGAAAGCCACACATGAGCACACATTTGTATCAACTAAAGTGAGAAGCTAGATGGACATGGATCCATACTAATGCGGGTATTTAGGCCTGCTTTACTCACACATTGTATCTGCAACGTCCTTTCCTGTTTCCCCCCTCTTACATCGCGCTTGCTCAAGCTGTTCTTCCCAGCAGGCTATGGTCTAATGTCCACGGTTGGGGCACAATACAGCTCAGACAAGGATTCAGCATTTTGAAAGTATTACTGTGGCGCAAATCAAAATCATAGCAACGTAACATAACATAAGTAGTTGAGTGCTTAGTTTGCAGGAAACAAGGATACAAGTGAATGGGTCGGTGGTTCACTAGTGCACTCCCCTTCTGTTCAGTCACTGTAAAATAAAGAAAACACTTTAAGAGTTGTATCTGGGTATGGTGGTTTTTAGTTTTTATATGGTAACATCTATTTGAGATGTCGCGAATAGAACATTTGGAATCAGTATTGATGCGCAAGAAAGCACGCCCTGCGACCTTTGACGTCATTAGAGACTGGAGGAAGGAAGCTAACTTCTGTTTAAAAAGTAGAGAGAAACATGCCCATAGGCACAAATCTAATGCAGACAGCGCACTAGAACAGGAAGAACAATGGGATGAAGATATCAGAAGGACAGACAGGAGCCTTCAATTAGGCATAGAAAAAATATATCCTCAACAAGAGTTGCATGCATCAGACGAACTAATCAATAACATTTTAAATGAAAAAGGCAAGAACGCCCTAAAGGTAAAATTGACACAATTGCATCAGTGCCCAATGCTCAACTGGAGCCCAGGTTGCCACCCACCCTTCCAGTTGTTCCATCTGCGCCAGCCCCTTCTGAACATGTGATCGCATTTCCCCCTCCACCTACCGAGCTTGAATCAGCAGCTATCAGAGAAGGCAGCGCTGGAGAGGCGGGCCTGCACAGAGAGGGAACGCAAGAATAACCCGTAGTGCGGTCAGTAGGGAGAGAAAGAGAGAACTGAAAGAGCAGACAGAAATGTATATTGAAGGCAATGATGAGGGATCGACGGTGGGTTCAATGTATGATTATAAGAAGCTCAGTGAAAAACAGGTATTGTTGTAATGCATGGGAGAGTATCTTATGGAAAGGTGGAAGGAATTAACTGGTATGGTGCCGCCCCAGAAGTTGTGGGATTTGAATGCCTTTTCACGACTGAGGGAAAGTGATTCAGAGATGAATGAACACGTGGACAGGCTATTTGAGTTTAAAGATGAACTTGATGAATTATTTTCGGAGATGTTTTCTGCTCCTGGGTTTTGGTACAAAGAGGTGAAGAGAGGAAGACAAGGGTCGTCAACATATGTACAGCGGCTATTTTGCCCGCCATCAAAACCGGTTAGTGAAGAAATGAAAATATGTACGCGAGAAGCACTTAGATGGATTATGGATGGTAGTATTCCTATAATGGAGGTGTATGATACGTTTGAACTGTATACAATACAGATGCAAAGATAAGCATTGCAAGTAATTATTGAATATTTACAAGATAAATATGTTGAGAGAAATGACTGCTGTCCTTCTGAATTGATGATGGTATATAAGAGAGCGTGTTTATCCAAAACTGGAAAGACTGCTCTATCCCTTGATCTAGCTGTAGTGCTTAATAAAAGAGAGAAAAGAGAGAGAGCCAGTGCGATATTTCCGATGAGAGAAGTCCCTCCCACTTTTGTGCCGGAAACCGAAATCCCTGGCGTTAAGAGGTGAATAATATAAAACAAACAATCCCTGATATATGAAAGAATCTGGCGGGATTCTATAAAGAGATTGAATCCTATTTAAAATCATCAATTTTTAATATGAGCGATATTGACCTATTATTCCCTGTAATTCTCCCAGCAGATATATGGAAGCAAATTAGGAATGTAGATGATCATGAAGGTTTGGGTGCGAAATTTGATCAAAGAAGATATGGACAGATCAGCAGGTGAAAAACCATCGTCAAATATGTTAGCATTACCGGCACGAATAGTACAGAAATTAAAGGTTATAGTACCTGAAAGAAGAATTATATGGGACAAACTAACTGCATGCGTGCAAGGAAAAGATGAGTTGGCAACTGACTATTTTAATAGATTTGAAGAAGTGTTTGCAGATTTTAGCGGTCAAGCACTGAACCTGGGAAAAGGCTATTTGTTGACAAATATGTGAGAGGGTTATTACCAAAAATCCAGAATTTGATAATGACATCTGAAAGTGCGTGGCAAGCAAAATCACAGAGTGAAGTATTACACATGGCACAATACTATGAGAATAGAGTAAATTCAGAGAAAGAGAAAGAGGTAAGGGATAGAGTGAATTTAAAAATGCGAGTGTTACTACAGCAGGTAGCAAGTAATAATAGGGGCAGAGGAAATGCACAAGGAAGGGGGAATTACTCCAACATGCACGGAGGTCCAATTGGACTAAATCAACGTGCGTATTGTAAGGAATAGGGAAACTGGCGAGCACAGTGCCCACATTTGCAGAATAGAAATGGGAATGCCCCAAGAAGAGAGAACAGCGGTCACCCGGGAACACAGGGGCAAAATAGAAACACTGGTATGCCACAAAATCAGAATTACCAAGGAAACAACAACCAGAATCAGAGCCAGAATCAAAATCAGCAGAATGGAGCAGGAGGTGGAAATGTTTTTGATACTCAATCAAATACATATTATTCTGGTGACTTTACATCAGATGATGTATTGGTCCGCTAGGACAGCCCAAGACAGGGGTCGGAACCAGTGTCTATTCTCGTTGATCAGAAAGGACCCTACGTAGAAATGAAAGTTGGGAATAGAGAGCACACCTTTTTAGTGGACACAGGTGCACAGAAGTGCTCAATAGACCATCACTTGGTTCCAGAGATACCACTGTCAGTGCAAAAGAATGTTTCAGTAGGGTTCGCAGGCACCCCAGTAATTAGCTCTGTGTCACAGTCAGTGCCTATAGCACTAGGTCCATTCACAGAGTCTTGTTTGTTCCTTTTGACACAAGATTGCGGTGAGAATCTATTGGGTTTAAATTTGTTGATAAAACTAAGTGTGGTTATTCATTGTTCTCCTGATGGAGTGTTTTGACGGTTTATAGTCAAAATGTAGAAAAAAAAATGTCGACTTACAAAAATGTCGAAAAAAAAATGTCAATTAGCACTATCAATAAATAAATAAACAATAAGAGTATCATTTACTAGGGGGGTCCCCCTTAACCCCCTTCACCCAACACCCCCGGACACCCCCAACCCCTCCAGCACCCTCTCACCCCTCATACTCAACACATTTTAATTATATATATATAATTTTTTTTTTTTTTTAATTCGAAAAAATGTAGAAAAAATTCAACATTATTGTTTTTCGACATTAATGTTTTCTAAAAAAAAAATTCGACATTTTGACTTTCTACATTATTGCTTTCTACATTATGACTGACCACCGTTTTTGACGATTTCACCACAGAAAATGCCAGTGTCCCAATTCTTGTCCAGACCCCTGCCAACAGAGTTAAGTAAGGTACCGAGTTGCATATGGGCAATGAATGATAATGATGTTGGTTGTTTGAAAATAGAGCCGGTGAAAGTTGTTTTGAAATAGGGAGTAACGTTGCCGCGTATTCCACAGTATAACATTTCGGTGGAAGGTGAGAAAGCATTGAAATGCATTGTTTCAGATTTGGTTAAAAGAAATGTGATTGAAGAGATAACTGGTAGCACTTGCAATAGCACGATTCTCCCAGTTTATAAGAAAGGAGGTAATGAGATACCATATCGTTTCATAATTGATCTACGCGCGTTGAATAAAGTAGTTGACCCTCAATTTCCATTGGTCCCAGATGTCAATACCATTTAGACAATGATTCCGGCATCTGCAACACATTTTAGTGTTGTAGATCTTGAGAATGCATTTTTTAGCAACCCAGTACATCGCGATAGCAGATATCTATTTGCCTTCACGCAAGGAGGACGTTCTTTCACATTCACACGAATCCCACAAGGTTACACTGAGAGCCCAAGTATTTATAGCAGAGCATTGAAAGAACAACTAGACGTGTTAGACTTACCAGCGGGGTGTGTACTCCTGCAGTACATTGATGACTTATTAATTGCTGCAGACTCAGAAGACATTTGCAAAGAGGGTACAGCCATGTTATTAACACATTTAGCAGTGCATGGACATAAAGCTTCATTGAGAGAATTCCAGTATTGTCGAAAGGAGGTGGCCTATTTGGGCTACCTACTTTCGAAAGAGGGTAGAAGACTGACACCAGAAAGAATAGAGAGCATCTCTGGTATGCCTATTCCAAAGACACAGAAGGGGGTCAGAGCCATAATAGGCATGGCTTCATATTGCCGATAGTGGATAGCGAATTTTGCCATGATTGTGAAACCAATGGTGCCATTGACAAAAAAGGATGTTGCCTTGCCTTTAGAATGGAGTGAGGAATGTCAGAATGCATTTGATCTGCTCAAAGCTGCCTTGTTCTCAGCTCCAGTTCTGGGAACACCAAATTATGAAAAGGATTTTAAATTATTTGTGCATGAGAATGACGGTTGCGCGCTGGCTGTATTGACCCAGGAATAAGGCGGAAGAATCAGACCATGCGGTTATGTTTTCTTCCGCGCTGGACCCTGTAGCATGCGCTTTGCTGGGTTGTTTACGAGCTGTCGCCGCGGCTGCCGCGTCAGTAAACGAACCGAGGGAATGCTTTTGGATCACGCCTTAACTTTGATGATGCCCCACACAGTGATGTTCTTTTAAACAGAACGCAGACGCAACAGCTCACATCATCTAGATTGACTAGATATGAAATTGTCCTGTTTGCACCACATATTCAAATTCGGAGGTGTTGCGCCTTGAATCCTGCAGAGTTAATGCCCCCTCCCAATGAAGGAACGGGTGAGAATGAAGCACCACCCCATGATTGTTTAATGGTTACTGAAGAAGAAACGAAAGGGAGAATTGATCTAACAGACACCCCGCAGAAAGAGCCAGACGGAGAACTGTTTTGTGACGGTTCCTGTTTTAAATTACCCGATGGCACGTCAACTGCTGCCTATGCCATCACGACACTAAAGAGTATTGTAGAGAGCAAAAGAATTCCATACAATTCGGTGCAGGCTGCAGGGATAATAGCATTGACAAGAGCATGAGAAATTTCTGAAAATCTAAATGTAAACATATATACTGACAGTCAGTATGCATTTGTGGTGGTGCACAATTTTGGCCGACTCTGGGCTGAGAGAGGTTTTCTAACATCACATGGAACTAAAATTCAACATGGCCCTTTGATAGCGCGATTGTTGTCTGCACTCATGTGTCCAAAGCGACTGGCAATAATGAAATGCGAGGTGCATAAGAGAACAACATGTAACGTTGGAAAAGGAAACGCATTTGCAGACAAAATTGCGAAACAAACTGCCACTGATTTGCACACAAAAATGCTGATAGTACAGTCAGAAGAAGTGCCCTGCATGATAGAAAATGGGATTGCCACAGTCAAAGAGATGCAGGCGGAAGCAACTGCTGATGAAATAGAAGGGTGGGCTGAGGCTTCCAGAGAATTAGACATAGAAGGTTGCTGGGTGGACAAAGAGAGTAGAAAATGGTGCTGCCCAACTCCTACGTAACTGCAATGGTCACCATGGCCCACAGCCCCACATACATATGTGCAAAAAAAATGATTCAGCATTTGGCTACAGTATGTCAGAACCCACACATTAGTAAAAATGCTGAGAGACTAGTTCAGAATTGTATGACTTGTTTGCAAAACAATATTCGAAAAGGAACAGCCACTCCAACAGGTAGTTTTGGCCCCCCTGTATGCCCTTTGAAGTCATCCATTTTGATTTGATAGAAATGGAAAGATGTCAGAATCTTAAATACATCTTGGTGGTAGTATGTGCATTCAGTAAATGGGTGGAAGCATACCCGCTAAAGGATTGTACAGCAATAAGCACAGCAAAAGTTATGCTAAAAGAGTATTTTTCCAGATTCGGCCTGCCACGGGTTATATGGTCAGACAACGGTCCGCATTTTGTTGCCGCCGTAATATTAAATATTTGTGCAGGCCTTCAGATTGATAAGCGATTCCATTCCGCCAGGCACCCGATGAGTGCCGGTCTTGTTGAGCGTCAAAACGGCATTTTAAAGAATAAAATAAGTAAGATCTGTGCAGGGAGTCAAATAAAATGGACAGATGCATTTCCTTTAGCTTTGTTGTGCATGCACACGTCTGTGTAAGCGGGGACTGGACTCTCCCCATACGAAATTGTTATGGGGAGACCTGCTAATGTTTGGTGTGCACCGCAGCCTAGGCATCTGAGTGAAGTGGAATACCCTATGCTTAGTACATACTGTGACATTTTAACGCAAAAGCTCTGTTTGATTCATCAGCAGGGGCAGGAGGCTCTTCCTGTCAGATATACAGGCCCGGGGCATTGTCTGCAGCCAGGCGAGTGGATCCTGGTGAAAAATTTCGAACGAAAATCATCACTTGCACCGAGGTGGCGGGGCTCTTACCAGATACTCTTGGCAACACAGACTGCAGTTTGCGTGGATGGTCATAAGGCGTGGATCCACGCCACCCACATGAAAAGAATTCCATCACCATTGAAAGAACTGCCTGACATGGATGACCAGAAAGAAACAGCTGACTCCGACTCAAAAGACACCATCGCCAGTTCTCTGCCACAAATGTTGCCTGAACCTGAGAGAAAGCCTGAGAAGATTGCTAAAAAGGAGAAAGGGCTAAATGTGCCCCAACCTTGCTCAGCTGAATCTGCATCGCCACAGGCTGACATAAAGCCTGGCTCATCACTTACTGCATCACAGGCTGACACTGAGCCTGCCTCTGGAAGTGCATCTGCACTGTTCATTGATCAAACAGTACCTGGAGCGATAAGGTACAATCTACGTTCTCAAAATCGAAAGTGATCTGATCTTTGCGTTTTGTTGTTGCCTCTATTCCCATCAAGGATGAGTTGGGAATCGGAGCCCTAGGGAAGTGGAGCGTGGAGGCTGTACCCATCTGGGAGCTCTGGAACACGGCTTACTGGTGCTATCTTTAAGAATATAAAAATCCATTTGTTGATCATCCCGTGTGAAAAAGCGGGGCGCAGATGGTACAAAGGCAATTGATGTATGCTCTGGAGTCTTATGAGCAATGTGTAAAAGCATGACAATCTTGCCACACGTTTAGCAATTTAGACTGCCGAGAACTGGCCTATACACTTTGTTAACTTCTTCGAACATATTGGTGTTTTTAAACGAGCACTGCGGTGAGAGGTATTCACGACGAACATTGTTGGAGAAGAAGAATCACGCACAATGCCCGTACTTGCTTCTGCCCCCTCCTGCACCAACGCTGATGATGTAATAAATATAGAGACTATAAAGAAATGTAGAATTGCTGTAAGAAAATAATGTTAATGATTATGACACTTCGGGGTATGCTATGTACCATTATCCTAGTATTATGGTATTTGGAAAGCGTGCACCCATTGAGTTCTCTTTTGCCTACCGCAAAAGCACCTGTCATAGACAGTCCAGCCAATGCACTCTCCTATACTCTACCTCCAATAGAAGAAAGACACATGGAAGGTTATGGTAATAACACATTGCTTTTAATTATGAATATGACTCACTCAATCTTGAATAAGACTAACTGCTGGGTCTGCATGCATTTATCCCAGCATGGCGGAAAAGGAATAGGTTGGTATGTACAGCCATTATCCCTTAATACAGCATGCTATGCGTCACTAAGTGCACTCTTTAATGGAAAGTGGAATAAGAGTGACACAGGTCAATTAGACAAGACAAACAGAAAAATTTGAAAAAGTGGTAATGAAACCCATAGGTTGCACCATATTTAACAAAGTAAGATTAATAAAACCAGTAGTAACGCCAGTAGACAGACTGTATGTGCCTTATAAGTCAACTGTAATCATGTTTCACATGAACCCAGTAGGGAACAAAGATGTAGTGCCCTCACTCATATACAATAAATTACAATCCTCGCACTGTTCCATTTTGCTTACGAAAGAAAGGTTCCTATTTAGTAGGGACATTTGATAGATGCATGAATATTGCAGTGATTGAGAGAGAAGAAGAACCGATATATGTAGGTGACCCTTTTTATTTTGTATGTGGAGAAAAAATGTATCCCTGGCAACCTAGAAATTGGGGTGGAACATGTTACTTCGGGATCCTCTTCCCTGGGGTATTCCTTTCCCGAACATCAGATATATCAAAATTATCTAGATCAAGTCCTCGGTGGGATGATGAAGCAGGATTTACTGCGGGAGACATAGCAAAATCATTTATACCATATTGGGGCCAAGCAATAAATTCATATAATATAAGAAGATTGTCAAGAATTTTTGAAAAAACAATAAATGGAACGACTGATGTACTGTATAATATGACTCCAGAAGAGAAGGCAATTAGATTGATGACACTTCAGAATAGAATGGCTCTTGACGTAGTTTAGACTGACCATGGAGGTGTTTGTAAAATTGTGGGGTCAGCGTGCTGCGTATTTGTAAGTGATTCCTCCCCTATGATTTTTGAGGCAATAAAGAAGTTACACATTCTGAGCTCTGACCTTCACCCCCCGACAGGTGGTTGGGAACTGAATATATGTTCCTGGTTTTGCGAGTTACTACGCTCATGGGGATGGAAACTAGCTGCAATTTTAGCAACGATACTCAGAATCTTCCTGACATGTTGTTGTTGCATACACTGCGTGCCAATTATTTGCTCTGAAATAAGTGATGAATGCATACACATGATAACAGAGAAAAGAAATCCCAAAGTGGATACCAATGCAAATAATGAAACACAAACTATAAAAGAGTTTATGTCCATTGATGTTGATGATGACGATGACAGTAGTATGCATAGTTCAGAACTAGATACATGGTCAGAGGAAGATGCGATGTATGATTGAGGCGCTGGGCTTACGGCCAAGAGGAGGGTTTGTTAGTCTAGAAAATACCCTACCTTAGCATAGACGGTATATTATGTTGGCCGAAAACCAACCGCATCATATGCCCAGCATCGCCTGTACAGAATCGTCTGCATGATATGATATGATATGATATGATAAGGCATTTGTAACGTGCCTATACACAAGTGTTTCAAGGCGCGACGAGGCAGGGGGGGGGAACAAGGGGAGAGAGACAACGATCTTACTAGGCCAGGTGTCATTCAGATCGCGCAAGTGCAAGGGTAGAGGGGAAGGGAAAAGTGCATGGGGGAAAGGGAGAGGGGAAAGTGCAGTACAGGGTTATTAGCATACAGCATACAGCATAAATAACAAGGGCCAGCTGGTGGCAAGTGCGAGTTAAGTGCAGACAAGTGCTGGGAAGGGGGGCTGTATGGATACAGACACAGTCCCGTAGTGCAGGGGTTGCCGTGGAGGCAGTGCAGGGGAGAGTGGCTGGGCCGAGAACGGTGAATGGCCCAGTTGCAGATTCAGTGCAGTTTCAGTAGTATTAGCAGGGGAGCGGGGGAGAGAAAGCGGAGGCAAAGAGGAAGGTTTTGAGGTGCTTCCGGAACCGGAGGTGGTGCTCCTCAAGTTTCAGGGAGGTAGGAAGGCTGTTCCAGAGGGAGGCCCCTGCAGTGGAAAGAGATCTGCCCCCAACTCGTTGTTTGGAGAAGCGGCTGACCCTGCGGGAGTTGGAGGCGGATGAGCGAAGAGCTCGAGAAGGAAGATATTTAGGAATATGCATAACCATAGAGCGTCCATTTTGTACCAACAGAATCCGCCATTTTGCTTTCTCTTGCTTTTTCTGTTTAAACGCTTTGCAAAAAAAAAAAATTTAATTCCGTTCTGCTCCAGCACGGAGCGAGGCCACAAGTTACATATGAGAGACCAGGCCAGACAGAAATATATTTTTTTTTAATTTTTTTTTTATCGGTTTATTTCAAACCTTTAAAAAGAAAAAGAGAATGTTTTACAAACAAACACACAATACCACACTTCATCAGGAAAATAATTGTCCGTTAACACTCCCTTAGCCATCCCTTAGGATCACTTAGCAATACCCCTACCGAGATCACATACAACTATGCAAGACATTGGCCTCCTTAAGCTTCAATTGACAATGAGTTCAGTCGATTTTCAATTACCATCAGAAATCGAGTTAATGGTAATATCAGCTTCCTGTCGCATCCTTGAAACATGTGGGCCCACCAATCGTCTGCACAACGGGAGGGGTAGTTTGCTCCCCAAGGGCCCAGATGGATTGTCCTTTCAGAGCGGAGATTGGTGCAAAATAGGACCAAATGCTTTAGGGTTTCCTTATCTTTGGTACATAATCTACACATCAAGGATTCAACTTTATTTGAACGCCAAGACACCAGCCGTTCACTGGTTTTAAATGCGTTTAGCCGCATCAGCATGAACACTCTTCGAGCCTGTGGGTCTGGAAATAATTCAATGTAACGTTGTAAGACGTTAAAAGGCCTTGTCTCGAGCGGGATGTCCTTCATCATAGAAGCTGAGCTGCGTTGCATACAAGTTTGGTCCCAGTCTGCGCGCCAGATTTTTAATTTGGCAGCGTTCGGGTCATTATGCAGCTGGTCCATACTAATCCCATGATTTCTTAAGATATCTTCACATCTTTTCGACCATAGTGATAACATGCTGTTTGCCGGAGATGGGTCGTGAAAGATATCAAATTGTGGAATGTGTTCGCGCTGGCGTGTTTTCCGAAATAAGCTTATTAGGGCCCAGCACACCCTTGCGTGTAACGAGATAAGTGAAAGTTCGTACCTCACACAAGCTGTTGCAATCCCCCTAGGCAACGCCAGTACCTTCGACCAAAAGCAATGCTCCAGCGAAGACCATGTGTCAGAACTACAGCCCAAGGCGTTTTCTGCGCCATATAATAATACTGGGATTACCTTCTGGTGATAAAAGGTAAGAACCGGTTTTAGTGAAAATTTCCCATATTTGTTCCGAATGATGACCGCTTGACTGGCCAATTGTTTGCATTTACGTTTATTTTCAGACAACCATGGGCCGTCGTTGACTGATGAATTTAGTAACATTCCAAGGTATTTTACGTTCAGGGTTGTCTGAATAGCCTCCCTACCCAAGTACCATCTTGGATGGCTTTTCGTGTTTTGTCTTCCACTGTTAAGATTTTTTAACACCATAATTTCGCATTTCCTTGTATTTATTACCAAATGGTTTGATGCAACATATCGTGCTACTGCGTTCAGTTTCCTCTGTAGACCTATGGGAGTTTGATCCATAATAACAAGATCGTCAGCATATAGCAGCCAGCTTACGCAGGTCTTTCCAATCTTCGGCGGAAAAGATCTTACTTCGTCGAATGCCAGTCCAATATCGGATATAAATAAACTGAATATTGCAGCTGCTAAGGGACAACTTTGCTTCACCCCTTTATGGGTCTTGATAGGTGTTGTTACGTTTCCAGATTGATCCAGCCGGATTTTTATGGAGGTTTCAGAGTGCAATTCGCGTATTGCTGCCATTAAATCGACTGGACATCCCCAACTTTGCAGTTTTGCCCACAAGCCGGCTCTATCGATGGTGTCGAAGGCGCAAGAAAAGTCGATAAAGGCCAAGTAGATCTTAGATTTAGATTTTAATGCTTCCATTTTCAACAGATTTATAGCTAGCAAGTTCAGAGAACAGCCCACTTGCTTTACGAAGCCTGATTGCCTTTTGTCTATGTGGTTAGAGTCGATTGCCCATTTCACCAGTTTGTGTTGTAACATTGTGGCATAGATTTTCCCCAAACTGTCGAGTAAAGCCACAGGACGATAGTTCTTTGGGCAAGTTCTGTCTCCTTTCTTGAATATTGGGACAATCACGGCAGATTTCCAGGATTTCGGAGTTTTTTGAGATTTGCAAATCCTATCAAATAGGGATACGCATATGGAAGCCCATAGCTCAGGCTGTTGTTTGATCGTGAAATTGGAGAGCCCGTCTGGTTCCGGAGCTCTTGATTTTTTTGCTTTATTAATGATGGACACAATCTCTTCTCTTGGAAATGTCAGATTCCATGGTGTCACGGTCGGACCCAAAGTGGTAATCTCCGGGATTTTAGCTTTATATAAGGCTTCGAAGTGATTAATCCAGGTTTCTTCGGAAACCATGCTGGACTGTAGAGCCAGTTGAGGAGCCTGAAAGTTGTTAATGGTTCTCCAAAAATCGCTCGTGTTTTTATTTTTCAGGGTGTTTAACATCTGTTCTGCATCATTTTGCACTTGTATATATTTGTGCGTTTTCAGCCAATTTTTGTATTTTTGCTTTGCCGCCTTTGTTTCTTGTTTACCAGTAGTCCTGTCAAGAGCCTTAGCTCTCCTTATGGTAGTGCGCATCATTCGTTTTTGCGTCAATATCTCGAAATCAAAGCGGTGAACACGGGCCATGTTGGGGTTTTTAGAACCCACTTTTACCGTTTTAAATTGTGACAGGAGATTTTCGTATTCCAGATCTGCGCTCAGATGACAATACTGGAGCATCACCCCCTTCACTTCGCTCTCCTCTAGTCTTAGGCGGACCCTATTAGATTCGACCATGAGGTTGTGAGTCCATTTTGGCCTTTGAATAGTGCTGGTTGATACAAATTCCATGAGCAACATGTTGTGGTCGCTCTGGTCTTTTTCACAAATTTTCAATGATTGGATCCTCGGATGCAAGGCTTCGGATGCGAACATATAGTCGATTGTAGAGGATGAGTCCTTGCGATGCCATGTTTGCCTAGATGGTAAGTCGCCGCACGTGTTGCCATTCAGCATCTGAAAGTTACGTAACTTCATTTCAGATACCCAAGCATGTGCCAGTGAGTTATGAACTAACTGTGGATCCTTGCATAGATCGATGTTTAGGTCGCCGCACAAAAGAATCTTTGGAGAGACAAAGTGTTCCATCAGATGATCAATTACACCGGTTATCTGGTCGATGAACTCCATTTTACCGGCGCGTAGGTGGTTCCAATATACGTTCAGAATTATAATCATGTGCTTCTGCAAGTTCCGTCTCCCTGACTTCTCAATGATGGTTTCCTGAATATAAGGAGAATGATTAACGGACTTTGTGACACTCCAGCCAGAAGTTCTTCTGACCATCGTTAAGAGCCCTGACATAGGGCGGCCCAACCTAGCTTTTATGGCCGGATTTAATACCGACTCAAAGTCCGCTATGAGTGGGAGCTCGCTTAGCCAAGTTTCCTGTAGACACACAAATTGGAGGTTTTCTAACCAAGGTGTGTTAAACAGGTGTAAGAACCCTCGAGTATTCCAGGAAGCAACAGAGCAGATGGTAGGGGTTTTAAGGTCCTGGCATTATAAGCTCTTCTTCACATTTAGAGCCCCAGCAATCCAATTCCATTCTAGGTTTTCAGCTGCAGGTGTTGTCGAGTGCGGACGCTCATTGAAGTTTCCATGGAGAGAATCCTTTCTTTTAATTGTGATTCTTATCTGAGCATCGGAGCCGTCCCTTTTAGAGGAAATCTCGCTAGATGGAAAAGGAGGGGTCCTCAGCCGGCATGGTGCTTGCTTGAGACTTTGGGTGCCGGTATTTGTCGAGTGAAACAACCCTTCCAGAGACCTTGTTGGCACTTCTTTCGACGGTATTGGTGCTGCGGCGGCAGACGAAGGAACGTCCTTTCCATTGTTGGATATTCCACTAGAGTTTTGTCGTGGTTCATCAGAGTCGTTCAGATTATAAACCTCAAAACCTAATGAAAACAATGCCACATTTTCTTCTAAAATTGACGTAATCAGAAGGTTCGATGTAAAGTGAAGCAACACCTTGTCATTCATGCCCTCAGCTGGGAACTCCACGACTTTTATGTCATTCGAGGAAATTGTTCGTAGGCTTGGTACAAGGTGGAGTAATTGAAGGATCGTTCTTCGATTCAAGATCAGGTTCGCGATTGGTTCCAAGCTCTCAATTGCCAGTTTGTATATACGGACTTTATCCGGTGCTGAATTTCGGCCCTTATCGTGTGAAGTTTGAGGACGTCTCTCGACCACCAATTCTTTTAATCTCCTTCGCTTGCTTTCTATAAGATCATTCTCAACACGTTCCAGTTGAAATTTTTCGGGCTCCTTATTTTTGTCTATTTTGATCATGGGACATGGCAATGTCGAGGATCCCCCTGGTCTGCTGATTTGCGCCTGAGCTATGCAAAAATTCCGTTTATCAGCCATGGTCATAAACACAGGACTAACTGCTGGCGGACACAAGGTGATCGAATTATCACAAGCTTCAATCAATTCACAATGTCTTTCATAAGACTTGTGTTTAAATATAGGCTTTTTACCAATAACCTCCTTGGGGCACGGCTGATTCGTTATTACAGGATTTGAAGCAACTTTATCCAGTAGTGATACAGGCATCTCCAAACCTTGAGACGAAACAACTTTAGATAATGGCGCGGTGATTTGGGGCACATCCAAGCTTGTAGATGAAACAGAATCTAGCTCTACAAGATCTGGATCGTCATAGGTTGAGAAGTCCAGGATTTCAGTCACGCCATCCTCAGACGGCGTAATATTCGATATTTGAGATTGTTTAGCTGAAGTCAAATGGGCACTTTTTTGTGATGTTAAGGCGTTACTCGATACAGGGGCTTGAGCCGTTGAAATTTTAGCCGAGTCACTAGAAAGAGCCTGTGCCATTTTTATATTTCGTAAACATTTCTGAGATCCATTTGAGACGTTTTTCTTTGTCTTTTGGTTCTTCGGTTTCTTGCTGGTTACAGCGTGGTTTGGTTTTGAAGGCGAAGTCGCCAAGTTCCTTGTGGCGTTGGAGGATCGTGTAAAAATGGAAAAAACCTTAGGTAAACCTTCATTTGCGGAGATACTCACAGCTTCAGCAGTTGTTTCAGTTATAGTACCAATACCCGAAGGAGAGGCCGTTTGGGGGTCAACAGAGGCCTTATTGGCAGCACCTCTAGACTGCTCAAATACTGTGTTAAAGGACAGATTGAGACTGTTTATTACAGGCAAACTTGTCGCTAAGCAAGAGCCAATGGTTGAGGTAGATAAGACAGTCGGGAGCCCTGAGTCATGAGGGGCTACAAAGGCCTTTGCAGGGCTCGAAACTGGATCCACTTCCGCTAGGGTATTATGCGTTGCTTGTGACAACTGAGGGCAAGGAGGATCTTGAATAGAGACAGAGTCCAATAGGGAGTGCTGTTGTTTTGATGCTTCCGTAAGGGCTTGTTCAGCCTGAGGTTTAAGTTTCATGCTAGAGAGCTTGCTACATAGGCACTCTTCAGACAACCGCCTACCTACAATTTTTGTGTCGTGTTTAAATAGGGCAAGAGTCTCTCGAGCCACTTCGGCGAACAATCTTTTGTCAGAAGAGTCGGTTTTCCTGCTCTCATTTAACAAGACAAACGCTCCTTCCAGTCTTTTAAGGCACTCGTGTTGCTCGACATAAGAGCGGTCGCACGTTTTTTCTATCTGAGTTAGTTTTGAGCTCATCATTGCGACCACCGTTGTTAAATCCTTAGTGGCTTCATGTATGTTCTCGTACAGTTTCATAAACGGGGCCAATGAGATCAACGAAGAGGCCATAAAGAGAGCTTGTAATTCCGTTGTTGAAGGCATCGTCGGCAGAGTTATACCAGATGAATTGGGTTGTAGCTCAGAAGGACTGGCCATAAGAAGCTCCTTCTCACGACGAATTTTCGGATATGGGCGTTCCATTAGTGAGGAATCCATAGAGTCATTATGTAAGGAATGGTCGTTGCCATCGGATTCATCAATGGCTCCATGGGACTTCCATTTAGAGGTGGCAAGTCTTTTTTGGGAAGTCAAATATAATTCTGAAGTCTCGTGCCTCAAATCGGCATTTAAGGACTGCTCAGTTGATTTTAACCGTTTGTAGCATGAGTCAGGCCATATGTCAGAAGTTGCTCCCGACAGTTGGCTGTTATTGCATTTTGCTGCAGATTTTACTTTCAATTCGGCTGGACGGTTCGGCTCTTTGGGTGTCTTACTGGTGCACATTTTGTTCAAGCGCGTTAAGTTCTGAAGGACGTTGTTCACTACCCCAAGGGAATCTCGTCTTGCGAGCATTGAGTTGCGTACCTCTGGCTCATCTGTTATACCGTTCTCCAGATTAAGTACGCGGTTTTGGTCGCTGCCGTGCAGACTTGTGTTAAAAATGTTATGTTGCTTGCTGAAGTTGGTCGCGTTCATATATCCGAATTCATCGTGCGAACCCACTGTGGTCAGATTCGTGGTTGCGCTTACTGGAGAACTCGCAGTAATCCTTATGCAAGAGTCATTTGGAATGGGTCCCACCTCATCGCAAGGTAAACTAGAAAAAGAATGGGTGGACGGCCGAGGCCCAGCGAACTGATTTACGACAGTAATCAGCTCCTTCTCTTGGTCAAGTTCCTGGACTGCCGTTAATTCATTGCTAGAGGGCGCTGCTCCATCGTCGCTGAGGACTCGAGCTGTGATTGAGTCTGAAATAACTCTGCCGCGCGAGCTCGAAGACACACGCGCTCCGAAACCCTGCGCCGCGGTGTCATTGCTCGCGGGCGCGGCGTCCAAACAGACACGCTCTACATTGGGAGCCGGGATGAGAGCTCCGCCACGGCAAAGTCCAGTCGGTTCATCACTGTCGCTGTCGAGGGGCTTCAGCGGGGCCTCAAGAACCCCGCCACATCCCGATCCCTCAAGCGCCTGCAGGGGCTCGCCGTCGTCCAACGCACGGCATTCGTCGTCCCCCCCACACCGCCCATGAGTAATGGCGCAACCTGTGAAAGCATCTGCGCTAGCATCATACATGCTACCTATATTGGCAAACACGTTGTCACAGAGAGGGGGTAGGTTAGCAATGTTCCTCGTAGCGTTTTCGCAATCCTGAGCTACGTGTGCTTGAATAAGACCTTCATTATACTCAACAGACTCAGGTTCGGAAGTGCATGAATGGTAGCAACTTACTTTCTGTGAACGAGAAGGTCGGCAAGTAGCCTTTGTCTCATCAGGAGCCGCAGCGGCGTCACGCCGCCTCTGTGCCCGGGTCCTTAGCACAGGGGACTGAATAGATGCCATTACTCGCCACTCGCCACAGCAAACAGCTTTGCTTCCACAGCCCTTTCCACCTCAGGGCTTCACGCCGCAAGGGTCACGGAGGCGGCCTCAAGTAGTAAGCTGGGTGGTCAGCTGACTCGTCAGCTGACAGCTTGACTGTTGACTGTTAAAGGCACACGCACCTCTCCCCCTCTTCCACGGGCTTCCCTGATAGATGTGATAGATGTGAGACGCTCTTCCACTCGCCACAGCAAACAGCTTTGCTTCCACAGCCCTTTCCACCTCAGGGCTTCATATATATATTGTTTTTCCCCTCACGAGTCCTTGAAGGCGAGTAGAGAGGCATTTAATCACCAAGCCAGGTGCCAGCTGGTCTCGCTGAAACTGCAGAAACTGTAGAAATAGACAGCTGAAGACATGAAGTATACTCTCTTTCACGGCCCCCCTTACTGGGCCCCTTTAGATCGAGCTGACCTCTAGCTCATGAATAGAAACTAGAAGCTAGCAGGTCTTGGAATGTGTCTCTCCTACGAACAGAGTTCGCTCTCTGAACAAGAGCATTATGTTCTCTGTAACAAAGAATAGTGTCTGCGCCTTTGCAGATTGCAACTGTTGCTAAATTAATGTCTTAGAAGGTGTCATACTCGTCATAATTGTCAATCACCGAACCCTAGCTCAGGAAGATACATCATGGGCGGTTTTGATGTGTCACAAACTGATAATATGATGATCTTTTTGTATATATGTCACTGTTGTAGAATGCTCGCAGTCTTGCGTCTCACGAGGTCTGGGTGACACATGTTGCGAGACGTGAGATCCATTCGGCCGACTGAGACTATTTGCTTTGCAATAATCCCTAGATTTTGGGAATTGAACCTCGTATCTGGCGTATCAGTTTGTGTATGGTGATTGTGCCTTGTTTCCATACGTGAGGGTCTTCAGTGCCCGTCAACCATACCCAGGTACAACTCTTAAAGTGTTTTCTTTATTTTACGGTGATTGAACAGAAGGGGAGTGCACTATTGAACCACCGACCCATTCACTTGTATCCTTGTTTCCTAAGAAGCCCTCCTGGGCAGAATAGGTTTTTCTCCAGGAGCCCTGATTTCTAAATCGTGCTTAGTTTGCAGACTTGGCTCAAATCCCAGCTCTGGCATTTGACTAAAGTGTGCTGGTCCTAGACCCTTGCTTTGATCTCACTATGCCTTTTATGCCAACATTGGGAGTTCCAAGGGGCGATTCAGTGCACAATAAGCGCTTTAAAAAGGCCTCCTTCACTGTCCATCAGACTATAGAGTTGCTTGTTATATAATTGATCGGTCTCGTGGCTAACTGGTGGCAATGTCTTGCAATGTAACTACCCAGAATGGGCGATAGACTGATATGACTCCCTGTGTTAGAATTTTATGTGATGCAATTTCCAGTGAGATCAATGTTTGTATTTACTTATTTTTTACATTTGTAAAGCGCACTAAACCCGTAGGCATCGAGGCGCATAGTTATGCCAATTAAGGGCCTTACACGGCTTTTTATGCACTAGCCCTCGCAAAGACTAAAACCAACCTGCCTCCTCTTGACACAGCCCTAATGTAGTCTCCAGCTTTTTCCTTCTTTCTCGGCACTCTTCCTTCACCAGCTAGTCTTGAAATGTCCAGGTCGTCTGTTGCTGAACCCCCTGATGCAGGGACGTTTTTTGTGAGGCAGTGGCCTTTCCAGAAATATTTTCTTAAGGCGTTTCTGAGTGTTTGTGCCTTATAGCCTCACCCCTCACTCCAAAAGTACTCCTCTACTGAAAAATGCAGCTGATTCTACTGGGTTCATTTTATTTACAAACCTCTCCACTCACCACCCGCGTTTGGTGGCTGTCATTCACCTTGGACTCAGGTCACCCACACGGCAAGCCCCATGCCACTCCACAGGCTTCCATGTTCTCGCACCCACAAAAGAAAACACATCATTCCCCCCCCCACCCCCCCGCTCCGTTTCGGCTGTATGCATTTATCATTGTGAATGTCTCTCTATTGCGCCTACGCATGCTGTGTGTTAAAGCATGCGCCATTTTAGGTTTCCTTCACTGGCGCGTCTTCACTCTGTAATAGCCGTTTAAATGTGTCTCCTAGTGCCACAAACGCACCAAACGCCCAGCTGAAGCCTCGCTGCCGTTGAGAAGAGGGGCAGACTCGTTTCTAGAGGCTGGCAAACCAGGCGCCCATTGTGGTATTCTGGCAGGTGAATCGCCTAATTTTATTGTTTGTGGGATGTTTTAGGGTAATCAAATGTCCCTGAACACCACTGCGGTTTCCTTTGAAAAACATTATTGTTTTCTGTTATATTAAACTAGTTAAAACAAAGTACTGCAACTCCCAGAATGCACTGATCTGTTAAACAACAGCCCAGGACTGGAAGCACATGCACAGGCAACATGGAGTCACCTTGCCGAACTATGCTTCTTCCTGCGAGCCAAACAATGCTTGAGTAAGTATGGGGAAAAGTTTGTACACAATATGGGTATGTTTGTTGCTGCCATTCAAGTTTCAGCAAAGAACCCAGGTGTTGATAAAATAGAAGGGTTGAAGGCAGAAAGGATTGCACTTAAGGGGATTACTGTGTGTGTGGTGTGTGTGTTAACTGTGAACAAATGTATGCGCAAAGATAGAAAACAATTACTGTTGCAACAATTAATGACAAAGCCAACAGTGTTGGCATGTGTCCAATATAAAGTGGTCTTTTTTGCTATTGTAGGTATTGAAATCACATGCTAATGTAGAATCACGATTTCCTAGCAATAGAATTGCATGTCCAAGATATCATTATTTCGTAGGTTTGCCAGGATATGGGTTAATATAAAACCTATCACAGGTTTTGTCCTTGTAAAGGAACTCACATCATTGCCAGGTATTCACACAAAAGGCCAGCTTTTGCCAGCACAGAGGTGTTTCAATATGTTGGCATTGTACTTGCATCATATAATTATAATTGGGCAATTTATATAGAGCTTCACGTAGATGGACCACTTCTAAGCTCTGTATTTATCAGTGTTATCATTAACCACTGATGGCCCTTGATTAATTGGCCTCAGAATGAAGAAGGGCCTAGTCGGCGCCTCCAGGGTTTCAAACTTGTTTCATGGCTTTGTGCCATTCCCAAAACCAGCACGTTGCATATGAGCTACCCTCCAACATGCAACTGCTTGTCAGAAGTTACTATTATATGCCAGGGAACTCACCCCATTAGGCAGCTTTTGCCGTGAAAGGCCTAAGAACTGGCGACATGTTCTAGATATTGCCGTAGGTGCTCTCGCCATATACCAGGTTTGTCCATTAAAAGCTCATATACGCACAACATTTGATAAGTAGTGTTATATTTTGTCTAGCTAGGCTGATTGTTTAGCAAGCAGACAGCTTCACCCCACAGCCTCTCCACTTCTCTGGTCTTCCACTATAGCGCTTTGAAGTAGTTTCAAGGAATTCTTTAGAACTTAACCTTACCTAATCTAGCTGGGAACTATCTTCTTTTTCACCACCGTCTCTTTCCCTAGAGCTATTGGGCCGGATTACACTTTGATTTCAGAGCGAAATTAATGGACAAAGATGATAGGAGCAGCAATAGATGCATTTGCAGAAGCCTTGTCTAGGAGATTGCCCTCCATTTAGACAACGAACAAAGCCATGAGATAGAAGATGAATTTGTGCTCAAAATACTGTATACGTTGTCTACTTTTTAACTAAAATTCATAATGGTATTTAAATTGCAATGATGTAACAATTCTGGAGAGGGTGTGCAGTCCTAAGTGCAGTAGAGTTGCAATGAGTGGGGGGGGGGGTATTTTGGCGTTTGGCCCTGAGCATAATTTTGTTGAAGAAACTGCCATAAAGAAGGGCATCCAATCTCGGAAGAAATATCTACACAGCGCCACTCTGCGGACTGAAGCTGCTCGAGGCACTTCCTGTTTAGGGGGACCCAACAGTGCAGAGTATTTCCAAACATGTATTTTTATCATTCTAATGGCGAGGTGCCTGATTCCTTTTAGCCCCTCATCCACGTTGTGATGGTCATGTGACCAGGGAGTTAGAGGGAGCGTGGCCGTGACGGCCCCATGTGACCGAGGAAATAAGGAGAAGGAGACAGCCTGCCAAAGGGTGACCTCATCACATCCCATCCGAGCAGGCATGCCACAGGGATCGAACCTCTGATCCTTCCTGTTCGACATCTTCACCAACGACATCCCGACAGATCTCCACAAGACCGACCTGGCACTTTATGCGGATGATATTGCGGTCATCTCCCAGTCATTCAGCGAAAAGGAAGTGGCAAAGAACCTGCAAGCTTCATTGGATACCATCTCGAGGTGGGACAGCAACTGGCAGATATAACTCAACACCAGCAAGACAACTGCCACACTGTTCACCAGAAAGAAGATCAAGGAGCACCCACACATCAGCCTCAACGGAGATACCATAAAGTGGGAGAGCAGCAGTCGCTACCTCGGTGTGACCCTGGACAGCAAACTCAACTGGGGAAGCCATATCTAGAATACTCAGCAGAAGGCAACACAAAAGATGGCAGCACTGTATCCACTCCTGAAGACGTCCATGCCCCTCCGGACAAAGATCAACGTCTACAAGGCGATCATCAGACCAATCCTGACATATGCCTCCCCAGCATGGATGACCTGCCATGAGCGACACTGGAAGAGTCTTCAGATAGTCCAGAACAAGGCTTTGCCCGGAGCGCCAATTTTCAAAAGGATAGCTGACCTTCAAGATGCTGGACGAACATCTAGCGAAGATGACTAAGAACGTCTGCCAAGGACTGGATCAGAACATGAATCCTCTGATCAGAAGACTCCCTGCCACCACTGCAAACCACTTCGACCGCTACCCGCGGCCCATCACAGCAAAGACCCTGTGAAACTAGCCCTACTGTGACAAGTCCACACAGACCAAGAAGAATCCTAACCCAGGACTACACACTCAACCTGAGAAGATGGAGTAATGAGGCTCAAGCCTCGGGATCCAAAAATCACAGCTGATGGATAAAATCTATCAGCAAGAAGAAGACAGACAGCGAAAGGGTCATTCCTCTAGCCCCATACGCCGAGTGATCTGTCTACTTATTTTGATCCCCCACTGAGAGGCCTGTGTTAGGCAGAATCCTGTGCAGTGCTCCTAGGGACCACTACACACAATTAAGACTACAGGTGGCAATACAAGTTTTACATTTGGTACACGCCTGTACTACTATGTTAAAGTGGTAGCAGTAGCGGAGCAGCCAGGCTTATTTCAAGAGTATATGAGCAGTAGCAGAGATTACACAAAGGGACCACAATTACTGTGACTCAAGCAAACACTGACTCAAGGATTCAGATAAAAAATATAAGTACATTTATTTTTAAATCATTTGTTATGAACACAACACTTTTATGAATTCAAAATCACACGTAAAATACACTACAACCAACCAATTCACTTTGGTACACTCTAACTCAAGGTAAGTACCCTATGTTTTAACGGACCAGTGTTGTGAAACAAAAGACGTTACCGGGAATACACTTGCGATCACTTTTTGACAGTAATGACAGTTCGGTCTTACTAAAGAAACGCGTATCCGCTGCAAGAAATGTTACCGGGGCAAAAACACACTTAGCACCTGAGTTAACCAGAGAGAGTTGGGGGCAAAAATCATAGGCAATACTTTTGTCAAGGCAGACAGAATCAGAGAACACTAGTTGACAGGAATTCAAGAGTCAATAGGCTGGAGCCAGTGTCAAGTGGAACCGGGTTCCTGTTGTCGAGGATCACACCGTCGGACAGTTCAAGATTCAACGTTGCTAGGAGTACTTAGATATTGTCAACAAAGGAAGCAAAAGTTATAAGAAGGAGGGAAGACAAGGACGAGCCTTGGAAGAGAAGAAAAGGGATTCACACTAATTCCTCAAGCAGAACACAGTAACTTATTCAATGAAGAAGCTGGTGCCACGGCAGTTGTTCCTGGTAGTTTCCTGCAGACCAACGGTTCCTGGAGCTTCCGTGCGAAGGAGGACGTCTGGAGGGGTCTGCACCACACAGGGATAAAGCTGGCAGTAGCGACGGTGAATAAAAGGTGCGCTCCTTATAAACAGGAGAGGCTCTTCAGATGGCTATTCGGACCACTACAGCAGTGTGCAGCGATTTCGACCAAGAAGAGGATCCTCTGGCTGTGGAAGATGAGCTGGTTATCCCCACCAGGCTCAAGGGAAGAAGACTCTGGACTGGATCTTCTCTGGTCGTCGAAGGGTAGATACTGCAGCAGGGCTTCACCGGGACGGGGTAGTTGCAGCAGTCGTCTTCTTCTCCGCTTCTCTTCGGTTCCTTGTAGTTCCAGTGGCGACTCTGACTTCTAGCCCAAGAGACCTGCCTTTTATGTGAAAATCCCCCATTCACACAGCCTGGCTGTAAATCACGCAGCAGGGGGGGTTGTCCAGCCCGGACAACCACCTCAGCCAATCATGGCAAAGTGCGACTTGGGTTTCCTAGGTTACCCTGTGCAGGGGGTGACTAGACCCCTCCCTCACATTCAGCCAACCTAGACACCCAGGCGCCTGGAGGAGGGCTTCTTGGTAGAAGCCTTCCAAAAGACAGTGAACAAAGGAGGCAAACCTGGTTTGCCGCGCAAAGTAAAACACAAGAAGAACAGCAACACAAAAAAATGGCGAATAAACCCAACCAGACCCAAAAGAAAAAGTATTTGGTCAAGCGGGTTTATGTTCGAGGCTAATATAATAGCCTAAATCAATACCATGTTTATATAATATGATCCCGGTAGAAAAGTTAGGGTAGATACCACTGCCACCAGCCAAGTCTAAGGGCCTCATTACGACCTTCGCGGAACGGGTTAACGGGCTCCGCTAATGGAGGCGGAATCGTTAAACACATTCCCCGAAATTACGAGGTCCCCTCGCGGGACCCGGTAAGGACGCCTGGTAAAACCCTGAGAGGGGAAGAGGGAGCTAACAACAGGCCGGTCGTAATCTGCCAGTTGTTAGCTCCCTCTCCTATTCCCATTGAGCCCTATAGGGGCTCAGATGGGAAGGGGGAAGGTCCGGGCCCGGGTTCCCAGGGGGAGGAATTACTGGGCCCTCCGAACTCGGAATGGCCCGGTAATTCCCCATTCTGGGAACCCGGTAAAGGAGCCCGGTTTGGTGGGAGCCATGGAGCTAATAGCTCCATGGCTACCGCCAAACTCGTAATGAGGCCCTAAATGTTAACAGAGCAATACAATGCTCTAGGAGGTACAGATAAAAAGGGATACGGAGTAACCCTTCCCAGTACTCCATGTAAGATGGGGTGTACCTGATCTGTGGTTAAATGACTTGGTAAAGTTAATGGCAACTTTACCTTTTTCTGGGGAACAGTAGTCAGCCTCAGAAAATGGAGTCGGTGGGAAGTCTAAAAGACAACCCGGTGTTACTGCACTGAAGGTGCTGTGTAACACACAAAAGAAGGGGGCTACTTAAGTGGTGTACTCCAGAGTCCACAATCACAAAAACAGATGAAATACACATGGCAAAACATGGGTAAGAGTGGGGGAAAAGCTCACACTCTTACCAAGTAAAAAAAATAACTCCAGAAATCGAGAACAGCTGCTGGGGGACTCACTAGGTGAGGGAAATTAGCCATAGAATGAGAATTCTCCCTGCCACCAGGGACCTGACATAACACACATGGCCCCCTTGTGCCCTCCAGATTAGCATAACAGCATAGGGCCTCTGTAGACCATATAGGCAAGCGTGCATGCGGTTGGTTGATGCTGGGTATGTTGGTAACCATTGAAGAGGTTGGGCAGGAGTTAAAAGCAGGAGAGCTTATAGATTCTATAAAAGAGCGGACAAGAGCACTACTTCCCGGCCAGCGCTTTAAAAAATAGGTCGTTCACATCCATGCTACCTAAAGTTTGGCCATGGCTGTTGCACGTTGCTCTTTATACTCCTGGGTGTCAAGAGAACGAGATAAAATGCGTCATCGGCATGAAGTGCGCATGGTGTGCCTTCATCAGGGGGCGTGGTGGGAGTGCCAGTGTGTGTCTGAAGGACTGGGAGGCTCTCTCCCCCTCCCCCCCGCTTCCACATTAACCCATAGTGGTGCTGGGATCTGGAGACAGGGAATCAGAGTACTCCCGTGGGGGGCCCCGGATCCGATCATGAGACTGCCAATGAAGAGTGGGAAAACTACAAGCAATGCTCACTTGAATGACAGCTGGGGATACCCAATCGAGAGAGGTCCCTGCCACCACCAGGCCTTCCCGTAACCAGGAAGTGAGTCATGACACCAGCTCTTAGCAACAGGGCAAGCTCCAACTTGCACACGTTTCCTGCTCTGAGTTGGCACCACGAGAAATCTGTTTGAGCCAACAGCACCGAGTCCTGTGAGGGGTGTTCTGCAGAAAAACACTGCACGCAGGGCGTGTGCCTGCCCTTCACGACAGCGTTGTCTGCAGCTGTGGGACTTTTGCCCAACTTGACTCATGGTGTGTCAGAACCACAGGGACACCAAGCTCTAGCAAGGACAATGCATACACACTTGCTGTTCCTTGAAGGCTCCCTCCACCCAAATGAAGTACAAAGGGTGCTCGTTCTTGCTTCACCCATGCCAGGCCCTTTGATTGATCCTGCTGGCATTTCCTTCTCCCCTACACTCTCATGTACCATCCAGGTGCCCTCTCTGCAATTTCGTAGCCCAAGTAAAAAAAAGCACCTAAAAAATAGCACCTCACGGTTCAGAGTCTGGGACGTCATCTCACCAAAATGTCAGGGGTAGCGGAACTGACATCACGCTTCCCTTGACCTCTCATGACATCACAGGAAGTGATGTCGTTTGACCCCACCCTGAAGTGACATCACGGGAAGCGATGAAACACGACCTTTCACCCCTTGACAAAACAGGAAGTGGCATTACATAGCATTGTTCCTAAGTACACTACGAGAAATATGGTTACGATATCACTAATGTGATATACATTTCATACAAGAATGGATCACCATGTGTATCATTATTATCAGTTTGTATAGGACAATATTACCAAATTACTGTGAATGCAAGCAGAATTGTAAGGCCAAATGATAATGATGTGTTATTATATGGCACTTACACTTAAGCGCTTTAGTTTATATAGAACAAACATACATACAATATCACCCAACCTGTGTTGGTACTCATTTATCTACCTCAGAAGGATGAAAGGCTGAGTTGGCCTTGCCAGCATTCGAACCTGCAACCTGCAGATCACACCCACTCCGCAGCAGCAACAACCCACTGAGCTATCTTACTGACTAGAACTATCTTACCAGCTATAGTAAAATTAGGAATTACATGTTTGAATGTTTTCAAAATCAGAAAGCTAATTACACTGTGTAGTGGATACCATTAAACTGGTAACTGGGATTTAACAGGAGGCCACTTCATCTGCAGGTCTGGTGCAAAGTTGGCCAGATGTCACACCTGTGTGGTTCTACTTTTCATTTTTCAGAGGTTGGCAAAATAGCAGCGCACTCACACGACATCCCCTTCTCTGAGCACTGGTTACCTCAAACATGCAAACAAACATCCTGAACAGAATGCCAGGGAGAAAGGAAAGATAGACACATTACAACAAAGGCTTAATTGTGGAACAGTGAAATCAAGGGCCACTTGATGTGCTGGGGTCAAACATTTCTACACTGTGCACAAGCTTTTAAGCACAAGGATTTTGTCAAGTGACCGGGGACACCGAGATGGAATGTCATGTGATGATCTTAACAGAGACAACAGAAATAAAAACCTGCTATAACAGAAACTTTCAAAGAGCAAAATACATTTTCCAAATAGATGCTTATTCTACTCTAAATGCTTTTTGGAAGTTTATGTCTGGATTGTGAATTTGAGGTGTTTAAGAACAGACTAAATGAGTGATTCAGCCCCTGAAGTGTGCCTGAAATAAACATTTAATGAGTCTGGCAATTACTGTATAGAATTCCAGAAAGGCAAATTATTTGTTATTCTTATTCGTTCTTATTTATGGTCACTGCTCAAAGTGTTTTTTAAGGGAAGCAAGGGAGAACACGGAGGTAGCAAGGGAGACCTCATGGGTAGCAGTTGTGACCCCTGGCAACCCCCAAATTACGTCCATGTTCTGAGTCTGTAATTCTGAACTGTTGGCTGTCTGGACTATGCTTTTATTCCTGCACTTCAAGACCTTTGGTCTTCTATCATTAATGAGCTTTAAGTCTACACCTGATATTTACCAAGCAGAATTCAAGTCTGTTGGACCAGTTACATGTTGCGTCTGAAAAAAAGCGAGTGAATGCATGCAGGATGTGTTCAGTGCCACAATGATTCTACTCAGTCACAGCTCAAAGATGGAATCAATCCATCGTGGCAAATCTAAGGAAAAATGTACAGAGCCCCTACCCCCTCCCGGGTGGATGGGTCAGGGAGGCACAGCTTACGGTAGGAGGTGTTAATTGTTATCACGAGCGCAACAATGATGACATTTAGGGACAAATATTTCTCTTTTTTACTATTGGAATTTATTAGGAGTCAGACGCTTGCTGGAAACAGTCTAGTCTCTGCATCAGGTTTTGCTCAGACAAAGTGATTTGCCCAGGATCACTCAGTTTTATCAAGTGGTAAATCCATTCTCCCCTTCCATCCACTCGTCCCTTCCAAAATCGCACACGCTCTCTGCTTCCTTTCCAAAATGACATGATCACCTGTAACCCTTCCAAAATATCCTACTCTTCCTCTTCCATGAGTCCCCCAGCTACTTTCACCTTCCACAATCCTCTACACCTCCTTCCACTTTCCCCTTTCCACAAAAAGAAAACTGTTTAACGCAGACCCCTGAATAAAAGCCTGAGAGGTAAAAAGCAATCACGCCTTAAGAGTAAAAAGCAGGTATTGTATTCAACATACATGCATTAATTTAGCTATAAAAAAGTACACATTCAAAGCAAAGCAGAAGCAAGAAAAGTAAAGTGTGGAAACATCAATCTACCAATCTTCCTTTCCAATATTACATTACATTCCATTTCATTTGTTAAACCCACTATTGACCCTTAGGCATAAAGGCGCTGACAAAGGAAAAACATATAACACAAAAGAGGACAGGCTTAGAGATGAAATATCATAAAACTCTTCAGCGGTTATTCCACTATGCCCTAATTGGAGACATCCTTATGTTCCCACGGTCAGACAAACAAGAATGTCTTCAATTCCTTCTTGAACGATGCAAGAGAGGAGTGACTCCTCAAGCTTGAAGGAAGATTGTTCCAGAGCGAGGAGGCCCTCACCTCAAATGCTCCCTTTTCCGCCTTCGTTGTTTTACATCTTGGCTGTATAATTTGATTAGAGAAATCAGATCTCAAAGATCGTACATTACTCTTGGAAATTATATACTGTTGTAAATATTCAGGCATTACTTGAAACCAACATTTGAAAACTTTAACCAGTACTCTAAAATGAATCCTGGCTTCAATAGGTAGCCAGTGTAATGAGCGTCTGGCCACCGTTACATGGCTATACCTTGGAAGTCTAAGAACCATTCTAACCGCCCAATTCTGGGCTACCTGTAGTCTATGCAGCTCTCTTTGATTAATGCCCAGCAGGAGGCTACAACAATAGTCCAATTTGGCACCTATAATTGCCCTGGCTATGGTCTCCGCACGTTCCTGCAAAATCATGGGCCTCAGAAGAGCCAAAAGTCTGATGTAATAGACTACCCCTGCCACCACTGATGAGACATGGGCTTTCATGCTTAATGTCGAGTCCAAGATCACTCCTAAAATGTTTGTCTTAGATAAGGGAGTAATAATGTCCTCCCCAATTTGAAGGAGCTGTAATCTTGACTTAACTTGTCAATCGCCTTAGAACTACCGACTATCATCAGCTCGGTCTTACTGCGATTAAGAGCTAGAAATTTATTCAGCATCCATTTTTCAATTAGGGCAAAAACTCTATTCACCTCCGCCTCATCCTTTTTGTGGTGTCCTGACAGCTTAATAACACATTGAGTGTCGTCTGCATAATTCGAGAACACGACCTCCTCCTCTTGTAACATATATAACAAAGGGGCCATGAACAGATTGTACAGACAAGGGGACAAACTTGCACCTTGTGGGACCCCATAAAGAACAGAAAGTGGGTCAGCTTCAGCCGTAGACGAGCAGACTCTACTTGTTCTGTTCTCCAAAAAAGAGGCGATCCACAGGGCTGCTGGTTCTGAGAGATTAGCCACCTCCTGTAGCCTTGGGATTAAGATCGAGTGCTCCACCAAATCAAAGGCCGCTGACTGATCTAGTGAAATTATCTGGGATAGTCCACTTTTATCCATTTCCCCCATTAATTTTGATTTCAATTCCAATAGTGAAGTTTCCGTCCCATATTTATCCCTAAAACCCGACTGATTGGGGTGAAGGATGTAATGCAGGTCTAAGTGCTCTGCAAGTTGACTGTAAGCCACTCTATCCAGAATCTTAAGTAAGAAGGGTGTGTTGGAAATAGGTCAGAAATTTAAAGGATTATCCATTGGCAATACCGTTTTTTTTAGAATAGGGGTAACCATGGTAGCTTTTAATTCGTTTGGCACACTACTTGCCTTAAGAGAAGCATTTATAAAGTTACAGATGGCATTGATGAGCTGCGGAGGACATGTTTTTATAATCATAGATGAGCAGGCATCGCCTCTACATTGCGATGGTTTCATATGCTCTATGATTTTTAACAACTCACTTTCTGTGATTGGATGAAAATCAAACTGGGGGACTGACGGGTCACACGTAAAACCTTCAGTATCAGCATCGTGAGCATCAATGGTTAATTCCCTTTTTTTAAGCATGGTTTCCCTAATTTTGTGAAGTTTGTTATGTAAACCTTTTTGAATCTGTTGACACCATTCCGCATCACTTTTAACTAGGGAGTCGGGAGAGACTGGAGTAGTTTCCTGTTCCTTTAATATCTTAAAGATTTCTCTTGTGTTGGATTATATGACCTCCTCGTTCTCTTCAGTCTGGTCCCCTTCACCTTTCACCCCTTCTCAGTCCTGGAAATGGAAAACATTTATTGGGGGCACCGTCACTTCTTAGGAGGGGCAGGTCTTTGAGAAGGAGGCGGCAAGCCCCCCGGTCAGGTTCCACAACACAGGGGCCCTCATTACAAGTTAGGCATAAAAAATACGGCATTACTGTGTTTTGCCGGTGGTACCATTTCCGTCACTGCGTGTTGGTGGAAACAAAGGGTCCGGATGGGTGTCATGAGCCATGGCGTGAGTGGGTATCCGGCATCACCTGCTTGGGAGCGACAGTAAGGTGATAGTATGTTTGTGCTGGTTTATTTTTACTCACAATGATAGCATGTACACAGTCTCTGTACTGGATCAGCACACAGCATAGTACAGGCAACAGATTTCAATCTGCAATATGTTACATCTATCCTTCATCACAGGTCCGGTGGTAACCGTGCAGGTGAAACCGGCTGGTTGCGGCAGGACCTGCAATTAACTCCCACCGCCTGACTTGCCGGAAACACTGGGGCATTACCGCCCTGGCGGTCCTGTAAGTCAGGCAGCAGTAATTGTTAGGCCCCATTCCCATTGGAGCCCCATAGGACTCCATGGGAATGTGGAACACTGAAACCCCGGCACTGTCTAATTACGGTGCCAGTGTTGCAGTGGAGCTCTGCAGCCGTGTGCCGTTCCACCCGCTAGGGCAGACAGTGCGGGCGGGACAGCACACAGCCGCAGACTTGTACTTTGCTGGTCCGGAAACAATGGTGGTGGTAAGCTTACCACCTCTGTAGTTTCCAGACCGGCAGAGTTGTACTATGTGCAACTGTTCAATATAACACACTTGGGTCATACATTCCTGCAGTGACTGTTTTGCATTATGTCACCATTTGTGATGTGCTGGAAGGCAACTGCATGTTGCATTCATTTCTCTACATACAAGTGTGTGTTGGGATGTACAAGGTGCCTCATATATTGTAAGGTGCTGGTAGACTGCATCTGGAAGTCGCAGCACAAACAAGAGAATTAAATACTGCGCACACCATGATGAATAGCCATCGGGCACATGGGTGCACCTACTATTTCATCACCAGTGGAGATACCCCCTTTTACACATTGACGTTGCATGGTGTACCACTCCATGGCTAGGTTTTTTTAAATTAACCAGTGTATGTATTCCCGCGACATGGCATACTGGCATTTACCTATAGCAGCGGTAAACTGGATGACCTCTGGTGAGTGTCTACCGCCCCCACACAGAGGTCATTCATTGGTTGTTCTACTCACCCAACAGCCAGGGGCACTGTGGTGAGTGTCTACTCCCCCCCACTTCACAGAGGTCATGCATTGATCGTTCTACTCACCCAACAGCCAGATGCTTTCTCCCGCATACCGCTCCATGTACCCAGGCAACGTGGAGTTCCGCAAAACCATTGAGTCGTGGGTCGACCCCGAGAAACGTGCACCGCAATGCATGATTATTAGTTGTGCATCACAGACCATCTGCATGTTGAGGTAGCGAAATTGCTTCCGATTTCGATAGACTACCTCAATTGCATGTCTGACAGTCAACTCCACATGTGTGCAGTCTAATGCCCCAATGCAATTGAGCATGCCGGCAATGGCATAGAAGGTCCCTTTGGTGGTATTGACCTGTGCAGCTGTTCGGGGTAGGGCAATGTGGTCTGACACATGGTGCAGCTGTGCATCCAGTACCTGGAAGAGTACCCTTGAAAAACAGGGTTGTGAAAGCCCATGCAGCTCTCCTACAGTTTGCTGGTATGTTCCAGTTGCAAGGAAGTGCAGTACCAAGACTACCTTCAGCAAGGGCGGAATTGCAGTCCGGATGTTGACTATGCTGCTGATGTCTTTGTTGATGAGTGTGACAGTTGACAATATTGTGGCCATGTAAGCCAGTATAATGTGTGGATTTGACTTGTGGTCAGGTTCCAGGGTGTGGCCCTGATACGGGGTATTGTTGGGTGCCGGGAGGGGGTGGTACCTGCTGTACATTGATGTTTGGGATGGCCACCGTGTTCCTCATTTGCCTCCTGCTTCTATGCCTCCTCCTCTGCCTCAATGCTGCTTCTAACTCCATTGCTGCATGCAGGTTCCCCATCCCAATTGCTGCTTGGCCGACTGCCAGCATGGTTGTGTTGGGAGGTGGATTGGGTGTGGGTGTGGCTTTTCTATTGGTTCCCAGTGGCCTATGATGTGCAGCTGGCCTAATATTGCACAACTGGGGCTTGTTGCTGCTCACCTGGCACTGTTTAATGCCTGGTCTACGGTGGCGGTAATACAGCCGCAGTGGTCATGATGCTAACCCCATTTTGATGGTGGTGTTTCTGTGTACGCGGTACTCATAATGTTCCCGGTATACCGGCATGCAGGTAATTCTGGGACGTCCAGCGAATCGACCCACTGTTTACGTTCACTGTGCTACCGGGTGCAATAGTACCGTGGAGGTCACTTTGCGGTGATGGTGTTTCCGCCTTTGCGGGTCAGAATTTGCCAGTCTGGAAAACGGTGCCGGTACGGTTATACAGGCACCGTTGATTCCGGACCGGCAGACTTGTAATGAGGTCCAGTATCTCTATATAGAACCCAATCCTGGCGATTTACATAAAAGCCAAGAGCATTATGGGTACAACACAATGTCCATAATTTTAAATGTTAAACATGTATTACGGTGATTCATTAAGAAAACCTTTTAAGTGAATAATGGACTCTTCTGTTTTGATTGGTCACCCTAATAAAGAGATGTCCATAAAATGCAGGACATATACACCAGCTGGAACAGCTGCAAAACTATATGTGAGGCTTTGGCAGTTTCTTTATGCAGGCTCCAGTACGGAACTGCAGTGTTCTGAACTCAGAATGGGTTTTGCAGTGCAAGCTTCCTGTGCTACAATGAGCAGACTGCTTTCAGAAGACTCGGCACGAACGCCGAGTCTTCTGAAAGGCGTTTGCTCGATGAGGCTCCGGGACCCCTGGGTCTGCAGGATGGAGTGGGGCTCCGGCAAGACATTTTTTGCCAGAGCGCCGGTCCGTCTTGTTCCGGCCCATTTCCTGCGCTGCCTCTACACACCTTTCCTTCTCGTCCTGTTACCCCCATACTCACAAACCGCCACTCAGCCCTCTGTGAAGAATCTGAGGGCATCCTCATTTCTTTCCCCAGCATATCCTTCCCGCAGGTGGCCAGGCAAAGGCCGTCACTGTCAGATCCTGACCATGGGGTGAATATGCAAGGGAGGATCACTTGGGTGGGGGAGACTTGGGAAGTGGGGATAAGGCACCCTTGAATGAGACATGGCATCCCCCATTTCCCCTTTATAATGAATCCAATGTCCCCCAGGCCTTTGTAGGTTATTAACAGTCTCTTCCCTCTCCTTTGCAGGACAAATCTCCCAGTGAACACCACTTTGGTACTGGGATGAGGAAGAGACACACCAGAACCATACATCACATACACGAACACCACTTTGGTATTGGGACGAGGAAGATGCAACAAAGACTGACAACAGACTACAGAACTAATTATGTGCAGTCTAGTTTTCGAGTGCCTAATCCAAGTGGTGGGATATTTAAATGTCAATACTTAAAGCAGGAGAGGGACGTGAAGGAGACAGCAGTCGTGAGGAAGCGAGACCCCGAGAAGTCCAGAAAAGCCATAGAGGGATGCAGAGCAAGTACAGCAGAAAGCCAGGTGGAAAGCCGGTCGGCGTGGAAAGCAGGTCGGCGTGAAAACGCTCTGCAGAGGAAAGCCTGAGCTTCCCTCTGAACTGGAGAAGCAGCTGGAGAGGCCAGGCCGGAGGATGACCACCGAATAAACTGCAGCAGAGAAGGAGCTGGCAGTGTCACGGAAGCAGCAAGTTGCATCGGCTATACCGGTGGACCAGAGAGAATCTGTCCACGAAGCCACAGGAGGACCAGCAGGGCAGAGAACACTTCCTGGAGACACGACAGGTGCTGCAGCCCCATGCCACCCTTCGGACACGCCACACAATACTGGTGAGTCTGCCCAGGAGCGCTGGGAGCACAGGGGCATACACACATGGATTTAAGGGGGATATTTGCTATATCTGAAAAGCGGATAAAATGAAAGACTGTAAATATTTGAAATCACTAATTTAAGTCAATTTGGGGAAACTACAACAATGAAGCAATGAAATATGGTGAAACCGGAGTAAGTATGAATAACAAGGAAGTTAATTGGACATGCGCTGACATGAAATCAAGGTTAAGAAGCAAAGCCATGTAAGTAAGCATAAGGGAATGTTTGGGATGAGCATTGCCAAGAGTCAAGCAGATATTATTGCACATTACTGAGAGAAATGAATGGTTAAGAAAAATAAACCTGTATGCAAAATGGCTGGAACAAAAAGCACTTTAAACCGAGATTCCCGGCAGGAGAGTGTACTGGGAAGCTTATGTTGGTCGTTGCAAGTGAAAGCTAATATCCCAGTGAATGGTGAGAAAAGGAGAAACAATAAAGCTTCAAGGGAATTTGAAAGGAATGAGTCAAGGCTTGTTCTGAAGCCAGAACTGTGGCAAAATACTTATGAAACAGATGTAAGTCATTTGTGTCAGTTTCGTGACCTGTAATGGGTGGACCGTGTGGTCCGATAACTGCACCTAGACCGAGAACACCCTCCTAAAGGAAAAGCCACGTTGTGATTGAATAAAGGAAAACCTGTGCAAATTGAAACTAGGGAACTGAACTTCATGAACTGGTGAAAGGTAACCATACTGAAGAGCTGGAAGTGTCCCAAGGAATTGTGTTAATTATTTTTTTAACTTTGTTTATTTTAAATCAAGGCAGGATGGCAAATATACAAATCATGACATATCACAAGCAATGCTTATTCAGGTTCTTCGATCCCCAGTCCTCATTTACCCCATCAGGCTTCCTCCCTCCCACCTCCCTTCGGCCTCTTCCCCCCTCACGTTTGGAGGTGGAATTTTCCCTTCTGGGTTGTCCAGTTCGCCCCTTAGCGTCTATGTGTCTTCTCCAGGGTCCTCTTGGTGTTTCAAGATCCATCGGGCCCTGGTCGGTTTGTAGGTCTGGGCGGGGAAGCGCTGGTCGTATTCCAGCACCGGGCTCCAAACATTCTGAAAGCGGTGGAGCGTTCCCGCCTGTGCTGCCGTGACCTTCTCCGCGATCAGGATGTCCCAGAGTTTAGACCACCATTGGGCTATGTGAGGTCCTTCTGGGGATTTCCAGGCCCTGGCCAACACCGTTTTCCCCACCAGAAGGCAGTGTGTCAATAGTTTAGACTTGGTCCCAGAGCGCGGGTAGATCTCGGGGATCGGGGCTCCCAGCAAGACTGGTTCAGGTTCCAGAGGAATCGTCGTTCCCGTAATTTGTGCGATGGTCTCTAGGCATGTCCTCCAGAACTGTCGTATCTTTGGGCAGGCCCACCACATATGGAAGAAAGAGCCTGGGTGACCACATCCTCTCCAGCAGGCATGATCCACATGAGGGTTAATGTGGTGAAGTCGAAGGGGCGGGTAATACCACCGGAGGAGCACCTTGTACGCACATTCCCTATTAGTAACGCAGGTGGAGGAGGTATGTGTTCTGGTCCAGATGTCCACCCAGGTTTGGTCCTCGACCGGATGGCCTAGGTCCGCCTCCCATTGAGCCATGCAGCGGGTCTTTGTGGACAGGAAGTCCCTTAAGAAGCGCCTATATAGGGTGGATACCCTGCCCCAGGTTGGAAGGTCCCCCAGTGTCAGCTCCAGGGCGGTGGGCGGGCAAGTTACTGCCTGCAGAGTCTGGGGGTGCGAGCACCAGTGGCGTAGCTGGATATAGGTGAATCTGTCCCTTTCCTGGAGTTGGAACTTCTCCTTGCATTGGGCGAAGGTGAGGGGTGTCCCTCCCATATATAGCTGGTCTATGGTCTCCAGCCTGCCCTTTATCCAGTTCCGGAAATTGCGGGGGTCTGCTCCGGGTGAGAAGGATGGGTTATGGAAGACCGTGGAGCGTGGGCTCAGTCCTCTGGGCACTCCCTGCTGCTTTAGAGCCCAGTCCCAGGAGCTAAGGGTGTGTTTAGTTGATAGGTGGAGGTCTCCCCAGTGTGTTCTAAGGGGGGGCGGAATGTGTGGCAGAAATCGCAAGGGTAAAGGTGTTTGTGATTGTTCCAGCTCTACCCACCTGGGGCGGTTTGTTATGGTTTGCCATGCCTGAAACTGTGCTAGTTGTGCTGCCACACTATAGGCCCTCAAGTCCGGGACCCCCAGACCTCCTAGCTTGGAGCCCCCCAGCATTGTTTTGAGAGGGATTCTTGCTCTCTTACCTTTCCAGATGAATTTCAGCATTTTCCTTTGGATGTCCTTGAGGGTTGGTGTGGGGATCGCTACTGGGAGGGAGGCGCATGCGTATAGGAACCTCGGCAGTAGGTTCATCTTGCATGCTGTGATGCGCCCCAGCAGTGAGATCTCTTGGGTCTCCCATCGTTTCAAATCGCCTTCCAGTTCTTTCAGTAGCCGGGGGAAGTTGGCTTTGTATGTGTCTCTTGGGTTAGCCGGGATGTGGACCCCTAGGTAGGGGATGGTCTTCTTCACCCATGTCATCGGGCACATCGTCGTCAGTGGCTCCCGTTCTGCTGGGGTGAGCCCGATGCCCATGGCTGAGGATTTGTCAAAGTTTACAGTGAAGCCTGAGACCTCACCATAGGTGGTAAGTTCTCGTATTGCCTGTTTCAATGATGATTGGGCTTCTGAGATCGTGAGTAGGACATCGTCCGCGTATAGGGTGATTTTATGTTGGTTGGGGCCATCCTGCAGCCCTTTAATTTGATCGTTTCCCCTAATCCTTTGGGCCAAAGGCTCCATGGTGAGAGCGAAGAGTAAGGGCGATAGCGGGCATCCCTGCCGGGTTCCGCATGATAGGGGGATCGGAGCTGAGCTGTGTCCATTAATTCTTAGACTCGTACTTGGGCTCTTATAATTGGCCTGCACCATTGTCTGAAAAGTTGACCCGAAGCCGAAGGCCTCTAGGTTAAGTTTCATAAAGGGCCAATCTACTCGATCAAATGCCTTGGCTGCGTCCAGAGCCACTAAGACCAGTTTTTGGGAGTTCCGGGAGGCGAGGTCCACCAGGTTCAGGGTTCTCCGTATGTTGTCTCCCGCTGATCGATGGAGGATAAAGCCTGCTTGGTCGGGATGAATGATCTTCGGGAGAACGCGATTCAGGCGGTTTGCCAGGATTTTTGAATATATATTTGCATCAATGTTTAAGAGTGCTATCGGTCTGTAGGAGGCTAGACTACTTGGGTCCTTTCCTGGTTTGGGCAGGAGGATGGTGGTTGATTCCTGCATCGATGGGGTGACCGCGCCTGTGTCTCTGAAGGAGTTGAACAGGGTCACCAGATGGGGGGTCAGTTGTGGCCTGAATAGTTTATAGAATCTGGTCGCAAAGCAGTCCGGGCCTGGGGCTCGTGTTTTAAGCGACTTGATGGCCTCCTCGACCTCCTCCCCTGTGATGGGATCCTCCAATTCGTCTCTCGTTGTGTTGGCGAGACGGGGAACCGCTGCCCTCTGTAGATATTCCACCTGTTGCGGTCGGTTCCGAGGGGTTGCCTTCATGATTTGGGCCAGGTAGTCTGTCGCGAGCTGTTGTTTTTCGGGCTCCGAGTATCGGGTGACCCCCTCAGGATCACGCAGGCCTGCAATCATGTTGACGCGTCTCCGTTTGGCTAGTTTGGCCACCAGGAACTTGTTCGCCTTGTTGCCCTTCGCGTAATATGATTGTTTGGCTTTTGCCATCATTAGGGCGGTTTGTTCCTCGTAGTGGGCTTCAAGCTTTTTCCTCACTGTTCGCATGATCCGTTGCGTTTTAGGGGACGAGCCTTTTTCTTTGTGGATTGCCTCAGCCTCTCTTAGCTCGTCCTCTAAAGCTATTCGGGTCTGGCGTCTGTTCCGGTGGTAGGCCGCTCCCTGAGCGATGAGGGAGCCTCTGATTACTGCCTTCATGGCGTCCCAGTTATTTGCCAGTGAGGTGTCCGAGGCTGGGTTTTCGTCAAAGAAGTTTTTAATTCCTGTCGCGATCTTGTCTCTCGTAGCCATGTCATTGAGAATCGGGTCATATAGGGACCATTTGCGTGGGTTATTGAGATTGGGGTCCTGAACCCGGAGTTCCAGGAACACTGGAGTATGGTCGGACATGGCTCTCGTGCCGATGGAGACCTCTTTGACTGAGGGGAAGGTGTGCGGGGAGATCAGGAATAAGTCGATCCTTGAGAAAGTGCGGTGTACGAACGAGTAGAAGGAGTAGTCTCTTTCGTCGGGGTGAAACACCCGCACACAAGTCTATTATCTCCAGAGACCTGAACAGCCGGAGGAGGCTGAGTGCTTGGGCGAAATCGCTTGGAGTCGGGGGGTGTGACCGGTCTTTAGTGGGGTCGGGAACCCCATTGAAGTCCCCTCCGACAATTGTTTGGCCCTCCACAAAACTAGCGAGAGTCGTGCCCAAGGAGTCGTAGAAGAGTGATTGTCCCGTGTTAGGGGCATATACCGAGATGAGGGTGTATAGGTCTCCCAACAGGAGGCATTTGACTGCTGTGTATCGGCCTTCCGGGCATGTTTTTGTTTCCAGGATTTGTGGGTTCAAGTCTTTTCTAAAGAGAATCGCCGTGCCCCCCTTTTTGCTTGGGCCGGAGGCAAAAAATTGAAGCGGGAATGATCGAGAACGAAGCCGGGTCACGTCCGCCGGCAGCAAGTGGGCCTCTTGGAGCATAGCTATCGCAGCGTTTTTGTCCTGGAGCTTTAATAAAATTGCCTTTCGTTTGTTAGGGGAGTTCAGTCCGTTAACATTTATGGAGAGGATTCGCAGAACTTGGTGGTCCAGAGGTGTCCCATTCTCTATCTCTTGAGTTGGGGGGGGAGTTTGGGTCGATGGTTCAGCTGCCATGTTTGTCATGAGATCTTGTAGTACCATCCTGCACTTGAGGTTTTAACGCGGGACCCCAACTGGTGGGTAGACCGACATTGTAGGTACGGGCATACCCTTGGCCAACGGGGCCAGTTGTCCCATCGTGTATCAAGTACTGTGGGTTTCCAAGGAATGAAAGTTGGAAAGTGTCCTTGGAGTGGGTATGAACCGTGGGTATGGTCCGCCGTCTCCGCCCTCAAGGCTCGTCAGACTAGTTATGTGGCAGATCCGAATTCAGGCCGGGTCAGAGGAGACCAGGGAGAGATGCAGTTGGAACCTGGAGGTGCGGGGGGCGCCATTGTTCATCTCTTTTTGTTGATCTGCTGAGTTGATGACCATGGCGTACGTTTAGGTTTCGGGGAGGAAAGCGGCCCGGAGTCCTCAGCTCCCTCCGGGGTTGGTGTGGAGAGTTCCTGGGGCGAAGTTGGATGCATGATCCTCTCCGCATCCCCCAAGTGACTGATCCGGCCTAGGGTGCCTTTATATGTGAATTGTAGAGCCGCTGGAAACAGCCATCTGTAGCGGATTTGCTGCTCCTGAAGGAACAGTGCCAGGGGTCGGAGTGCTCTTCTTTTCTGGAGGGTGAGTGGTGAGAGGTCCTGATATATTTGGAGTGGCGTGCTCTGAAATGTAATTTCCTCCCCTTGGCGGCTGATCGCTGAAATTTCTTCCTTGGTTGTAAAGAAGTGGACCCTCGTAATGACATCTGGGGGGGGTCAGAGACTGCCCCACGATGCGGGCGAAGTCTGTGGGTGCGATCTAGCAAGAGCTGAGATTTATCCAGGTCTGGGAGGAGGGCCTCAAAGAAGCGTCCCACGTAGTCCGCTAGCTTGTTGTCGGGGACGGAGGTTGGGACCCCCCGAATGCGGAGATTATTGCGGCGCGCCCTATTTTCAAGGTCCTCATGTTTAAACTCCAGGATCTCGCATTTCTGATGCAGGCAGTCAATGGCTCTTCGCATTTCCCCTAGAGTGGTGGCGTGGTCCCGCGAGTGGTCTTCGATTTCTCCGAGCCTCTGTTCGGCCTCCGTAACCCTTTGGTCTGTCTGTTCGATTTTGGTGGTGAGCTCTGATAGGCATGAGCGGAACTCCGACTTGATGTCCGCCATGAAGGCTATCAGGTCCCCTTTGGTAGCGAGGGCTCCCCCGTCCTCTTGTTGTTTCTGTGGAGTGAGTTTGGGAGCCTCCTGCTTCTTGCTTTTATCTAGCGTAGTGAGCATGGTGGAGATATCTGCGCCCTTGCCAACCTTCGTTTGCCTAGACATGATGATCGTGTTTGGCGGTCTTGGCTGGAAGAGTTGGGCGGGGCCAAAGCTGTGCGCCAGCTGCCTAGGAGAGTCCAAGCATGGGAGTGCGAGTGAGACGTCGGGGTAGCTGTGATTCCGCAGTAGACTGGGTCGCTAGCTGGATGGGTGGGCCTAGGCGCCCCAGGAAGCCCTGAGTGGTGCGTGAAGGGAGGGCCCGCGAGGTCGAGCTTCTCTGGGTGGCTCTCTGGGCTTATCTCGCGGACTCTGTGTTTCCCCTGTCGACCTGGCCGAGTGTAGCCCCCGATGAAGTTCTCACATGTTCTCCGGGCAACCCCGGCACGATCTGGCTGGATCCGTGTTGGCGGGTCCGTCTGCTACTCCTCTTCAGTCCCCCTGAAGCCCGTCACCATCAGATTCGCAGTATGTTGTTGAGTTCCGGCGCGGCCGCCATCTTGGTTTCTTCGAATGGTGACGGGGGACCGGTTCGGTCGCTAAGTTCTAGGAAAACGCTCCAGCGTTCGGAGGTCATTGTAAGCCAGGTTGTGCCTCATCGGTTCCGATCGCCGTGGATGGCATTGGCAACTTGGATACTCGGTCAGAACCGCTTGAATTTGGCGGCGGCGGCGGACATCCCACGGGCGGCCTCAAGGGAGCGACCACATCGATAGTGCTCCAAGCCACGCCCCCGGAATTGTGTTATTTTGAAGCATTGAATATCCTGAAGAATTGTGTTGTTTTGGAACTTTTATAGACTTGAAAGCTCGGGAAGGCAACACATTGTTTGTAAAGTAAACTGTTTGAAACTTGGGTAAGGGAAAACCCTATTCCATCCAAGAGCTGGAACTTTCATTTGACCACTTCTTACTTGATGCTGACATCCCTACACATTGGGCCTCATTACGACTTCGAGGCATCCATGCCCTTAATAATTTGTTTATTTACGAACATTTCAGGACACCGCGTGTGTTCCTAGAACAGTTTCAACTCGCCTGCGAACAATACGGACAGGTATAGCGTCATCAGGACACCCCCATTTCGTCTATTTACGAACATTTCAGGACACTGCATGTGTTATTAGAACAGTTTCAACTTGCCTGTGAACAAAACGGACAGGCATACCGTCCTCAGGACACACCCATTTTGTTTATTTTCAAACATTTCAGACACCGCGTGTGTTCTTAGGCCACAGTACGGACAGGTATAGCGTACTCACGACACCCCCATTTTGTTTATTTATGAACATCCCAGGACACATGATGTGTTATTAGAACAATTTCAACTTGCCAGCGAACAATACAGACAGCGTCCTCAGGACACACCCATTTCGTTTATTTTCGAACATTTCAGGACACCGCAAGTGTTCTTAGAACAGTTTCAGCTTGCATGCGAAAAATACGTATAGGCGTAGTGTCCTCAGAACACCCCCATTTCGTATATTTACAAACCTCCCAGGACACTTCATGTGTTCTTAGAACAATTTCAACTTGCTTGCAAACAGTACGGACAGGCATACCGTCCTCAGGACACCCCCATTTTGTTTATTGTCGAACATCCACCGTCCTCAGGACACCGCCATTTTGTTTATTGACGAACATCCCAGGACACATGATGTGTTCTTAGAACAGTTTATTGACGAACATCCACCGTCCTCAGGACACCCCCATTTTGTTTATTGACGAACATCCCAGGACACATGATGTGTTCTTAGAACAGATTCAACTTGCCTGCGAACAAAACGGACAGGCTTACCGTCCTCAGGACACACCCATTTCGTTTATTTTCGAACATTTCAGGACACCGCAAGTGTTCTTAGAACAGTTTCAGCTTGCTTGCGAACAATACGTGCAGCTGTGGTGTCCTCAGAACACCCCCATTTCATTTATTTACAAACATCCCAGGCACTGCATGTGTTCTTAGAACAATTTCAACTTGCTTGCGAACAACACGGACAGGCATACCGTCCTCAGGACACCCCCATTTTGTTTATTGATGAACATTCACCGTCCTCAGGACACCCCCATTTTGTTTATTGACGAACAACCCAGGACACATGATGTGTTCTTAGAATAGATTCAACTTGCCTGCGAACAAAACGGACAGGCTTACCGTCCTCAGGACACACCCATTTTGTTTATTTTCGAACATTCCAGGGCACCGCGTGTGTTCTTAGAACAGTTTCAACTTGCCTACGAACCATACGTACAGGCGTAGTGTCCTCAGGACATCCCTATTTCGTTTATTTAGAACATTTCAGGACATCCGCGTTGTCCGCGGACAAAGCAAACACAACAGAGGGGTCTACCACCTAAATAAATACAACATTTAACCCATCTCTTACTCCCCCACAACAGTTTTACACACCAACACACTCTACTAAATAATATTTTTCCACCAAGTTTCACTGCGCTGTCCGCGGATGTCCGCAAATCCAAGATGGCGGGCGTTCCCGAAAATCTGACGCGCTTCACGCTCTTCACCGTCCAATCAGCGAACACGTTGCATGTCCGCAGACATGACGCAAGCCGTTTGGCCAATCAGGAAACTGTCCGCGGAGCGAACAGGGAAGTGTGTCCGCGGACTGAACATAGATATCACTAATTTTTTGTGACCTACTTTTTGGTCATTTTAAAAAAACTACTGGACGGATTTTCACCAAATTTGCAAAAGCAAGCTTTCGGGACCTAGCTACTGCTCCTGGTCCAAATTTGGTGAAAATCCATCCAGCGGTTTGGGCTGTAGGCGTGAGCAAAGTTTTTTCCCCATTCAGTCTATGGGAAAAAAAGAATTTTGGGACTCCCCCTATAACTTTGCCCCCCCCTGGACCAAACCTCACCAAACTTTGCAAAGAAATTCAGAGTGACCCATATAGAGAGAGCAGAGGGGTGGCAGGGGAGACCTCAGGGGTCGCAGGTGTGACCCCTGGCGACCTCCAAATGACATCCCTGCACTAGGTGAACCTGTGCAGCCCAGGCTGTTTTTCTTTGAAGTGAGAGAGGAAGAGCAGGGGAGGGACCTGTTGGCCCTTTCTCCATGGCTGCTGGCTGCATCTGCCACTGTCCATCAGCAGGATCGGACTGGGGCATAACATTGTCTCGGGTACCATTGAAAACATGCCCCACAGTTCCAAAAGGCAATTCATTCCTTTTGTGACAGACTCTTTGAGTAGTACCCAAAGGGGAGGTTTTCGATAAAATGTGACACAAATTGTGCATTTTAAACAATAGCTATTCAGTAAAACTGGTCAAAACTACTAGCCATATGTTGAAGCAACTTATCAAATTGGCCCACATAGGCCAAAAAAGTGTCCCACTTTGACCAAGAAAAACTGGCCCGCACTAGCATTTTGCATTGTTCTTTCGGGGATTGCCCTATTGCCCTGCAGGCCAGTCTGAGCCTGACCATCAGTGGATGTTACCAAGCTATTGGCCTAGAGAAGGTTGTTGAGCAGGGGGAGCGCCTCAAAGCAAACCCAGATGAATAGTGAAATGCAATACTGGTGCTTGCATGAGGCCTTTCTAGGTGGTTGATTATGGTGGCGTGAGCAGAGGGGCACCATTTCGGCCCTAAGAGCGTCAAATTTAGTCCTTTGAGAGGGAGCTGGCGGTGCACCAAACTAGAACTTTGCTTGGGTGGCAAAACTCCATATCATATCATTTTTTGGAGGGGCGGGGACACTGAGCTGCAATATTTGCTGGGCTATTCCGGAATGAGAAGCAGCCTGGAGAGGTAGCCCTGCCACTTATTCACCATCATTTCAGAAGCTAGAAGAAACTGACACCTTTCCATTGCTCCTGTCTCTTCGGCCCACTTTTCATATAGAAGGGGCTTTGCAACTCTATTGAGCCTTGCATTACTGATCAGGGAACTCTCTCTCTTGTCAAAGAGGGGTGCCTGGCTGCTTTAAGTTGTCAGTGTTGGCTCACGTTCTGCTGAATCACCCTTTAAACCCCCTTATTCTCCAAAATAATATGCCCAAAGTCAGAACCTCCTGTCCCTTAATGTTTTGGGAAAAGTGGTCACTTCCCAGCTGCAGACATTAACTGAGGAAGAAGGGGTCCTAGACATATTTCAGTCAGGATTCCATACGGGACAGAGACTCAGTGATTGCGGGGTAAAGTGAAGTGTTGGTGAAGGCTCACTGGGCAAGAGGGTGGGTTGCATACACTTGGATTGCACTACCGCATTGTATGCTACTCACTTGTCACTTTGCAGTTGAAGCAATTTTAGGAGCCCTAGAATGTGGCAGTATGTTTGGTCTTTGGCTTGCGCTGAAGAGATCCTGGGACTCACTTAGGGCCTAATTCATAGAATGTTTTGCATGCTGCAATGTGACTTTGCGCTTAAAAAGTGCATTCTTGCGGCACGCAAAACTCATTTACCTGATTCATGTATCTAACAAATAGGGGGCGGAACATGCATATTTCCCATTTTCATTGCAAAATGAGGAAGAATGAGAAATAACGTGGGCATGTTGAGGAACGTACCACAGAAAGAAATTACACACCAAGTCAAGTGCAAACCCAACTGAATTCATGGATTACAACACACAACTTCACGTCGGGAAAAGGCACATGCAAACCTTATGATCTTACCGCCACATGATATCAGACACAACGTACAACGGGCAAAGGAACCAGCACACACCATTCAAACATTGATCTGCCAGGATGAATCCAGCAATAGTGCATGTCCATGGAAGGAGGAGGAGGGTGGGGGACAGGGTTTTTCACCCACATACAACGCTGTTTGGGATGCCAGGTGACGAGGTGTATACAAGGTACAGATTACCTCCCCATGTCACCCTAGACCTGGTCAGGGAGTGGGAGGAAGACCTTGCATCACCCACCATCTGCTCCCATGCCCTCACACCCATGGAGAAGGTGCTTCAAGCACACTTCTGCCATTGTTGGGGGAATATCACAGGCCACACAATCCCGGTGCCTACATCAGGTATTGTGCTGCATCACATCACATGTGTGTAGGCACATATACATGTCATGCACACCACAGGCAAGGCAGAGAGTGTGCCAGGAGTGTTATGCCATAGCACACTTCCCACAGGTACTGGGAGCCATTGATTGCATGCATGTTATGCTATAGCCCCCCCCTACCCCGAGCGACTGAGCACATTTACCTCAACCGGAAGCATTGGCATAAAATCAATGTCCAGGTGATCTACTACGCAAAGGGAGTCATCATGCATGTCAATGCAAGTTTCCATGGAAGCACATATGGCAGCTACATTTACTGCCAGTCAACACTATACCGGGCCCAGGCATCCGGACCTGTCTCATCGGTGAGTACCAACTGTCACGTACATGCATGCAGACTCATGACACACTAAATAACAGACCATGCCAATCAATGCTAATGCATTTGCAGGGGACAGTGTCTACCCACTTTCACCATTCTGGAATCCTGCCACATCAGCCGAGGTAATGTACAAAGCAGCACACATAGCCACTAGGGGCATAGTGGAGTGCACATTCGCGGTGCTCAAGTCACGTTTCCACTCCCTTGACCACTGTGGCGGCGTGTTACTATCTACCCCACCAGTAGTATGCAAAATCATTGTGGCATCTTGTGACATCGGCCACATTCAACACCCATGCACAACAGGATGCATGCAATCAGCTCATGCAAACCTACTTCATATGAATACCAGCCCCTGTGGAGCACACACAGTGAAGCCACACCCCTGGTGCCCTTCAATGATGAATCAGGGATAATCCACCTTGCCCTTAACAACACCCTCAGAATGTGTCTGGGTGAGGCAAACTGTCTCCATAGCCATAAAATGAACTGTGCCAACCATTGACACAGTCATAACAAGTGGAAACAACAGTATGCATGTTGCCCACACAAAAGCACACAATACAATGAATGAAACCCTCTACCAGGTTCACATGCTCACCACTAACAATTATGCATGCAAACCCCCCAAAACACACAGGAGAACACACGTATGAAGGCACAGCATAGAATGTAATCAGTAACTAACACTTGTGAAGACTACTCTGGCAACCCTAGGCATTTCAAAATACAGGTGGAGTGTTCACCCCAATCCCTGACAATAATTCAACTCACAAAACACATAGGGCCTCATTACACGGATGGCGGAGAACCATGGCGCTATTAGCGCCATGGTTCTTGCCGGTAAAATACCGGCACCGCCTTGGCGGAAAGGGGAATTACTGCCCCATTCCAAGGTTGGCGGGGCGGTAATTCCCCCTTCCACCATTGCCCTTCCCCATTCCCATTTTTGCCCCATAGGTCTCAATGGGAATGGGGAAGGCGCTAATTACGGTACCGCAAGTTGCGGTACCGTAATTAGCTCCCTGGGTCCCTTTGCGGGTTGGTTTTTAACGCCTGCAAAAAGCAGGCGTTAAATCCCCCAACCCGCAAAGGGACCTCGTAGTAAGGCGGTAAGGATTTACCGGTACCGGTATTTTACCGGTACCGGTAAATCCTTACCGCCATCCGTGTAATGAGGCCCTACATCTAAGTAGTCATACAGACTGACAGAATTGCAAGTGCAGTTCAAAAAAGATGCCCATATCACCTCACATCTTTCCCCTTGTGAGCCTGCTCCAGCTGTACACAGTCATGTATCCAGGCTCCCTTCCAGTAGCTGTACAAACCTAGCTACACTGCTGAGGTGTCACATGCAGGCATCCCACAGCCCTGTGTCCTTGCCTAGCAGCAACCATCTCCCCCAGCAGAATCCCTCAGAAGAATACAATAGCACAATGTCAGAGTAGGTAACCTATCCATGCGCCCAATGACACTGCACCCCGTGGCCCCCTGAGTGGCAACTGCAAGCAATGGCCCACCGGCCTCCTATCACCATGTATCCCACGCACCCATGCAGCCGGACATACTCACCTCAGGCCAATGCAATGAAAAACACCCCACACAGTGACAGCATCCCCACCCACAGCACCTCCACTTCCTGCCCCCCCGAGTGCCATGTAGCAATGGCAAGCAATGACTTGCCAGCCTCCCATCACCATGTATCCCCTGCACTCATGCAGCTAGACCTGTTCATCTCAGGCCACTGCAATGAAAAACACCCAACACAGCGACAGCATCCCTGCCACCAATGACACCACGCCCTGTGTCCTTCTGATTGCTTTGAACTTACCTGCACAAGGTGCACACCTGGCTCACACCCAAAGCATTTAAACAGAAATCATATTCTCAGCTTGCAAAGACATGCAGTGCATGAAAGTAAACAAACAGGACAGCCTTGAGGTGTCCCATATGGAAAAAGGTGACCTGACAGCCATGGTCCACCCAGTGTCAACAACCATAAAGCTACATCAAAGAGTGTTAGCACCAATTAATCCAACAAAATCTGAACTCATTGGCAGAGTAATCACTGGCAGTGAAGGAAACAAATTGCCTCTGAACACAGGGGTTAGTCTGCCCTGGGATGCAGGAACAAGCTAGGCCATTGATAGCAGGCATACAAGTCAGGCACACCCACTGTCATGTTTCCTGGGAACCTTTGGAGTACCCTTGGATGCAGGGGAGGAAAAGGGACACTAAGAGAGGTGGGGAATGTCTGGGGAGTAGAAGAACAATTGGGGGAGCTGATGGGAAGGATGAAAGAGGGCAAGAGGGAGAGAGGAGACAGAGTGAAGAATGCAAAGCTGTGGAGCAGAGACAAAAAGAGAGAGAGAGAGAGAGACAGAGAGACAGAGAGAGGGGGGAGAAAGAGAGTGGGATTGGGATGCAAGGAGGAGGTAGGCTATTGGGGAGATGAGGAGAGAGACGGGGCTGTCATAGTGGGTGAGGGCTGAGAGAATGGGAGAAGAGAGGAGGACAGAGACAGAAGGATAAGACGGAAGCAGGGGCAGATAGCCCAGGAGACACATTGATGTAAAGAATAGCACAGGTTGGGGTGAGGGTGAAAGGCAGACTGGGAAACAAAGGCCATCTGCTAAAGGGGACTCATCAGCTTCTCATCACCAAACCAACACGGTCAACACCCCATGGCATGCAACCCAGAAAGAGACCCATGTCCAAAAATATCCATGCAAACAAGGCTGAGTCACCACCACTTTAGACTCTGCACCACCCACATACCCCCACCCCCTGTTGGACACCACAGTTCATGGACAGTTCATGACTCCCCAGCTGTTGCATCACCTTGAAACAGATCACACACCCTGGACGAGCTGTTGCTCGGAAGGGGGCAGGGATCATAGGGTGTAGTGCAAACAGGGAAAACAGATGAACAGAAGTTGTGGGCAGGGGTTGATGTTCCACATGCAAGTTCCCACAATGTGCAGACACTTACAGTGCAGTCACTCACAGTGCTGGATTTGAACAAGTTATGGAAACAAAAGACATGCAATACAATGAAGACGAGAAAACATATAGAAAAACAACACGAAACAACAAGTGACTTGTTTGGGGAACAAAGGTAAAGGCTGTGAGGGGTCCACATGTGCAAACCAGTACAAGCCTAGATGGTCCAATTGCACTAAACTGGCCATGTGGTGTGCAGGGAGACATACAGCCAAGATGCCCTGCCATTTGTGTGCAAGTGAGCTGATGTACACCCCTTGGCTAGGCACCCTGCTGGCCTAAACAAGCCAGAGTCATGAAACCAACACATCCATGGCATGCAGTGCAACACTCCCATGTGCCGGCAATGTGTCCCCAGCAGTGAAATCTTGGCTGGGACAAAGCATGGGGTGTGGCCTATGTCCTGCTTGGTGTAGGAAAGAGCCAGGTTCCTTGTGCCTTACCGAATGAAAGGTGGCCCACCGCTTGGCCGATGCTGAGTGGGCGGGAGAGTGAGAGTGGGGAAGCCTCAATGGAGAAAGAGGCATGTCAAATGCAAGTTCAATTGAGGGAAGGAATTACAAGGAGTAGAAACAGAACCTGATGTGAGGTATCTGTAGAGTCGTCAGTCTGTGCGCCCGTGTTCGACGAAGTCAAGGGGCATCTCGTGGAGGGCCCAGTTGGTGATGCAAATGGTCATGAAGGTGGTGCATCAGACAATGAAAGTGTAGCACACAGAGTGCATTGGTCATGTGTACCCTGGGAGTGAGTGCAAGGATGAGGCAGGCTGCATTGTTCAGGATCTGTTGTGGTCTACTGAGATGATAGGCAGCGTCATACACATGAATGGAATAAGAGCAATCTTGCGGGAGGGGATAATTAACAACATTGATGTGTCTCTGTGAGGGTAGGATAGGCAAGAGAAGGATCATATAAGGATGTGGAGGTGTAGATGACAAGATCTACGAGCAGTGTCCATGTGGTGACAGAGTGTTCTGTCGTAATCTATGATGCATCACAATTACTTCACTGACATGGATGCTGTGGGAGTGTGAACTACGGAGCACAGCCAGGGAGAGGCTTGATGGAAGAGTGCAGTGTCACTGTAAAGACGAACCTTCTCCCAACAGTAACCATGAGGAGGTGGCTAGCTGCCAAACAGTGTTTGGAAATCTGTATGTCCCGAGGCGAAATCACGATGGGTGCTCTTGGTGATCTATGAATGGATGTGTGTGTAATATATGTAGTTGTAGCAGGACTGGTCGTGTGAGCGGATAAAGGTGGGGAGTGTGCTTAGGCACAGGTTAAAGCAAAGGGTGGATAGGGGTACACCTGCAGGACCCCATCGGGGGGAAGAGGAGAAGGGTGGTAGGATGAAGACTTGGGAACGGTCAGCGAGGCAAGAGGTGAACAATCAGAATGCAGAGTCCATGATACTCAGAGAGTGGAGTCTGAGGATGCGTATGCTGTCGTTGAATGTGTCAAAGACTCTCAATGGCTCAAGGGCGATGAGTGCTGCACAGCCTCCTGAGTCTACTGTCCTTTGCGGAAGTGCAACCAGAAACCCAACGGACATGCATGGATGATCAAGGGGACATACACACACAGACATGTGGACAGACTCACATTTGCACTGACATTCACCATCCCAAAACCACATGATCAATGCAAACCCAACGTGTATTGTGGTGCACACTTAACCAGCCATTAAGTGATTGACAGTTCACAACCTTACCCGCCGGCATAGCTGTCCTGATGTTATTCCCGCATCCCCTCAACTTAAAACTGTGCCTCCACATCTGGGAATGGAGGGACAGTGTCTGGCAGAGGACATGCGGACTAGGGAGGTGAAAGGGTGTTGGGTGGACCTCTCATGGAGTGCAGTCACTGGACGAGTCAGGATCCCTGCCACAACATGGGACATTGTATTTCACCAGCTACAGGAGAAATTCATGGAGACTACACATATGAACGGCAATGTTTAGTGTGAACTGCATCTGTACCTGTGATCCTGTTGCAGTCAAGTGAACCATGCCAGTTGACACCACTGAACATGGCTGCATGTCTAGTGTTTCACTCATAAAGGCCTTAAGAGGGCAAGGACATATCTCTCAAGGTGCAAATGAAAAAAGCAAAATAAGTCCATCCCGGGCAGGGGTGAAAAATAAAGTGTCCATCTTGGACAGGGAGAAATAAGAATGTCCCCCCTAGAGGGGGTGGGGGTGTCCATGTCCACATGAGGGCATAAAAAACAGTCAACACCAAATTCAAAAAAAGAAAATCCTGTCCATGGGCTCATGGACATCAGGGCACAGGTGGTAGAGGTGGTGTGGGTGGACTGGGATTGCCTTCTTGCAATGGATCCTCAGGTGGTGGCATCCTATTAACGCAGTGCCAGAGCCTGGTCTTCATTGGCTAAGGCCACCCGTGATACAGATGCATGCACTAGCATCCCAATGGCGATGAGGCCTCGATGAACTTCCTCCCGCGTTTTCACAGAGTCTGCATGTGCGCTCACTCGTGACGCATCAATTTGCTTGGATAGTGTTTGCCTCAAGGTGTCCATCTACTAGTGGAACTGGGACCTTGTAGTTGAAAGGTCCTCATACAGTGAAGTCCTCAAGAACTCCATCACACAGCGATTGGAGTCTCTAATTGCCAATATATCCTGCTTCATTACTTCTCTATGTGTCACTGCACCTTGATGCAGGGAGTCATGCAGAGACTTCAGATCAGCTAGTCGGCCCTTCAGGTTGGCCTCTACACTTAGTTTGTGGAAGAGCCTTGAGGAACACATCTCTGCATGCAGTGTCTTCGCCAGGCTGGCCAACAGTTGCTGCTGATGTTGCTGAGAGGCCAGATGATATGCATCCCGGGCAGCTGGTAAGGGGATGTTCTCAGCCAGGCGATGGATGTCCCCAGCCATTTCATGTATTACCTCACCATGTTGGATGGTCGCACGCAGCACCTGCTGCTCCCACTCCGACTCTCTGACATACCCACGTCCACAACATGTGCAGGGCTGGTGGTGGTGGAATGCTGGGGTCAAGGCCTGTCGCAGTGGGACCCCTGTCCTTGGCTGCAGTACTACAACCCTCTCTTGGACATCAGTCCCTGAACTTGATCCCAACTCAGCTGAACGGGATCTTGCAACTGTAACCACCGTAGATGCAGGGCTTACCACTGACCGAACCCATGACTGCTGGCTCACTTCCTCAGACTCACAGGCCCCATCCAGACGGCCCATTGGGGCACCCTCCATGTCCCTCACTTGAAGAATGCGAAGAGTCCGAAGATTCGCAAACCCGATTGACAAGTGTCTGCTGCACCTGTGGATGCTCATGGCGTACGACACCCCGGCCTCTGCTGGTGGTCTGTTGTATGACAGCCCCCCCCTTCCTCCAGCATCTCTGCATCTGCTGTATAATCACCTGCACAGAGACAGACAAGAACATTTCGAGGCATGAGTACCTTGAAACACTTGTGTATAAGCACGTTATAAATGCCATATCATATCATATCATATCATATCATATCATATACCTTGCATAACATGCATATGTGCATTGCAATGCATACAGACACAAAATCGCCAGACACACATACAATACACATTGTGACTGGGCACACTGTGAGCTGTACGTCACAGATGAATGCATTTGCTGACATGTGCAGTCATGGCTGGGTATATCAGGGTGTGCAACCTGGCATGGTCTGCGGGTGTAAGGGAACATACATATACCTGGACATGAGTAGAAGTGATACCCTTCAGTGGAAGGATGGAGGTCTGTGCATCATCAGTGCTCCCATACTCAACTCTGACATTTTCTTGCTGCACCATGTGGAAGTGTGACCTGCACAGGTGATGAACCCAAAATTTCATGCAGGCATGTGTGTTGCCATGATATCCCCAACCACCATTGCAGCATTGCCCCCCGCAAGATACGTGGCTGGTCACAGTCGTATGTCTTGCAAACATGTGTGAGGAGACTGCAACATGGAACTGACAAAGGCAGGTTTGGAAGGCCACTGCTCCATTGACACTCCATATGTGGAGTTTACTACACAGAGACAACTATTGGCCTTCCACATCTTGTCCCATCGGGAAGACAGCCTCTAGCGTGTATGCACAGACATTGTTTCTGTGCGCTGGTACTTTGAAGCATCTCCTATGCACCAAATGGAATTACCAGTAAATACCTTAGACCAAATAACCGGACAGACCCAAGGAAGATAGTAAAATACTGCATTAATCTCAATGAAAGAAAGCAGGGAGATATGACAGCTATCAAAATAGATGCATCTGTATTCACCTTCTATCTTGCTTCTACAAAGCTTATATACTTTTACATAAGTCATTAATGACGTCATCCTACGTGGCATTTTGCAAAACCTATTCACAGGAGGGATTGGATTAGGGGAACATGTCTACTTATGGAATCATATAAGGGTTAATATCTCATTGGCTGTCCCCTCTCTGTAGGACAAGACCTGAGCTACTTCTACATACGTCATTTACTGATTATAGCAGAGAATATGGCATTCCACTAATAAATGCAACATTGGGGGTCATTACGACCCAGGCGCTAAGTACGCCAACTTTACCACCATGGTGTAAACTATGTTTACACCATGGTGGATGGCGGATTTACCGCCCCATTCCAAGGTGAGTGGGGCGGTAAATCCCCATTTCCCATTTTCCCTTCCCCATTCCCATTTTTGCCCCATAGGGCATAATGGGAGTGGGGAAGGCGCTAATTACGCCACCGTAAATTACGGTGGCGTAATTAGCATCATGGCGGGTTAGCGCCATGGATTTTAACGGCTGCTAAAAGCAGCCGTTAAAATCAGAATCAGGCGTTAAGGGTTAACGACGGCGTTAACCCTTAACGCCTGGGTCGTAATGAGGCCCATTGTGTGTAAAAGTGCCTGACAGGCTTGTATTTGGTTGGTAACCCCATCCAACCTTGGACTTTCGACTCCCGCTAGCAGCATGTGAGTGAAATCGAAACCTAGGTGTTTGAACTGCATCAACTTGCTCTTTGTTTTCCCAATTAGTCCATCACATTTCATCGACTTGATCCTTAACCAAGGCCTACTGTTTGTAGTTGACCTAATAGTCAGCTCACTGTTCTGTAACATTTAAGGGAGTATGGGCACACTACTTTCTCCATCTAGCTTTAATGAATAACCCTTGTCTTTGACTTCTAAGTCACGTGTTAGTAGGCCACGATTTTGTCCCTTTCAGCCTCTCAATTACTGCTAATTGATTCTTTTATGCTGGGTGTAGTTGCTCCGATTGACCTCTAGAGACTTGCTCACTCCACCTTACATGGGCTTTTGCCTTCATTGTTGTTCAGCATTTGGCACCTGCAAATGTCTTTACTTCTCCTAATCTTAGCCGAAATATGTCTTACGCATATGGTCTGTTCATTCGACTACCTTTGTGTCTTGCACCCATCTCTTGAAATAGCCTCCTTTTTCAAGGCCAAGGTACTCCCTTGTTCTGCGCACAAAACAGCTTCTTCGCCAGTTCTTCAATTTGCAATCCTAGGCTCGTATTTTGAGGAAACAGGTTTGATTCTTAACACAGAACATTGTCCATTTTCTTCCAATAGCTGTCCTAAACATTATGTATATACCTCGTTTTAGCAAGCTTCTATATGTTTTTTCTACCTTGCGATACAGCGTATTTACAGTTATTGGTCATGAAGGCAGGCCCCTGCACACTCACACAAGAGAAAATGCAACCCGCTAGGGAAAAAGACCCAAGACACCGCTTGCAAGAATAACAAGTATTTATTTCTACAAAATAGAGGTGCACGAGCAAAGAACTCTGCTGCCTCCGAACATTCTGCCCTCCGTAGGCATGTGCAGCAAATTATAACTACAACCGACGTCATTAATAGCTTAATCACATATAGTACAATTCTACAACACTAATTGGAGGAGTAGTATACATGTAGGGCCTGCTCCATATGGGATGTCAGGCCATTGGTCCATCTTCATCCGCCTGTCTCCATCCACGTGGCCGTTGCTCGGCTCGTCACCCGGGGTGAAGCTGGCCTAGCAATTAATTAGCTACGTGCAAAAACAATGTTATTTTATCATTGTAACAATGCACCTGGCAGATACAGGGATGAGCCCGGGGGGATTGCCGAGGTCACACTACCTCACGTACTCTGCTCGCTCCCAGACAGATCAGCAACTCCCAAGGTCCTCCACCTTCATTTTAGGCTATATTATGACACCACCCTGCACCTCGCTGCACAAATCATGTGACCCATTTGTGAAGGCGCGATAGCCTTGCCTCCTGATCTTAGTGATAGATGGAGGGGTGTAAAGGTTTTATGGTCGATGGTCTGGGTTTTGATGGTACTGTGGCATGCGGGGGTCTCAGGATGAAAGCATTGCTAAGCTGTAGTTCTCATGTGGGGCTTGTTGGGGGCAGGAGGGCCTGGCTATCTGTTCTGTGGGATGGTACTGCCAAGAGGCGCTCTGCTCCCTTCTCATGACCTTGAAGGGTGCATTCTTCCCAGGGAGTGAGGGCCTGAAACTTAGTGAACAATGGAGGATTTTGTGGATCTCTGAAACCTGGCCAGGGTGGGGGTGATGTCTGCACTCATGCAAGGGATCTAATACTAACACATATAGTGCTGCTTGCCGCGCCTGGGCCTATCTTCTAAGATGGCTGCTGTTAGCTAAGGTGACTTTCACCTCCTCATCTACTGTATAGCTTCTAATGCATGCACTAAGGTGTGCGCCCCCAAACCCCCTACTCCTTGAATGTGCTCTTTAGCGTTTATATCTTATTCGTTATCGCCTAGGGGGTTGGGAAGACCCTCTCTCCTCCCAACAGTCAGCAAGTTGCTTCACCTCCTTATATTCACAAACACTTCATCTTTAGGTTCATGTTTCTCTTAGTGCTCCAGCTGCATTGTCAGTCTTAAGTATTTTCATACCGTTTCGGCATAGGTTAATTCATCTTCTTTATGACATTATTCTGTTGTCATCAGACTTTACTTAGAGTACATCCATATTACCCATAGCCACATTCTGGCATCTTGGCAGTGGACATCCTTCCTGATAGCAGCCTTCCACTGCATCAACGTGAAGGTATATTCTGAATGGATGTCTGAGTGCATATCGTCTTTCATACACTCAGCGCAGTATAGGAGTGTTCCATGGATTCATGCATGGGTTCCCAATTGTAGCTCTTCGTCTGATACTCCAATAGGATGGTGGTGAGGGGGCGGTGATCAGAGAAGAGGCATCCACCAGCTCCTCTACATTTTCTATGCACAGACATTGTTGCTCATTCATGTCTAGTGGCCACCAGAGTCAGGTAATCGGTGACTGTGAAAACATGCACACAATTCTGTGATATTGTATAAGTCATGATTGTCACACCTAATGGACGATACACATGCACGACTGTGAAGAATCCTACGGATCCCCCACTAAAACCTGCTAAAAGGCTGCAGCAGGAAGGAGCAGTAGAAAGAAGCTGGAGCAGGAGCTGGAAGGTTGGCAGTAGCAGAAGCAGAAGCAGCCGAGCACGAGGCTAGCAGTTCACAAGGAAGTGTGACCACAGAAGGGACGTCAGAGCAGATGAAGAGCAGATTTCACCTGCAGGTTCTGAGTTGGTCATGTGTTCACAAAACCTGTTTGGCTGTGGCAGCATTGTAAGAGACTGGGAGGAAGAGGTAGTCTTTCCAGGTGAGCCTAATTGCTGTGATTGAAGAGCTGAAGTTGTGCATCCACCCAAGGCCCATGTGCAGAAGCAAGTCGAGGGAAGCTGGAGAGAGGAAGACTCCACATTAATGAAGCCGGATCGGACGGAGACACCTATGCAGCATAGGGTTGTGGGTCCTAAGATTGCCTGGAGCAGTAGAAAAAATCAAGCAGGGAAGCAGCTGCAGGCTGCAGTGGCTGTGATTGTGGAGTCGGTAAAGGGAAGCTCTGTACTCCAAATCATCAGGAATACCTTGCCGGTAATTGTAACCAGCATAATTTATACTCACATGCACATAAAAGCGAGTCATTCTAACAAGGGAATTGTATCACGTGCTTATGTTAACAAAGCTGAAGTACTTGCATGTAGAGAATACATATCTTTTCCCCATAGTTAGATGTAACCTGTTGCCGATCAGGCACGTGTCTCCTATTAAAGAGGAGAAGGTTGCTGGTAGACCTTATGAAGCAGAACTTGACTTTCACGCAATGTTACAAGCCCATTTAACATCAACTGAGGTTGTGCATGAAACTATGTTTCCCAGCTCCCTTTTACGCATAACGCTGACCAAAAGGAGGGAGCGTACATCATTTGAAGTGGAAGTTCAATATTAAAACGAAATCGCATGCACCTAATTTCGCTTCTACTAACAAACTTGCTTCTTGTAACATACTGCTCATTTAAAGTCTGTAGAGCAGTGACTGTTCAAGTTAAGAAGAAGCACTGTGGGAGTTAAAGACAGATTTTCTGGTAGCTACAAGACAGAAAGGAAAGGCAAAGAGGCTGCCCTTTCTGGCCATACAAGAGAGAAGAGTGCCTTGCCAACCTGTAATGGTCGAAGAGTCTTGTTGAAGTTTCCTAAAATTCTAAATCGTAGTAGCAGCAATAGAACTGTGGTTGTCAGTACTTTTGTCAGAACTGTACCTGTTGAATGTAGTAGAAGCAGACGTCAACAGTGGGGCAAGGGAGTCTACTCTCACAGTATCATTGGCAGAAGGGGGTTGCTAGAGAAAGAGCAAACCCGAAGAAGAAGCATCCTGACAAACTGTATTTAATAATACCACAGAAGTTGCAAGAAGAAGAGTTGCTGCTCAGTAGCAGTAGTACATTTGTTTTCAACTTAACCCATTCTTTCCTGGAAGGAGGTTATCCAGGAATCCCATTAGTGCTGTTGGTTTCTTTGTGGAACTTGGAAAGGGAATCTTTTCATCAAGCAAAGAAGGAGAATGTTACCAGTGGATTTATATTTGTGTGAACTTTTGTTTCTTTGGATCTTTTCAAGACTTGATTTAAGACTTTATTTTTCTTGGGAGAAATAGTCTTTGTGACATTCCAGGGGGAGCACGATCTGCCCAGGACAAGTAGAAGTTATTCAAGACACTGGTCATTTGGTAACCTTCAATGCATGTTGTTTCTATGTTGCATTGAATGTTTCTGTGGTTTAGTGTGAGGGCTAGTTTGTGAGTGCTACAAGGTATTCCCTTAGATCATAGACTAGGTAAAGCATCCTCTGATAGAGTAGGTTTCGTTAGGGTTTATTTTCCTAATTTTGTTTAAAATAAAATGTCAAACCTTGAGAAAACTATACACAGTTGTGAGTCTCACATTACTGACCCCTCACAAGACACTGTGGATGTGTACAGTCACATGTATGTTGCATGCCATTGCCACACATACTAGCAGCACTGTTTCCTCGTCCAGGCAGAGGTAGCAACTATCCGGGGAGCAGAGCTCAAGGCGCATAAGGGTGACCACAGGAAGGTTCAGACCCAGGCAGCTAACATTCAGTACATGGCTGTTAGAAAATCATGAATTCCTATGTATCAGATAAAGGCTTGCATATTGGGAATGCATCCACTGAGACGCACTTGATACACACACCCTCTGGCCTGCACCCCCGTCCCCAGTGTCCAGCTCATGCTCTTAGAGGTATCAGAGCCTTTAAAGTGGGGACAATTCATGACTAAAGGTGTATTTAACAAGCCTTTGCTTTCAAAACCCACGGATAAGTACTAAATACAGGGCATTGTCATTAAGAAGGCCAGCACAAAGCATCAGTTAGGTGACCAAATCTACACATTCGGACAAGAAAATTAACATTCCACACTGAAAAAGCTATAAAAAATGAACTTAATTTCCATGTCTTTTTATTTCACGCACAACATTTTTTCATGAATATCACTTCATAGCTACATATGGTGCTGCCTTGAGAAGGTTCACTGTGATATCCTTGCCAACGTGCTCTAGTGGCTGGTTTTGGACATGGATTAAATGCATCCCCTCAGCGTGAATTTACTCTCCATTTCCTCAACATGCCAACCACGGCCACATGGCTCCTCAATGTGATTTCAGATATCATTTGTAAAGTATTTGATGTACAAATCAAAGAGACTGGCTTCATTAGTTTAGCAATGATTCATTGATTTTCAGGATGCATTTTTGTGTGGCACAGAGGTGTAGCTAGGGGGTAATATGTGCCAGTCAGGAGGGCACATACTAGGGTTTTACACTGGGCAACAAGTTGGCTAGAAACTGCCCTGCATACTTGTACAGGCACAGTTGTGGAGGCCAGCAGAGAGTGATGTGTACTGCGACACCAACATGTACAACGCATAGAAGCCACACAACCAACTCCCAGAATGCAGGTCATGTGACAGAAGTGTACATGGTAGCAAACATGAATTGGCACTGCAGCCTACTTTAGCAATACACAAATATGGGCATGTCCTCCATAATTGTCTACACATGTAGAATACTACATACAGTGCACACAAATGCTACTCACCAGATGTGTCCACATAGGCATCCATGCCTCACATGCCTTGCACCTGTGCACTGCTGATGAGTCCACTTGCGGCCCCTTCGAATGGAGTCAGCTCCTCTTCCTCTGGTGGTCCCCCTCCAGTAGCCTGGGAAGAGGCTAGGTTGTCACTCAGCTTCTGCTTGGTCCTTCGAACAAGGTCATTCATCTGCTTTTGGACCTCTTTAGGAGGGCACCTCTCCACACCACAGGTTTTAATGAGGTGAGTGACATCCTGCCGCTTCTCCATTCGCTGGGTGGGAGTGTGGGTGCTGCCTGCCGAGGAGTAGAGCTCGACACAATGTTCCGTCACATGTGTCGTGAGGATTTCAAGCTCCTCGCTAGTGAAGCGCTTCTTCCTTGGCTGACCCTTATTTTATGCCTGTGCCTGATCTTGGGGGGGTGGAGCCTCTTCCTGCTGTGCAGGGTGTCCCCTCTAGACCCTAGCTTCCCTTGGTGATACTGGCCCACCTCTAGGCCCCTTTCCATGTGCTGTGTCACCTGTAGGCCTCCTACCATGTCCATGTCCAAGTGCTGGGCCACCTGGGGGCTGAGGCTCACCAGGTCCTCCTGGGGCTTAGGCACCTGTACTATCATTACAAAATGGACCTTTCTGGTGTGAACTTCGTTGTTAAGGTAAAATGCTGACGAGACTTCACTTATTGTACATTCTCGTCAATACAGGACAAATATTCCTAACTTGTAGATTTAATCAATCATAGGCAGAACAACTTGAGAATCCAAAAAATAATGTAATCAAAAAATGTATAGTTCTTTAAAAACATTTATTTTTATTTTTTATTTATTATTTGGTCGGCTGAAAATTTCAACCTTTCAAATATATTAAATACAGAATACAAAATTAGTCATTTATATTTACATTTTAAAAGAAGCTTTAACATTGGTACAAAAAAGAAGACAAGGAAAAAGGGAAAAGAAAAAAATTTAAAATACAGGAAAGAAGATAGATATTTACATCATGATAAGATTTTTTTATTCAAATAAACTTGCTTTTTCTACATTTGTCATTCAGCCTTCATTTATATAGTTGGAATAATCTGTTCGAGGAATTGTATCACTGCTATTCTAACAGAGATCCTTGTGCTGGAAAAGATTTTTTGCCACATTTCATTTAAGTCCACTGGTTTACATAGATCAAACAGTTTTACAAGATAGAGTTGTCGTTGTGATATTAGTGCAGGACAGTCAACAACTATATGTTGCGAAGTTTCTTTCTGCGAATTACCAGAGCAAAAACGACAAATGTTCAGTTCAGATGTAATTATCCCACGTCTAGCCATTACATCGAATGTGTGCCATAGATTTAATCTAAAACGTAGGTTTTTATGCCTTATAAGAGGAGACCGGCATTTGACTAGATAATCTGACATGTGTCGTAATCTTTTATAACCAAACAAGGAGGTATCAAAGGCCTTATATGTCATACATTCGGCACGATTATTTATCCACTCATGTTGGTAAAGTTTGTCATTGCGCGATTGGGATTCTCTAATAAGATGGCTATTGAGATGTCAGCTTGCGATAATATGCTCAAGACACAATTTCGCCATTTCTCTGGAAAGGAATGGTTAGATGTTATCAGATAAAAGCCAACTACGCTCAAAATTTTGTTTTCATTCACCCCTAATAAGCATTTCCAAAATAAACAGCACGTTTTCCATACAACAGAGGTAAATAATGGTATTATTGGGATAACTTTCTGATGGAAAACATAACAATATGCTTGCATGAAAATTTGCCATATTTGTGCAACAAAATCTTGGCTTGTGATATCAGAGTTATTAATTTGCTATCTAAGTTTTGAGCGTAAATAGTCTCGGATATGGTATAATGAAGAATCATTCCAAGATATTTTTATTCAGTCACATTGGTCAGCTCAATTTTTTGTAAATTCCATTTGTACTTGGAAGGTCGAGCTCTGAGGTTTTTTTGGCACACTAGCACTTGAGTTTTTTCTATGTTAATTGTTAAGTTGTTTCTTTCAGCATACATGCTAGGCTATTCAGGAAATTTTGCAGACCCATAGGAGTTTGAGATAATAAAACGAGGTCATCAGCGTATAGCAACCAGGCTATACGCTGAAGACCTAGTCATGGAGCGTCAGAGAGAACAGCCGCAAAGAATTTGCCCATATCGAGAATAAACAAATTAAACAATATGGATGCCAGTATACAGCCTTGATTTAAGCCGCAGTCGGCCTTGACGGAGGCAGAAAGTAAACCTTCCATGGTTAGGCGTACTCGCATAGATGTTTCAGAGTGTAGATGTTTCACCAGTGCTATTAGAGAAATGGGGCAACCATAGAGGGATAGTTTCGAGTACAGGAGTTGCCGATCAATTGAATCAAAGGCCATTCGGAAGTCAATGAAGGCCATGTAGAGTGATTTCTTTTCGATGGCACTTTGTGTTTTTAGCATGTTTAGAGTGATGATGTTGGGAGCTGTGCCTAGGCCTCCTACAAATCCTGATTGGAATAGATCACTTTTACACATTTTGAGGGACCACTTATTCAGGTCTCTCAAAATTAGCCAACTGTATATTTTGCCGGGGGCATCCAGTAACGTAATTGGCCTATAACTTGCTGGTTGACAGCTATCTCCCTTTTTGTAAATAGGCACTGTTATATACTGTTTCCATGATGACGGAATTGATTGTGTGACATTAATATGATTGAACATATTCATGAGAATGTCAGTCCACAGCTCTGGATGGAGTTTGAGCACAAGGTTAGATAGACCATCAGGTCGAGGTGCTCTCATCCTACTAGCATGAATAATGAAGTATAATATATCATCTATGTCAAAGTTAAGATGAAAATCCTCAATGTTACGTGTATCAGGAAAACAAGAGGAATGTTCTGGAAGGGAATAGAGTTTTGAATAATAATCAATGCACTGTTTTTCTTTGACAGAATTAGCGTGTACAATCAATTGATGTCCTACCATTGGTTGATTTATTAAAGCCCATATTTGAGCTGTATTTTTGCTTTGTATTTCTTTCAGCATATGAAGTCCATCATTTTGATAAGTCATTGCTTTTCGTCTTCTTAACCAATTTCTATATTTGGTTTGAATTTGTGTTAACATAATGCCTCTTAATGTTATAGGGAGTTTCATAACTTCTTGTTTTTCCGCACAATTTAAAATTTTCATCATCTTAATTTCAGTGCTAAATGTATGAGGTTTAGGGGAATGTTTGGTTCATGGCCAGTTGTAGGTTTTCTGAAATAATTGCATTCATTCAGGATATACAATCTCATGTTTATTTTCGTCACAAAGTGACATCTGTATTTTATGCGCATAGCGATCATGGAAACTTCTCAAGGAGGTTTCAGTCCATCTCAATTTATTACAGTCAGAATTAGCCATTACGGAGCCCTGTATGAATTCATTGATTACGTTGTCGTCAGATGGTTTTGTTATCTAATGTGTTACCAACATATTATGATCACTCGTGTCAGTCTGAAGGATATAAAAATCAAGTATTCGTGCCATCAGTGAGGTTGTGACGAAGATGTAATCAATGACAGCACTACTAGGCCCTCGATGCCAAGTTGGTTTAGGCAGAATATCAGTACTGTAAAACCCATTTAAAACATCTAAATTACGAGATTTCATTAAATGTGACCAGCGCGCCACACGACCTTGATAGCAAGACGTAGTTAGGTTCAAGTTATGGAGGTTTAAATCACCCGCTACTATTGTATGATGTATGGTTGAGTCTAGGGAGATCAAATCTAGTAATTCTGATATATCCTTTATAAAACAATCATCTGATATTCTATCAGGATTCCAATAGAGATTAATTATGGTTCATGATTCACCATGTCTATGCAGTTTAATCATTTGCATATGCGGGTTAGGGGAGGATCAATTTCAGAGCTAATTTGGGAACTTTGTTTGGTAGCGATGAGTAGAGCAGACATCGGTCTGCCACGATTGGCTTTATACGCCGGAATTAGGTGAATATTATAATTGTTCCAAATAGGCATGGAGGTCAGCCATGTTTCCTGCATCATGATTATATCAAATATCTCCAATTTAGATGACTTGTTGTTCATTAAATGCTTGAAACTCCTTGGGTTCCAGCTAGCCAAGGATAGGGGCTGTGTGTCAAAAGAGCCTAGTTAACATTGTTTAGGTTGATGATTACAAGTGCATTGTACTTGGCTTGATGGTTGTGTATTTGATGAACAATCCGCTTTGTTTAATATTTTTTCCGCATTTAACGCACTCTGTGTAGAATCAACGGACGCAATGAACCCTAGCTTGTATAATTGCTTTTTCGCTAGCCAAATGGTTTTAAGAACCACCCGTGAATTGATCCATAATATGACAGAAGTTCTTTTTTTGTCATGAGTAAATTCCACCTGTTCGATATCTGATAAGCAAATGTCATCCAGTTCTGGAATTTCAGAAAACATCGTCATAATCGACTTTCTGTTCAAGTCATATCGAATTATTGGAGGAGGACGACAGGAAATTGCTGAGTGGAGGGCAGGTCGTTTCAACTTTGGATTGAATTTTACCTTCTTTGTTGCAGCATTCAACAGAGTATTGCTGATTACCTCAGTTAATTGAGTCCTTGGCCCTCATTACGACCCTGGCGGAAATCGAAAAACGATGGCGGAAATGCAATACCGCCATCGAATAGCGCTCGGTGCGACTATGACCCGTCACCGCAAAGTACGAAGCCATTAGCGACACCGTAGTGAACGCCAACGCTAACTGCACCAAGCACGCGCGCGCGCGCCATGCCAAACCGCAAACACCACCATGGTGCAACGGTACGCCAATTCCGACCCTAGCGGACATGTACCTAACGCCATCAGGCATGGCGGAATGTACCATTCCGCCATGGCGAGAAGTACGGCATCGCGAATCAACCGTAAACGGCCCCACTGAGTGCCTGTACACCGCTCCCTGCCCACAAAGTACAACTCCCCGTAGGTGCAATGAAGCCACAATGCAACCATTGAAATGTACAAGTCACCCATGCATGCCAACGAACAAAAGAAACACAACAGGGGCCAATGGGAGCTGCAGGGCACAGATGGCACGAATACAGAAGCCATCCCAATGGACATGACCACAGTCCCCCACCAAGAAACGCACGCAAACACAGGCACCTGTGACCAGCAATATACCGAAAACCACATCATTCAACCAGTCCACCTGGCTGACCGGCATCTGTTACACAAAACCCAATCCCCCGCCCCTGAGCATGACAACATTCAAACTGGCATATTGGCAGCCCCCATCCCTGACCTCACTGGGCTTCGTAGGCAAACGCGCACAGCACAGTACCACGCAACGAAACCCCGAAGCTGGAACCCAATGCAGATCTCCACACAATACATCGCCCCCCAAATAGGCATATGCCACATCACTTGCAAAGAAAAACGCTACACGGGCCAAATCAGAATAGATATTTATGCACATCAAAATCACCAAGCACATACAGCCATCAGGCCATGAAATCCAAAACACCAATCACCATTGTGGGCTGCTTCCGCAAGAAATGACCAGCCACTACCTGTGTGTCGCCCTGTTCCCCCATGGTACACAGAGCCACATTCACGTCCGATAAGGCAACATGGAAGCGCACAGAACCGCAGGGCCGTCCCAATGGGGAGGCACTAGTCCAGCTGAAAGGCCGAAATGTTGCTCCGAGCCACCAGTACTGCGTAAGGGCATGTGGCCCATTGGCTATCGTCCCATAAGATCGTAATGCTGCTCCACTGATTAACACGAAGCAGCAGGTGTCGGGAGTAAAATGCATCTGCAGGAGTGGCATACAGATGGCAGTGGCAAAAGGGGAGGAGATACCTGTCAACCAAAAGAAAAGAAAAAGAACAGAATGGCCATCAGAACTACATACCAACAACTCACTTCAATGATCACACGAAATCCACAGCCATATGCATGCTAGCCCACTCCAAAGGAACATCACCACCCCAAAACCACTTGCGACTCATAACCATCTATATCGAGGTGCAAACACCATCGCAAACGAGTGTCTGAGGGCGCCTCGAGACAGGGAGGGCTCAACAAGGCCAGATGGACGATGGTCCCACTATGGCAGCCCTGCATCACATAGCGTAGGGGAGGCGGATAGATCCCAAGAAGCCCTGTACATGGCTAACTCTGTATCAAATCACCTGCCCATGCATCCATCCATCATTCCCTCATCCCGGGATCAAAATGCCTGAATAATTACTCACATGACATTAGAAACATCCATTGAGTCTGTGCGTTATGCAGCCTGCTAAATCCACAGTGCCCCAGCCCGTAATTCCAGTGTTGTGAAGTAACATGTATTTGGGAACGGACGGCCTCATCGCCCACGTAGCTATTGCGCATCCCAAACTATTCATATCAATCATTGCTCCCTCGCCATGGGCCCTGTCTCAAGGACATAGAACAATAGAACGTTACATTTGCAGTCAGACCTGTGGGCATCTCCTCGCCGCTAGCTGGAAACCGAAAGCGCCGCCCTTCGAATTCCTCATTTGCAACATCACGTCGAAAAGGCATCTGTGGCCGTTTGAAATCACTAATCATCCCATCGAGTGCGGCTGTGTGTGAAAATGGCAACTGCCTTCACCCACGAATGGGACGCCCCGCCCGTCGTTGCAACTCGGTACAGTGATGCATGAGGGCCCACCGTTACTCGAGTACTACGTCCCACTGACCCCTCACAAATCTGTTCGCGACTGCACAGATAGTATGTGAAACAATGGGACCACAGCAGAATGAACATATCAACCAATCTTACACGGCCATCGGGTACTAATACATGATTGCAATAGCAAGATACAATTCCCCGAATTGCAGCGTTGTGCGCGGGACGTGCTCGGCCAAAGGGGAGAGCAGTTTGCACAGGTGGAATCAATCACCACAGGTGGAGGCCATACAGCCTGAAAACACATAAATTGCACAGCCAGTCTCCTCCCACAACCACACCGAAATGCTACCGGCAGGACTCGCGATGTTGGCCCTGGGGGACCTGATAGCACTGCAAGTGCTCCGACTCCAAGAAGTAGACGAACACCAACTACAACCAGCCGCACGGAGGAGACGCAGGAGGAGGAGGAGGCCAAGGCAGGGCCAACAAGGCCCACCAGCACAGCCACTACCACCACGCAGGCAGCCCGCAATTCAACGCCTCCGAGCACATCCGTTCAACCTCACTGATGAGCAGATCCACACCCTCTACCGTCTGGACCGGGACACCAAGCCGCCATTGTGGACATGACACAGGCTGACCTTGTCAGCATGATAGATAGCCCAACCGCCATCCCACCCCTACTGAAGGTGGTGTCTGTACTCCACTTCCTGGCCACAGGCACCTACCAGCACACAGTCGGACAGTTGCATGGCATTTCTCAGCCACTGTTCTCACGGACACTATTGCAAGTGCTCGATGCCCTCCTGAAGCACGCAGACGACTACATCTCTCTACCACGCTCGGAGCAGGAAATAACCAACACAAAAGTGGGATTCCATGCACTTGCCGGCATACCGGGTTGCATTGGTGCCATCGACTGCACCCATGTTGAATTGGTCGTCCCACATGCCATGGAGGCCCAGTACCGCAACCGAAAACAATTTCATTCTCTGAATGTACAAATGGTGTGTGACTCCAACAGGATCATTACACATTGTTGTGCCCGATTCCCTGGATCAACCCATGATTCTATGGTCTTGAGGAACTCTACAATACCACGCTACATGGAACGACACGCAGGGAACAGATCCTGGCTACTCGGTGAGTCTCATTACATGCATGATGATGTGGGGTATGTGAATTGTCAATGACCTGCCAGGAAGGGGGGGGGGGTGTGCGTACGTATCAATGGCATTCCACATCATACGTTTCTCGTCCACATACAGGTGATGCTGGATATCCACTGAAGAGATGGCTCCTCACACCAGTCCGGAACCCACGGGACCAGCATGAGGAGGACTACAACCATGCCCACTCACGTACCCGTGTAGTCATAGAACAGGCATTCGGCCTACTGAAGACCCGTTTCCGCTGCCTCAGCAGGTCTGGCGGGGCACTCCTGTACCGCCATGAGAAGGTTGCAAAGATGGTGATGGCATGTGTCATGCTCCACAACATGTGCGTACGTAGAAATGTGCCCATGCCCCCTGACGCAGAACTGCAAGCACCTGATGATGGTCATGATGAGGGTGGGGATGTGGCAGCACCTCATGGAGTCTGCGAGGCACCGGAGGGCCGTGACATTCGTCAGCATCTCATTGATGTATGCTTCTAGCACTCACGCCTGGTGGCTGATGCATGGACACGGGACTCGTGGCACTGCGTGTGTCTGGGACATGCACAATATGGACTGTACGCCTATGATGGCCTAGTACACAAAGATCAATGTCCACACTTCTCATTGGTTGATCGTGCACTTTTTATGGCATATGTGATATCATGTTGAACACCCTATCGACCCGCCACCCAAGTGAGCCCAACACACCCCCTCCACCCTCCTACCTCCCACCCGAACACCAGTGTCCAAAGATGCTCATTGTCAGTGGGCTGTCGCTATTGCATGCCCCCTCTGCGGGTATCAGGGGCACCCCTGCCTGTGGAGCGCAGGTTCCTTCCAGATCTACGTTGGGGGCTGCCCTGGACGGAACTTGCAACGGATGATGTGTCTGCCTGCTCACGTCCATGCATGTCCCTAAGGGTTTGCGAGAGCTCAGTGAGCACACGGCGCACTGCGGCAAGTTCGGCACATACGTCTTTGGACGTCGCATGCAGTTCCCCCCTCAGGCTCTCGGTGCTACTCTCCATTTGGACTCTCAGGCTCTCGGTGCTACTCTCAATTTGTGCCCTTAGCGTCTCTGTACCTCTCTCCATTTCTGCCCTAAGTGTCTCTGTTGATGTTTCTATGTCTGCCTTGGTGCCCCCACATTAATCGGCATGGCCCTTGAGGAGTGTGGCCATTTGCTGCTGTTGGACGATTAACTTGTCGAGGGACTGTTGCCTCTGCTGGGCCATGGCCATTTGCGGTGGTGTCACAGAGGGGCTGTTGTCCTCATGTTGCCTTGCCACAGGGCTTGTGGGGGATGGCCAGTCGTCATCTTGTGGCTGCACCTGCGTGGTATCCTCATGTTGTACGGGAGGGGACAGACAGGGGGATTGGGACAGGTCATGGATGGATCTGACCTCGACATCCCCGTCTTCTGTGTCCGAGCATGCTGCCATCAATGGGGTGTCACCTATGGTGCTGCTGCCACCAGAGGCAGTGCCTTCTGTGGCATCCATTGGGGGGACCTGTGGTGGTGGTGTTGTGGCCATGCTGGCTGCTGGGGTGCCTGTTGATGTTCCCTCCTCTGTGCTGCCACCTGATTTGTGCTGCTGCCGTGTCTTGATGCGTGCAGCTGAGGTGGAGGGTCTCTGGCCGTTGGTCTTGGCCCTCTTTGCAGGTGTGCTGGTAGGGGTGTCCTGTAGCTCGTCGTTTGGATCGGACCCTGTGGTGGAGTAAAGGAGGGCGAGGGTTATTGATGGGTCAGTGGGAATTGGAATGGCATTGTATCACATGCATTGGGGTGGTACCTGAGGGTGATTTGGGTCGGGGTCTTGGAGGTGCTTTGATTTGTGTGTGGAGTGAGGGTGCAGTTGTTTGGCAGCCTGCAGTTAGGGTGTGCCTGCTGCACGTGTAGTGCGTGTATTAGGGGTTTTTAATTATTTATGTATTTATTGTGGGTTTTGACGTGCGCTTTCAGGCCGATGTGTGTGGACGTTCTCCTGGACATGTGTTTCTGTTGCACTATGTGGACGCATGGTACTTCACATGGTTGGACTTTGTGGATTTGGCATTGTTTTATCTGGCCCACCTACCTGACTCTTCGGATGTCTGCACTCCTTTCTCCATCCCTCCGACTCCCTCTATGCTCTCCATTCCGATGGTGGAGGCACAGATTTCTTCCCAGGGGGTCAACTTGATGGGTGATTCAGGACCTCCCCCGGTGGCTGTGGCAATGTTGCGGTTGGCAGAGAGTATGCTGCGGACGCGTATCCGCAGGTCGTCCCATCGCTTGCGGCATTGCTGTGGGGTGCGGGGTGCGGTCCCCACCGCACTTACCCGCTGTGCCACCAGAGCCCATATGGCCTTCTTGTTTGCAAGTGCCGTCCTGGTCATTTGCGTGGAGAAGACGACGGCTGCATTCTCCTGGAGGGTCTCTGTTAGCACGGTGAGTTCCTCACGGGAGAAGTGGACCTGCCGCTTGCGGTCGCACGCTTTCTTCGCTACTTTTCCCATTTTTCGTGGTTTCGCTAGGGTGGTTGACGGGTTGGGGTGTGTTTCAGGGTAGTGATTTTAGTGGTTGTGTGGTTTTGGTGTTTTTATAGGTGTACGCCGGGATGTTTCCCGTTCCGGGCCCATGTTTTAACTTCCGTTTCCGTATATTTCCGGGCACCGTACTTTCCGGTAGGCGCACACTGCGGTGACCGCTAAGTGGGGTGGCGGTATTGCACCTAGGGCGCCGTACGGCGGCGGTGTGGGCCGTTTTGGGGTCATTTCCGCCATCGCGGACTTTGCACTTCCGCCGTGGCGTGGTGCTCGTGCCCGATGGGTCGGAATGGGCTGCACTTTGCTCCTTCGTACAATGGCGGAAACGCTATTTACGCTGTGGCGCTCCGGTCAGTCGCTTTCCGCAAGGGTCGTAATGAGGGCCCTTGAATCCGCAATTTTAATAATAGCTGCTTCAATGAGTTGAATGATTTCCAGAACTAGTTGTGCATGAGATTGCAGATTACTTTTAGTAGACATATGGGGTTCAGTATCAGAGAGCTCACGCACATAACTAGGTTCTATGTCATTGTTTGGCATTGTTTAATCCTTTAATATAAGTATCAGGACGTGTGGTAGCAATTTTTAAAGGAGCACCTAGAGTAATATTAGCTCCTTCGAAACATGGTGATGTCGTCAGACATTTGGTGAGAAGTTTTTGTGTCGGTTGAATGGACATATATTCATCGACCGCCTGTCTAATTTCTTTACAACGTTCTTCAGATATTTGTTTGAGAGAATCGTCTGTGATTTTTGCTAAATCATTATTCGCTATTGCGTTAGAGATAGTTGGTTGGCAGCCGTCATCAATAGTAGCTGGAAGAGTTATGGCTTCTACCAAATCCTCTAGAGGAGCAAATTTCGAGATCTTTGATTTACTATTGGTCGGTAAATTATTCTTTTTGTTTTGTGCTTGTTGGTAGTATTTTTGTTTAACGCCTCAGAAGTCTGCATGAGCTTGATGTTGTTAGATTGGTGTAAAGTCTTGATGAATTGTTTAGTTTGCGATGAGGTAGCATGCTTTGTATTTTTGACATTCTTAGTTTTTTTTCTGTTAAATTCTTTGTAGAGATAATTCAATCTTTTTGTTTTGTTTTTTCCAGGTTTGTAGTTGCAAAAATGGTATAAGAAGGTTTAGGAGCTTGTTCAGGTGATATTGTTATGTTATTTTTAAGCAGATTTGTTGAGGTCGGATCAGGTGGTATCAAGTTCTGATCAAAGATAATCTCAGGGATATAAGGAATTGGCGGAGAGGATGAAATCTCTGTTATGGAGTTCAAAGTTCATTTCTGATTACACAGACTTTGGGGCACTTCAGTTTGAGTAGCAGTTGAGATCATGCTTATAGACGTTTTATTGAACTTAGAAGGGTTCTCCATTCTGTGACTCAAGGTGTCACAGATGGTGTTTTGCCACTCTAGAATTTGGGTGATTTGACTCACTTGGGTGGACAACTTAATGCTCAAGAGTTTCAAAGAGCTTGGCAATTGATTGAATTGCCAAGTTCATTGAGTTCAAAGTTATTTCTAGGAGTTTAGCCACAGGTTCTATGTTGTCAGGTGGGTCAGGACCTGTTGATGCACGAGACTGGCGCGGAGTGGGAAGCACAAAAGAAATGGCCGTTCGAGCAACTAGAATCTTGATACAATTCTGGGGATTTCGACAGATTTTCTGGTAAAGCCTGATTTGAAAAACAGGACTCATTTAAATCCAAATCTATAACAGCTGGTACTGAAGGAATGACTTGCTGTGGATTTAAATCATCAGTTACAGGAGCAGTTAAAGCATTGACTAAAAGCACACTCACTGACAACGTTATATTATTAGTGTTTTCAGAGAGTTTGCAATTGACAGTGGGTTTAGATACAATAGGGTCAACACTCATTTTGGGCATTGTGACAACTGCTGAGGTAGCTTTAGCCATAGGCAAGGGCAGAGAGGGAGATCTTATACCGGCCACTGGTGAGCTCAAGCAGTTTGGTTCTGGATAGAACGAGCGAATGTCCAAATGCTTCAGTAACTTTCCAGAGGAGTTCATGCCAAGTCTATTTGTTTGAGTGTTAGGAGTGGAGCAAGTCTGTATCTTACCTCTCGTGCAGTCCAACGGAGGAATTGTTTTACGGGCGTATTTAAATGTGCATGACACTACAGGAGTTGGCATACCCATTTTTAGAGTGAAAGCACCACATTGCATAATGGCGCCAAGTCAGGAAACGGAAAGGATTAAGGCTATGAGTTACGAGGCGTGGGAGGAGAGAGACGGAGAGCACTGAGCTAGCCGCGCCTATGTGCCGATCGTGGCGAAGCAGCCATGCGGATACTCTTCGGTACTCTGCTCGGTGCTCGTGCGCTGGTGCACGTGATCGCCACGTTTTGAAGCCTTGGACAAGGAAAGGGCCGAGCTACGTTAGTTTCATACAGTTTCACCATGTGAAGTAGCCCAAACGTTTTCTAGATGAAAAGAAAATGTAAAGGTAAATTCCAAATCCAAATCCACAAGGAAAAGAGGCTTCCAGTTAAGATGTAGTTCGATGGAAGTACCGTAGGGTTCAGGAGTGAGCAGGCTCAATCACGAGAAGGCAGAGGCAAGGTAAGCGGCCAAGCGGGTACTCTTCGGTACTATGCATGGTGCGCGCATGCTGGTGCACGCGATCGCCACGTTTTGAAGCCTCGAACAAGGAGAGGGCGGAGCTACATTAGTTTCACACAGTTTCACTGTGTGAAGGAGCCCAAAAGTTTTTGCAGGGTTCAGGAGTCAGCAGGCTCAATCACGAGGAGGCTGAGGCAAGGTAAGCGGCCAAACGGGTACTCTTCGCTACTCTGCTCGGTACACATTTTATTTAAAAATTAACCAAAATGACATGTGCATAAACCAAACCAAAAAAAGCATGACGCGATAAGCACCCAAAATGCATATGCAATACTCTGATAGCTTCTGAAAAATAAAAAAAGCATTACGCGATACGTACAGGCACCCCAAAACCAAAAATATGAGTATGTGATACTCAGAAAACGTCAAACGCTAAAGAAAATAAAAGAGTAAGCATATGCACAGAGGCAACCCCAAAAAGAAAAATGCAGTACGTGTTATGTGAAGTCAATGGCTTGCGAGGCATCCCCAAAATGCATATGAGCAAAGGGTCAACCTCCGTCTTTGTACCTTCGCGCACACAAACAGTGATGCGCATTGCACCTCTTAAATATCCCCCTCATTGCCACGTACCACATAAGCCATGTAGGCGTGCTGCGTGCAGCATGTAACTTACGCGCTAAGGACCTTTACTCTGTTTTCCATGCTGCCTCGTGTACGGATGCGACACGGCCTTGCTCCTACATCTGTGCCATTTTCTGTGCCTCTTCCTGCCCTGTACTGCCTCCCACCTCACTATCTGCTGCTGCCTGGTAGAGTGCAAGTGCCTGCTGCCCACCAGCACTCTTTTCGAGTGCCAGCTGTTTCCACATTTCCTGTTCTCCTGTGTCGGCCCTGTGACCACCTCATTTGACATCTTGGGACTTCTACCTCTATGTACCACCTCCACCACAGCTCTACAGAACATTTCCAGGACCCAGGTAGTCCACACCTTCCACAAGGATTGCCATGTCTGCACCAACTACTTTGTGTACATTGAGCGGCACCTGGTGGATCGAGTCCTGGAGAATTATGACACCCTCTTCAAACCAACAATGCAGCTGGGGCGCAACGGATGTCAACAGATCTGGGAACTGGTCACTGCTGCCATCAATGTAGAGGGGGTAGCAGTCCGTGCACTGAAGACTGTCAGGATGCGCTGAGAGGATCTCAATACCCGGAGCCATACTAAGGCTGTGGCAGCCCTCAAGGTGGATCCCACTGTGGAGGTGCACCGTGCAGGCTGCCACAAGATGTCACCTAACCAGATGCTGGTCCTCGAGAGGTTTTACCCAGGACGCCACACCCAGATCTTTGAGTTGCAAGGATATCTGGAAGCTACTGGTGAGTACCCATGTGGTGCACTGCTCTACAATGTATGTGTGTTGTGCATGGGCAGGCATGATTGCAGGTACCCCCTTCTGTATACAGCATGTGTGTTTCAGTGATCCGGAATGGCATGCAGCCTCCTGCCAATTCTAAGCATATGTGATGGCCGACATATGTTGATTGGACATGCATTGATATGTGCACTGTTTGTCCTTGGTGACTTGGTGCACTCATGCACATGCAATATGGGTTTATGGGAACAAGTGCTGAGAAAGTAGGGATGCCAGGTTACGATGTTGTGGCCATGTGAAGGACATGCATGGAGGGCACCTCTATGGGTTGCACATCTGCAAGTAAAGTCATCCACACACATCAGCAGTGAGTGACACAGTGCATAGATGTCTGTTAATGTAATTTCGGTGCATTGACCTCTCAGGGACAGGAATGTGATGTGTCATCCCAATGCATGTGAAGCCATAGTTGACGTGTGTTAATGCCATATGTATGTGCTGGGGCCAACAGCATAAACGCTTGTTCCTCTGAAAGGTGTGCCTGTACGTGTGCATAGTGTGTGTGTCTTTCGCTGGTTGACCCGTGCTGACTGAATGGTGCTGTTGATATTGTGTATGCCACACATGCATTGACACTGATGACTGATGTCAATGTTATTTGTCCCCTTTTCCGCAGTTGCTGAATCTTGTGAAGAGGGTTGAAGTGTTGCTGTGGGGAGCAGGAGCAGTGTCAAGGGCTTGATCACTGGGTCATGGCTTACCAGTTCCTTGCTGTGGTGGGCTTCCTCCTTTCTTCTGGGAGGTACTGGTTCGCAAGTTGTCCATGATGCTCCAGTGTCAATGCAGACAGAAGACCCAGCCCCCTTCCGTCCCAAGCAAAGTGGACTTGGGCAAGGTCGGGGACCAGTTCCCCCAACCATGGGCTAGATTCACCTCCCAGCTGTTTAACGTGGTGTAAGGCACTGGAACCATTAGGGTGCCACTGAGCCGGGAGGCAGCTGATGGTCTCAGTAGGTCAGAGGAGCCAAATTCTGACAAGGTAAGGCAGGAGGAGCAGGAAGAGGCAAAAGGCAGAAAGAGGAAGGAGCTGAATGAGGCAGTAAGCAGGAGCAGGATATGATATGATATGGCATTCATAACATGCCTATACACAACTGTGTCAAGGCGGACAAGGCAGAAACGAAGAAGTTTACAAGGCAGGAGTGCAAAAATGGCTGGAGAGAAACCAGGAGCCACGGAGAGGGCGAGCACAAGGCAGGACCAGACCGTGGGAGCGATAAGACACATTGAACAAGTGTCCCATAGGACTTAAATAGCCGGAGCAAGGTGTTCTGGTGTCAGCGGTTTCCCTGACAACCGATTGCCGATCAGCTGACCCCAGTACAGAAGGGCACGCGTTGGTGCACCATAGCCTGATCCCAGAAGCGACCTGGGCAACTGCAGTGCCCATGGGACAATCCCCACCGGTACATTGCGCATCTGCAGACACCCCAGAGGCTGTACGCGAAAATGCATCTGTCCACACCACTGGAGATATAATCGCCACATCCCAACAGGTAAGCGGTGCAGGCGGCGCGAGCGAGCATGGCACCGCATAACAAGCAGGGACTGGGCCACCAGACCCAGGCGCAGACCCCAGCCAGACACTGTTGCCATCTCCTCTCCTGAGGGTGGATTGACTGGGGAGCCCCAGTACCATTGTGTGGGACTGCTGGCGGTAAGTCCCAGGAGGTGATTGTGGTGGGGGACACTGCAGCAGCTGTGGGACAGGGTGCTGACACAGAGGGGCCATCAAGGGTGGAAGACCCTCAGTAGTCAATGGTGGTGGTGAAGGAGGAGACCATTGCAGCCCAGCCCATGGGGTTAGGTGAGGGCATCACGTAGGGTGTTCAGGCTGTATCCCTGGCCCAGGGACATGAGGATGTCCAGTCCACCGTGGAGGGTTCTGAGCAACCTCCTGTCCCTGGGCCATCTGCTGCGGCAATAACAACCTTCCTGAATGCCTCCGCCCAGGCTATTGACCCACTTCCACCAAATGTGTTCATCCGGGATCAGGTGCTGCCACAGCTGACTGGGGTCACGAGGTGGACTGCATCCATTTGTGATCCTGCACAAGCTTCTTGCCAGGAGCTTGGAGAGCATCACAATGAGATGTGCCGCTTCCTGGCCCTGCTGTCAACGGCACTCCGCTTGGGCTTGGTGGACTCTCTGGGCTGGCTGGTGCAATGGCCACCTCCTCCACTGTGCCTCAGTCATCCTACAAGGGCTTTCAGTGCCACATACCACCACAGCCCCCTGTGCACCAGCCCCAACACCCCTGTCCAGTCTGGTTGTGCCTCCATCCCTGCCCACGGAGAAAGTGCCAAGAACCCCATGTGAGGTGGTCACTATGCCTGCCCAGGCACTGACAGGCAGTGAAGAAACAGCTGACACTTCATGGTAGTGCAGGTGTCGTATGTCCATGACGAATGTCATCTGGTTGCAGGGCGTACATCCGGAGCTTGCACTCTGCCTGGTGACAGCAGCAGATGGTGGCAGAATTTTGCAGGAAGTTCAACCCAGAGGAGGTACTTGGTACACACGAGGCAGTAGGAATGCATGGAATCCCTCGAGGCCATGTGCTCTGTGTTTGATCACTAGAAGAGGCAGCTGGTGGCAGAGAGGCAGCGGGCAAGGGAAGCTGCAGTGATGGTGACCAGGGCTGAGGTGGCGCTGAGGCGGGCAAGGAGGCGGGCTGCCACCCTGCAGGATACTTGCAGGTTGGCAGAGGATTCAGAGAGACAGAAGGTGGCTCAGTCCTGGTGGAGGCGTTGTCTGAGATTGGAGAAGGCTAGTCCACTGCCTATGTATATAGTTCATGCGTACTAGGTTTCATTTTTGACTTTTATTCATTTTTTATCCCTGGACACTTTTAACGGTCCCTTAATTGTATTGTATATAGTTCTATTTTAATAGAGGTTTTCAATCAGTTAATTCTACACTTCTCGTGGTCTCTGTATCTATTTATGTTTTTCATGTTCTCTCAGTGCATGTGTTTGGTGTTGGTAATGTGGATTGGGGCCTCACTCTGTGTGTCATGTTGTTACTGTGATGTTTGCAGGGGAGGTGTGTGCTTGTGCTTGACATGTAGAAGTGGGGCCATCAGCCAGCTTGAGGGGGCACTGGACGATTTTCTGATTCCATTCCGTGTGCAGGGGCACTGTATGTTTTTTGTCAGTGTGTTGGTGTTGTTGGAGTGAAGGCTTTTGTTGTGTGTGTGTGTATAATGGTGTACATACAGTTATGGTTGTGGTGATGTGTGAGATGTCTCATGATGGTGTTTGTTGTCTCTCTTTGGTGATGGACATTCACTTGTTAATGTGTATTGACAAATGCTCCACATGTTTACGTTGTGTGTTGTATCTGGTGTCATCTCATTTGCCGCTGCACATTCGCTGCTGGAGGTGGAGTTCATTGCACGTTGATTTCCTTTCTGTGCCACTGATGTTTAGATGTTCCTTTGGCACTTGCTTAACAATGTGTATGTGCCCACACTTCATTCACTGTTGTGGGTATTTGGCATTGTGGGTGTTGCAGTGAGATGTGGCCTCACTGTGGATGGGTGGGCTGGGCACATCAATTGTGCAGTAGATGGTAGGTTGCAGTGTCACTCCCACGTCATGGTCACCCGCCCACACACGTCTGTAATTACCCATCACCTGCTCTCATATCATGCATCCCCTCTGCCACTGGAATGCAGCTGATTCCCACGACTCATGTTTCAGTCTAGCAGCACACATCGCCTGTCTCCCTGAGTCGCACACTCTCTGACAGGCTTCCCATCACCCATGCAAAGGCCTGTTCTGCTTTGGTCACTGGCAGGGACTTTGCCACCCCTACCTACCGGCCTACTTTTGCAAAGGCTGAAATGCACCCAGGCATTCTTTATGATTATGCCCAATCTGTGATTGCTTGTGCTTCTGTCCTCCAGGGGCATTCAGTTGCAGTGCTTTGAGGCCATTGCAATGGCACAAAGGCACTATACATTTGCCAAATTGCATTGCATTACCCTGTCACATGTAAACGGGGTGGCCACAGTGTAGGCGGTGCAACAGTGTCCGTTCCTGTTGAGGTGCAGCTGACTCTGGTCTACCAGCGAGTGATAGAAGATGCTCCTGTCTTGGATTCAACAGCAGTGCTCCCAGTTGATCGTGTTGGTGAGTATATGTGGGAGGTAGACTTCATGGTGGGGGCAGGCCAGAGGAGTTGTGGTAAGTTGAAGCTCCACATTGGACTGGTAGGAGGCAGACTGGCAGGGGGCTTCCAAGGGTGATGGACGGAGGTGAGTGGGGGGGTGTCAGGGCTTAGGGGGGCTCCCCGAGGGTTGCGGCAGATGTCAGGGGGGTGAAGGGAAGGGGTTTACTTGCAAGGGGCTGCCTGGGGGTTGTGGTGGAGGTCAGAGGAGTGTGGGGAGGGCGAGTGTACTAGCAGGGGGCTGCTTTGGGGTTGTGGCGGAGATAAGGGGGGTAAAGGGAGGGGGGTTTACTTGCATGAAGCTGCCTGCGGGTTGTGGTGGAGGTCAGGGGGGTGTGGGGTGGGGGGTGTACTAGCAGGGGGCTGCCTGTGGGTTGTGGCGGAGGTCAGGGGGGTGTGGGTGTACTAGCAGGGGGCTGCCTACGGGTTGTGGTGGAGGTCAGGGGGTGTGGGGTGGGGGGTGTACTAGCAGCAGCTGCCTGGGGATTGTGGCAGAGGTCAGGGGTTTGTGGGGACGGGGGTTTACTTGCAGGGAGCAGTCTGGGGTTTGTGGCAGAGGTCAGGGGTGTGTGGGGAGGGGGTGTACTGGCAGGGGGCTGCCTGGGGGTTGTGACAGAGGTCAGGAGGGTGAGTGGAGGGGGATGTACTTCAAGGGGGCTGCCTGGGAGTTGTGGTGGAGGTTAGGGGAGTGGTGTGTGGTGCCAGTACTTGAGGAGGCTACTATGACTTAGAGGTGTAGGCTAGCAGTTCAGGTGCCTTGAAACTAGGGGAAACAGTCTCCAGTTTCGCTGAGATGCTGCCTTCAGTTGCGGAGGGATGGCACACAGTTTCACTGGGGTGCTGCCTTGAGTTAGGAGTTGACAGTCCAAAGTTTTTCTGGGGCTCTGCCTTGAATTATGGGTTGACGATCCGCAGTTTTGCCGGGGGTGCTGCCCTGAGTTACAGGTTGACGGTCTGCGGTTTGGCGAGGGTGCTGTCTTGAGTTGCGGAGGGACGGCACACAGTTTTGCTGGTGTGCTGCCTTGCAGTACGAGTTGACGGTCTGCAGTTTCGCCAGGGTGCTGCCTTGAGTCACGGGTTACCAGTCTGCAATTTCGCTGGGGCGCTGCTTTGAGTTATGGGGAGACAGTGCACAGTTTCACCGGGGTGCTTCCTTGAGTTATGGGGGGACGGCACACAGTTTTGCCAGGGTGCTGGATGGTGGGGCCAAGGTATGTGCAAAGGTTGTTAGTTGCCACTGTTTTTTCTTTGCTTGGGGCCGTGTTTTGGCCGTTCCAGGTGCAATTCGATTTCCTTTGTGCCTCGGGTTAATTTGCGCTTTTGAATCCATGAATATGCTGAACGAATCTTTATTAGTTATAATCACATGTAAGCGGGAAAATACCTATTTTCTCTGCAGCACCAGGGAGGCAGGTTAGGAAAGCTTGCCGAGCTACTATTTTAGCCCGGCCTGTTCTACCTGTAGCGGAATGACAAATGCTTCAATCCGTATGATTTGGAAGAAGAACATGCTGACGTGGAAGGCGAGTGTGAAGCAGAAGCCAAAACGTAGCGTTATTCTGAGTTGGCTGCATTATGGGGAAATACACAGATGCTAAAACCTCAAGGGATTCGGCACAACAGCATGTGCAGCAATATGGCAAACACTACATAGATAACTATCCTGTCACCCGTGAATCCAAGCTATGAACTGGTGATCCCTACCTCTAGATCTGTCCGCTGGGGGGACACAAGGTTCTCACTTGCCGGCCCTCGCGCATAGGAACTGTTTGCTGTTATAGCTAAGGAACATAGAGTCTCTGACTGTGTTCAGGAAACAGCTTTAAACTTTTTTGTTTGAGTAGGATCGCATTGAGTAGCTACCAATATAGTTGAATGTAACGCAATCTTTAAATCTGTGCCTAGCTGTGGCTTGCTGCTTGGTTCCCCCTGGGATATCCGCGTTAGAAATTCTAAATTAATCAAATCGGGAACTGATACATAATAATTCAACATGGCTGCTGCCAGGATGGGTGTCTCTTCTGGTGAACTGTCAGATCGCCCGCAAACCTCCCCCTCCATTGCAATGGTTAGGATTTTCTGTTTCCAGGGCCAACCTGAAGCCCACGGCATGCTCCTCTGCTGGTGGCACCCTTGGTCTTCGTCTAGAATTGCCTTTCCCGGGAACCTGTTTGGTGCCGGATCGTTGTCGACGTACTCTTGATTGGAACGTGCAACCTGGCCAACTCTCAGTCAACAGTGGAGGTACACAGACATTTGAGGGGGATGGGGACTGTGAGGCTCAGTCAATCTTTTTGATTCTCTGGCTAGTCTAAAATTGGGCATCCCTCTTGGGTTCCAGCTTAACACTACTTTACTAGCAATAGCTGAAAAAAAGATTTTAAGTTAGTTTATAGGGTATAGTTAAAGGCCGCAAAACAGATGTCCGAACGAAAAACTGGTTCTGCCCAGACAGCCCTATGCAGACTCTCATGCATACATCGTCAACATCCTCAGAACCCAACACACGCGCTTTCCTACCACAAAAGGAACCTTGCATGACCAGCTCAACACAGGACCATGATGGAAGAATGCCTCTGCCCCCTAGAGCCCTGATTGGGCTGTTAGTAATTTAGGAACTTCACCAAACGGTTATTGCTGGTTCAGTGGTGTAAATCAAAGGTCTCCAAGTCCACACCTCAAGAGTGAAGTCCACTCCACGCTTTCATGATATACTTACAAAGAGCTTCGCTTGAACGCGGGACGCGGCAATGATATTTGCAGTTGGGATTGATCCCTGTTATTACACTTCCAGTAATGATCAACAGAAATAAAGTTGGATAAGCCCTGATTTGAGAAAGGCACCTTGCCGAAACACGTGTAATCCATAGGGCAGATCAATTAAACTTTCTTATCACACAACAGCAATTGGACTTAGTCTCCAGCATCATTTTTTTCTGGCGCAGTAATAAGGCGTGACCACAGCAGCCTGGTATCCTAATTAAACAAACGGAGTTGAGGAACTCGAAGTCTCCGTTCTATGGCACACCAATGCGACAGTGCAAATTTTTGCATTGAATCAGGTCGCGGGGGTTGTAAGTGATATCAACCCAAAAGAGCTTTTGAAGGCATTGAATCAAAATGAGTTATTTACATAGCCAGTGCTTATCCCACACACCTGGTGTTTGGGTCTCTTGGGAACTAGACTTGGCGACCCCTGGTGTAAGCCAACAACAGCACGCATTCAGGACACACTTTGCTAGGGGGAATAGCACACCTCAAGACTGTATTTATTTGTATTGTTATTTCATTTATTTAGTGCTTTGTAATGTGCCGCATGTGCACAAAATCCTTCAGAGAGGACATGGGAGATTTTGGGAGGAGGGGTAACAAGGGTGGTGTGAAAACAAGGCAAAGCAAAACCAATCTATAAACTAGAATTAAGCAGGACTGCTGAAATAACAGTCCATTCCCAGCTCGGTATTGATCGAAGAACCTTACGCTTCAGGAGGCCATACACCCCAAGTCCTCCTTTACACCAGAAGCTGTGCAATCCCACAACAGTGCCACATTGCCAATCCCAGATGTCTCCCATTGACCAACCTCTTCCCATGCCACCTTATTCTGCACAGAAATCTCTGCCTAACTGCACCCGCCCTTAATGCTCAGCTTAGATGCCACCTTCCTGAGCAAGGCCTACAGCCAGAGAGATGCTGATGCCTTGCACCGGCCACTCTAAAGGCACCAGCAATGATGTGTCTTGGTAGCACCATCCTCCAAGTAGGGTTCCTCGTATTACTCTTTGCCATTAATCCGAGTGGGAGCACTTCCACGGGCAGATGAAAATCATTTCATCATCATCATCATTCACCTTATGTCGCCAGTGGCTCATAAAAGCCAAACAACACCAAACACAATCACATCCATTACAATCAAAGGAAATGCAGTGTAGAATGACATCAAATTCAATCAATAAAATACAGCACCATTCTGATTGTACAAAATATGCAAATTGTGAAAATCGTGCAAAAGGCCCCTCTAGCTCAACTATATTCATTGTGCAAAATTGGCTCACAATTCCAAGCTTAAATAGACCTCTCAATTAACCACAATCTAGAGAAAGTCTTGAAAGACTCAGGAGCCATATATCTTTTCCATTCTGCACAAAAGAGACAAACACGATTACAAGCCACTGCACTGCTCCCACTCCAGACCACAAAAAAGGCTTTGTTAGGAGGATTTTCCTTAGGCGCTGTCTCCAGGGCCCGGGGCTATCCACCTTCACAGGATGTCCTCCAATGGGTAAGGAGAGGCCGAGCAGCTCAGGCCCAGGGCTCAGGAGGTGAGCAGGGTGGTCAGAAAGTACAGCAAACACTTTGATAAACACACAATAAAAGATTGGCCACACAATATACAATGTTAGAAAAATGTAATCTTCCTATAGTTAAGGTCAAAGAAACATCGCCCCATGCAGAGGTAAATAAAACTTTGTATTAAATCAAGCAACAATAGTTTAAAAGCCCTTAAATGCTGTAGACACTTTGGGAAGGTCTTTTCAAGAGGATGGAGAGAACTTGGTATGTATGACTGTCTTCTATATTTTAAGAATGGGTAGAAGTTAATGGGGCAAAGACTTGTAGAAAAGCTGTGTTCTTTGTGCAAAAGGTCTCATCTTTGTGAAAAGTACAAACAGTTGAAGGCCGGGTCTTCCTGTCAGATCAGATGGATGGTGGGTCCTTGATTCAAAATAGGGGACCCCAGATGAGGGTCAATATGAAGATGCATTCCAGCAGCGCCAGAGGAAGGACAGAGGAGTCACCGAGTTCAGGTGAATGTCTCCGGGCACGTACGGGCCACGATTCCAAGGGTGGTCTGCACGATTTCAGGGGTGGTCCAGAGATAACCGAAGGCTGCAGCAACTGCGCACCATTGCAGAGGGAACCAGCAGACCCCTCTCTAAAGTCTCTACACAACATCACCCCCTGGTCAAAGCCAGCAATGCGGGAAGTAGGTGTCAGGTCTTAGGATTTCTGCTTGACGCTCACGTGAGATGCGTGGTTCCTACGATGACGACAGGCTCAGGAGCTGGATTCCAAAGCCTGAGTCGCAGTCAGGGGACCCTAGGGCAAAAAAGGATTATTGATGAGTAGTCCTAGGGGACCACATCAGACAGGGGCCAGGGGCTCTGAGTGTTCAGGCTGCAGGTTTTGCAATGCGGTCAGGCAGCACAAGCCCCTGGAGCTTCCCAGATGTGAGGCATGGGACCAGGGGTCTTGCAAGGTGTACATGGATGAGGAAAACCAGCATTAATGGAGGAGCACCGGCTCGTCTGCAGCAAAGGGGTTCCCAGAAGCTGCTGGGAGGTGGGACTTTGGGCAGGTGTGCGGATCCAGCTGTCCCCACCGGATCAAAGGGAAAGATCGGAGCAGTCGGTTCCTACTTGGATGAAGGAGAGGCATGGCTTCACCGTCGGATATCTTGGAGCACTCAAGATACTGGTGCAGACCTTACCATTAGTTTCCCAGTGCAGTAGGCTCTCCAGGTGTGCAGATTTGGTCCGACGGGGGCTAGGCGTGACCGCAGTCACCTATCACCCACCAAGCTACATTCAAACCTTTCTCTGCCCGAATCTCATGAGAATCAGGGTTCAGATCTGACTCTCATGAGAATCAGAGTTCAGATCGGATGCCAAGGTCAGAGTATTTAATTTGCTGTTTCTAGAAGTTAGGAGTGCAAGAACATTTCAGTTGACGATTTATGGAGAAGAAAAGAGTCTTTTATTTTAAAATATATGTGTTTTTTTGCTTATTCACATGTTCTCTGTAACTAGGAATTCCTGGAGATGCAGATCTGGCAACAGAGTCCTGGGGCTTCTCTTCATACCATCTGCTGGCGACGCCAGTGGTCGTCACACATCTATGGAGGGGGTCAGGAGGCGGCAGGTGGCGGGCAGCCACACTATCCTGCCCTTTACCTTCCTGAAGTGGCTACAGTTTATATGGAGAAGCACCACCTTTTCATAGTGTCACCGTAATTCCAGTAAAAGTGTACAGACGAAGGAGAGCCTGCAGTCATCCACATGACAGGCTTGGCGGTAGCATTACTCTTTATGGCGATAAAAGAATTACCGCCACTTTTACCACACCATCAAATTATAGGTTTGGCCTTGAAGTGGAGGATTTACCGCCCAAAAATCCCCCTGACATAATTTCCGCTTGCGGTAAATCTGCCGATGTACTCCACAAATGGGGTTTTACAGAGCGTCACCTCCATTTATAATCCCACCGTACGCGTGTAGGATTGAGGGCAGTAATGGTAAACAGAAAAAGTGTGCATTTACCGCCATAGTCGTCATGATGCCCACAGTATTTCTAGCACGGATCCGTCTATGATATAAATATATTTGTTCCTATTTCTATCGCTGGCTCATCTCATCCGCGCAAGAAATGATAAAAGTAGCATTTGTAGCCTGCGTGGGCCTGCACTAAATATAGATTTGCTTTTATTTCTAGTGCAGTCGCACTACACATTTTCTTTAATTTAAATATAGTGCCTTAATCACAGGCCAGCTTCTGAATCACACTGAGTTTATACTGGGATTAAAGGGCTCCACGTGACCTACAAATATCATCGAGTCAACTACATTTACAGTGGATGGCAGAGTGGGGGGGATCAACCAGAAATGTTCACAGTTCAGTTTCAAGGTATGCCTAGAGGTCGTAGTGAGCACTGACTCGTGGGAACGGAATTCCACTAGTTCTTACATTCCTTTGTACAAGTCTGAAACTGTTGTTTTTGCTCAGAAGCAACCTCTTTATTTTACTGAATAGGCTCCTTGAAGCTAATGGCTTCGCTTGGATTCCAGCGGAGCTGGGAGCTGTCGGACAGTGTGCAGGAGCTCTTAAAGGGCTGCTCTCTGGCTCATGCGAGGGAGGGAGTAGATGGCGGAGAAGTCTTAAAGGGCACATGTTGGGGAGTATGCAGTACAGGTTAATTACATGCAGAGCCTTGATGGACACAGCAGATGATTTCTGGGCTCTGCTGATGCTTTTTGGGTGGGAATATACGCCTCCTTTCCACTTTTCCTGAAGCAAAGGTGAGTATGTTTGGTGTTTACACTAATGCAAAGACCCCTGGCCCACTTTGTGATAGCATCAGAATTGCCGGAAGCACCGCCGACAGTCTGCACTGAGAAAGAGAAGTACATTTGCCAATGTGTTTATTGTAAATTTATAGTGCAACAATAAAAAGTCACACCGCACCCTCCTCCCAGTCAATTTCGTTTTTTTGGGAAAATATAGCTGTGACAGTGCCCTTCATTTTCTTTATACTTAAACTACCGTAAATGGCATATCGGGGTTCACAACAAACGAGACATCGAAGCCTCTCTTTACTTAGTTTAGATTATGCAGGGAAGCCTCTCAACGCCCTTATACCAGTTAAAACTGGGAAGAAATCTATTTTACCCGAAGAGAACTGCATAGAAAACAATCCAGGAGGAGCCCATTCATGTGCCCATCCCACCCCTTTGAAGGTCTCTCTAGCTGCCCTGCACGCCCAGAACATTGAACACCTGTTGCTCTATGTGCCCGCCTCCCTCTGCACGGATGCCCTTAAACCACCCCCTCAACCCACGCCCGGGCCAAGGGCCGCAGTTCCACTGCTCTTTCTGTTACACTTTTACTTCTGGACAGGGCGCCTGAGACCAAGTAACCTCTTATCTAGAGGCTGCCTTGGTCATTTCCAAGAGAACATTTTTCTGTTCCAGTAGTTCGCATCCCCACTCAAAAACATGAACTCTTGCCAACCCCTGCTTCTGAAAAAAGATCCTTACCTCCACCTGGGCTGGCAGCATAGCCCGCTCCATCATCAATACATCCCTCTTATCTGGCATCTTCACATAGGCTTTCCAAACCTCTCATGTCAACCCGCTACTCCAAAAACCCAGCATTGACCCACTCTCGCCATCAAGCTACCGCCCAATCACCCGCTTCATTGCTAAACTAATTGCACACGCAACTTGGCCTCTTCAGAGAACCTAATAGACTCATCGATCAAGCCCAATCGGGGTTCCGACCCCTCTGTGGAACAGAATCCTCACTGGTCTCTATCTGGGATGAACATTGCCGGCTCCCATCCGCCCTCACAACCTTACCAGCGACAATTATGCAGATGACACACCAATCATATTAAGACATTCCCAAGACTCCAGCCTCCCCACTTCCCGACCTCACCTCTTGCCTCTCAGCGATCGATCAATGGATGACGACCAACCACCTATCCTCAACCCAAGCAAATCAGAAATCCTAATATGCTGCAAACCTGCTCTGATTCCCCAACCTTTACCATGGTCAACAACCCTGAGAGCCCCACCTGCTACCTCCACCTCCATTACAAATCTGTGATGCGCCATGGACGCAGTCCTATCTCTCTCCAAACACATCAACTCTGTATCCAGCACCTGCCACTTCCACTTACGCATTTTAAAACAAATCTTTCCCTTTGTGTCCTATCCTCAAAGAGTCTCTGCAATACTGGCCATCATCTCCCACCTAGTCTATGCCAACTCCCTCTTTCTCGGTGTCCCAGCATGCCAGCTCAGGAAGCTCCAACGAATCCAAAACTCAGCAGCTAGACTGCCCCTTGTCCCCTCGCCAAGAGAACAGGTCACTCCTGCCCTTAGAGTACTGCACTGGCTGCCTATTAGCCTAAGAGCGACCTTCACAGTCAGAGGCGTTGCTAGGGGGTGGCTAAGGGGGCTATAGCGCCTGGTCTTTTGGTTGTAGCCACGGATAGAATCTCAGGAGCTACAACCAAAAGGCTAGCTAGCCCCGAGTCCCGACGGTCCTGACATTAGCGTAGCCCCGGGTCTTGTCCAGACCTAGCAACACCCCTGTTCAAAGTCATGTGCATCACACACGGAGCCTTCCTTAATTCAGGACCAGAGTTTCTACAGAATAGAATCATCCACTACCAACCTCCCGGAAACTTCTGATCGGGCTCAGCTCGCCTCCTTGCTCTTCTGCTGCACTGAGAACTGCCTTTCCTTCAAAAAAGTCCTAAAAACCTGGCTATTTGCTGCATTATCCTGAATCCTGTGCCCAACCTTCCAATTCCCAATCCGAGCATAGGAACATTCAGCATCAGGCGGCGCCAGCCATTTTTTCGCGGCTGCACCAACCACGCCACACCTGGTAGCACCGGCTGTTATTGCGGCAGACCAGACCACACACACTATCAAACACCAATCATGACCCTGGTTTCCCACAAGCACCACCAGCTGAAACACAGCCCTTCAAATCATTTCTCACACTATGAAATGTTGCAGGATTTAGTCATCACTGCACCTGGCATGTACAGGGAAAAACAGGCAGATCGCTTTCCAAGTGGTTGTGATAGAATCACTGACCATCGCACTTGGACAGATTGGGATGCACTGCAGGGGGAATTGTCGTGGGAGGAATTGGGCCAGGGCCACGTCTCACGCCGTAAGGCCAGGTGGGGGTTTCTCATCCATTACTACGGGAAGGCAATCAAGAACTAAGCCCCAGAATCACACTGAAAGGAATTGAGGGATGGGCAGGTATCGCACATGGATGAAATCTAAGATGGACGTCCCATGGTAAAAGTAATCATTGAGAGGATTCAGTAAGCGCAGGATATATGTGCAAACTCGCCACACTATCCACCCGGAAGTGCCTATAAGTATAGCCCATTCTCCTCTAGTTGCAATTTATTGAAGCATAGACTGTCGCTAAACATTTTATTGCAGCCGCAAGAATCAACAGAAGAAGCCAATACCTGATTGGGTGCATATACAACGAATCACCACAGAATTCTGCTAGGTATGTATAATGCCCCACTTCGGTGGACACTAGCCGCAGGCATGACTATCCGCACATATCAGAATACAGCAAGGACTATGACAAATTTGGTTGCGCTGGTTACATAATTTTTCTGTCCACTTACACCAAACTACGCCTCGACACCTCTGACATTAGTATGCAGCAAAGACCTATGCCAAATTTGGGCACGCTGAACACATAGCAATTCTCTAGCATGCATGCCCTCTCCTGACTCCTCTCAGCACCCATCTGCATTACTGACCGCTTAGGTTGCTCTCTACCACATCTGGGCCAGCCCTGCTAAGCCTTATTTGGCCAAATGTACACACGTATTCTATTCTTACTCCGTGACCTCCAACACTCTGGACGTCGGTCCTCGAGGGTGTTCACACCACCAGTGCATTGGGACTATATAGTGGTAAAAGGTGCTATATAAATGGCAAGTACAATACAATACAATCTCAGAATGAAGCTACTTACACCCGAGAACCAACCTCACTTCGGCATTCTAACAGTGGAAGACGCACTACCTTTCCTGCACAAGTCCACATGTTCATCCAAAATATGGCATTAACCACCTGTTCCAAGGGCTGGAACGGGTGATAACGGCCCCAGGTTGTTACCACCCGTTCCAGCCCTTGTAACGGGTGGTTAACACCATTAGCCCTCGTCCCATGGGCTGGGACGGGGCTAATTTTAAGTATTTTCGTTCTGTGAATGGGGCGCCTCGGGCCTCCCGTTCACGGAAGAAAAGGACTGTTTAAAGATGGCTACTATGGAAAGGGAAGAGGGGCTCTCCAAGGAGCCCCTCTTCCCTTTCCAAGGTGGCCTCACACATGAAGAGGAAGCAGCGGCGAGTGCTGGTGCCGCAATGAGGTAACTGCGTAGGGGGTTTCCATAAAAAGGGTTCTGGGGGTTGGGCGGAAGATGGCAGATGGGGAAAGCAGCCATCAGGTGCAGGGGTGGACTGGCCTATAGGGAACTCTGGAGGTTTCCTGGTGGGCCTCTGCACCCTAGGCCTCTTTTCTGTGGTATTTCCAAATTTTCTCATAGGAAAAGCACTGGGCTTGCTGAAAATGTGTCATATGGGGACACTTTGAACTTTATTTCCAGGGCCTCTTTTGGTCCCCAGTAATTATTTCCAGGGCCTCTTTTGGTCCCCAGTAATTATTTCCAAGGCCTCTTTCAGTTCCCAATCCAGCCCTGATCAGGTGGTTTGGAATGCTGGCTAACATCTGGAAATTCAGCCTGTGTTCCTAGCCTTCTGATTGGCTGGCTCCCAACGCGAGGGTCCTAATGGAACTATAGACAGCGGTCACTCACTATGTGTCCCTCCAGATGAAAGTCACTGGTGCAGGATGATGGGATTTGTAGTCTCAAATAACTAGAGGGCGGCATAATGAGTAACCATGATGGTAATGATGGCCACGGACAGGACCATAACAGTGCTGCACTCTCTCACTATCTGTAATGCAGTGTTACCGGCAGCGTCGAGCTGGCCACCAGATCCCATGATGGTGATCGAGCCCTGCTGAGGCACACAGCTGGAAAACTAGCTGAGCAGGTTGAGCGACTGTTGCTGAGATCTCATGCTTTCAGACTTACCTGTAAATCCTATATCCGACTTCACATTTTCCTCTTAAATGTGTATTCTAAAATTGACCTTTTAAAACCCAGTATTTAAAAAAAAAAATACTAGGGACTGTCTGCCCTGGCAGCGAAAATCAAAAGTTGGCGTCCATGTTGTTAAGTCTGGACAATGCCGTGTTATTAGGAATGTATTTCTAGAAACTGGCAATGGGAAATGAAATATTGATTTTTTTTAACTGAATGATCACTCGATAATAGCACATATGCCGGTGGCGCTTGCATGCCCCCAAACAATACACTATATGTAACACAATGTGACCCCCATTTTGTGCCAGTTAAGAAACCGGCCCTAAGGCCGTTTTTCAATGAGAGAGAATTTCACCCCAGGGGGACTTCCTATGAAACGCTTTCTTGGCCCAGCTGAGAAACAATGGCGGTTCCTGACATTGGCTCGTTCTAATTAATCCCGGGGAGGCAGGAACGTTCTCTGCGTATAACAAGGGCCGCTCGCCCGGGCACACTGTGCCAAGCCTTCCCTACTTCCAGTCACTCTTGCGTTTCCTAAATTAATCCCAAAGCCGCTCCCCTCTCCACAGCATCATGAGCGCATCGATAGTTCCTGCTCGGGGGCATTTTCTGCAAACTCTCGCTTCTCTGAAGCTGGCTATACATTCTGCAGAATGTCTGTGAGAATGCGCCTCACAGAGTAGTCCAGGATTACACAGAAATCATATCGTGTGTAAGGCTGGGTGCACCTGTACCCGTTGCCTCAGAGGTAGCACTGAAAGAGGCACCAACTAAAATACTGTTCCCATTACTGGGTTAATTCTTGCATGCAGTGAGGAAACACAAACAACACAATCTTCAATAAACGGTTTGTTAAAAAAAATATGCAAAAGAAAACACAAATATGGAAACAGTCATCAAACGTAACTATGCGAATAAGGAAGAACTTGGGGACATGACTTGTTGTTATCTTTCCTTTGCATAGCGCCTGCTGCCATAGTCTATGGCACCAAAGCACTTTTGCCTGTGATGCACTTATTTATAACAATTTGCATGCACTTGAGGCGGTATTGCAGAAATTTTGCAATTGTGCAAGATCAAATAGCGCCTAGGCTCAAAAACTGCCCTGGACTCCTACCTCTTAAATGCAGAGGACGAGTATGATCGTCCTATTTGCATAGACATGCATAATAGCCCAGCAGTTAAGGGGTTAAAAAGCAAACCCTGTTGTGGTGAACAGAGGCACCACTGATCTTCATCCAGAATCTTCGTCATCACCAAATTCTCAGCCCACATTCTCCCAATTACCTCCCCTCAGATTTCCTGATGCTGTGCGGTGTGATTACCCTACCTGAACCTCAAACTCCTCCTCCTTACTTACAGTTCAAAGGTCTACGGGGCCCAACATCAAATTCCTGTGGACATGTGCAGTGATGCTCGTTCACCACAACAGGAGAATGAGATGAGAAAGAATTGTGATTTACATAAAAGAGCACGAGGACTGGTGCTGCATTAATAATTTGAGTGAAGAGCATACTTTTTAAATCATTGGCAATTGCTTACGTTCTAAATTAGGACTCGTCTGTGGAGTAAGTGGCCTCTTGGAATCATAATTATTGTGTTTTTATTGTCAAGTGATGGGAGTGGGAGGCGGTCTACTGAGTTGGGCCAGTCTTGGGAGGCTTTCAGCAGGTTCTCAGGTGTGAGCATTGGGATTGCTTGTGCTTGATTGCCAGGCTACCGTTTTTTGCTGAGTGGCCCTGGGGATCACAGAAGCTGGTGTGCATGAAAACAACTTGAAAGCTATTGCTGGGGTTAAAGGTGATTTCCTTTCCAAGATGGCTTCTACGCTTTATGCTTGTGACACATTTCTTATTCAGTTGCTGGGTCGGATCCCAAGCTATCATGGCTGCTCAGATCTTCCTTTCTGTAGGGTGGTAAACTAGAGGTAGTATATATAATGGAACCAGTCTCATAGGAAGGTGCATCACAGCTCTTCCTGTCCCTTTGCCCCCCTGGTTGTTGTTGTTTGCAATCTCCCATGAACTCTGCTGGACCATTTCGGTGACTGAGGGTGGAAAAACGTCTGTGGGATAGAGGTTTATTCGTGTGCCTTTTCCTCCAGTTCGCTGAACTTGGGTCACTGCACATACCTTTGTGTTGTGTTTCAAGGTAGCGCAGTAGTATCAGGAACGAGTCGCTCAGTTCTCTGCACCAAGATGGAATGAGGAGCAGGCAGGAGACTCGATCCTAAAACTCGTGCAAAAAATACAAAACCCAGATGCGTTGCATCTCCTGGGGCTCCTCAGTGTATTTTATCAAGTAGGCTACTTCCCACTGAGGAGTTTCATGGAACCGCAGCAATGCTGCTTGAAAGCGCTTGGGGAAAAACCAAACGCGGAATCGGGTACAATACAGCGGTGCGCCACACAGACGAAGAACACGAAGCATGGAATGAGGTTACGTGCTCCGGTAGTTAGTTACTGTCGGTATCCGAGATCACTGCTCAGAGTTGGCGGCGTAGTGTGGCTGATGCTTCTGCGAAGGTTCCCTGGATTCCAGAAATTCGGGTTCTTGCAGATCTTTCATATTACAGCAAACCTTGAACAAGTGATTCTAGAAAGAAGTCAGGAAACCTTTAGATGGGCCATGGCCGGCAAATGATCACATAACGCAAAATGCAACCGCAGGGCGGAAGCGAAAGACATAAGGAAAAAGCGGTGTAGGGTCAAGAATGGGAGTCATGGGGGAGGGAAGGATATGCCACTTAGATCTTCTGTTCATGGAGCCAGATAGCCGCATTCTTTTGATCCTCCTGAGGGTATATTCTTTTTTTAGGGATACACTTTGTGAATGTGATTCCACCCCCTTGTGAATGTGATTCCACCCCCTTGTGAATGTGATTCCACCCCCTTGTGAATTTGTGAATGTGATTCCCCCCCTTGTGAATTTGTGAATGTGATTCCACCCCCTTGTGAATGTGATTCCACCCCCTTGTGAATTTGTGAATGTGATTCCACCCCCTTGTGAATGTGATTCCACCCCCTTGTGAATTTGTGAATGTGATTCCACCCCCTTGTGAATGTGATTCCACCACCTTGTGAATTTGTGAATGTGATTTCACCCCCTTGTGAATTTGTGAATGTGATTCCACCCCCTTGTGAATCTGATTCCCCTCCCTTGTGAATTCGTGAATGTAATTCCCCCCCTTGTGAATTTGTGAATGTGATTCCACCCCCTTGTGAATGTGATTCCACCCCCCCTGTGAATTTGTGAATGTGATTTCACCCCCTTGTGCATGTGATTCCACCCCCTTGTGAATTTGTGAATGTGATTCCACCCCCTTCTGAATGTGATTCCACCCCCTTGTGAATGTGATTCCACCCCCTTGTGAATTTGTGAATGTGATTCCACCCCCTTGTGAATTTGTGAATGTGATTCCACCCCCTTGTGAATGTGATTCCACCCCCTTGTGAATTTGTGAATGTTATTCCACCCCCTTGTGAATGTGATTCCACCCCCCCTGTGAATTTGTGAATGTGATTTCACCCCCTTGTGAATGTGATTCCACCCCCTTGTGAATTTGTGAATGTGATTCCACCCCCTTCTGAATGTGATTCCACCCCCTTGTGAATGTGATTCCACCCCCTTGTGAATTTGTGAATGTGATTTCACCCCCTTGTGAATGTGATTCCACCCCCTTGTGAATTTGTGAATGTGATTCCACCCCCTTGTGAATGTGATTCCACCCCCTTGTGAATTTGTGAATGTGATTCCACCCCCTTCTGAATGTGATTTCACCCCCTTGTGAATTTGTGAATGTGATTTCACCCCCTTGTGAATTTGTGAATGTGATTCCACCCCCTTGTGAATTTGTGAATGTGATTCCACCCCCCTTGTGAATCTGATTCCCCTCCCTTGTGAATTCGTGAATGTAATTCCCCCCCTTGTGAATTTGTGAATGTGATTCCACCCCCTTGTGAATGTGATTCCACCACCCCTGTGAATTTGTGAATGTGATTTCACCCCCTTGTGAATGTGATTCCACCCCCTTGTGAATTTGTGAATGTGATTCCACCCCCTTCTGAATGTGATTCCACCCCCTTGTGAATGTGATTCCACCCCCTTGTGAATTTGTGAATGTGATTCCACCCCCTTGTGAATGTGATTCCACCCCCTTGTGAATTTGTGAATGTGATTCCACCCCCTTGTGAATGTGATTCCACCCCCTTGTGAATTTGTGAATGTTATTCCACCCCCTTGTGAATGTGATTCCACCCCCCCTGTGAATTTGTGAATGTGATTTCACCCCCTTGTGAATGTGATTCCACCCCCTTGTGAATTTGTGAATGTGATTCCACCCCCTTCTGAATGTGATTCCACCCCCTTGTGAATGTGATTCCACCCCCTTGTGAATTTGTGAATGTGATTTCACCCCCTTGTGAATGTGATTCCACCCCCTTGTGAATTTGTGAATGTGATTCCACCCCCTTGTGAATGTGATTCCACCCCCTTGTGAATTTGTGAATGTGATTCCACCCCCTTCTGAATGTGATTTCACCCCCTTGTGAATTTGTGAATGTGATTCCACCCCCTTGTGAATTTGTGAATGTGATTCCACCCCCTTGTGAATGTGATTCCACCCCCTTGTGAATTTGTGAATGTGATTTCACCCCCTTGTGAATGTGATTCCACCCCCTTGTGAATGTGTGAATGTGATTCCACCCCCTTGTGAATGTGATTCCACCCCCTTGTGAATTTGTGAATGTGATTCCACCCCCTTCTGAATGTGATTCCACCCCCTTCTGAATGTGATTCCACCCCCTTGTGAATTTGTGAATGTGATTCCACCCCCTTGTGAATGTGATTCCACCACCTTGTGAATTTGTGAATGTGATTTCACCCCCTTGTGAATTTGTGAATGTTATTCCACCCCCTTGTGAATGTGATTCCACCCCCCCTGTGAATTTGTGAATATGATTTCACCCCCTTGTGAATGTGATTCCACCCCCTTGTGAATTTGTGAATGTGATTCCACCCCCTTCTGAATGTGATTCCACCCCCTTGTGAATGTGATCCTACCCCCTTGTGAATTTGTGAATGTGATTTCACCCCCTTGTGAATGTGATTCCACCCCCTTGTGAATTTGTGAATGTGATTCCACCCCCTTGTGAATGTGATTCCACCCCCTTGTGAATTTGTGAATGTGATTCCACCCCTTTGTGAATGTGATTCCACCCCCTTGTGAATTTGTGAATGTGATTCCACCCCCTTGTGAATTTGTGAATGTGATTCCACCCCCTTCTGAATGTGATTCCACCCCTATTCCCACCCTCTCTTTACATTTCTACATTTATCCGCACCCACCCCGATCCTTTCCCCTCACAAACATTCCCTCCCCCCCCCACTAATATACACATGCACACTTACCCGGCACCTGGGATGTCAGCGACCTTCCTCTTCTGGCCCGCCATGCCTGCTAGCCCCTGCACGCACTCATGTGAGTCCAGGGGCGTGACATTTCGATTTTGACAGGCCACTCAGTTCGGTCTCCAAGTGGTCTTTCTAAATCGATCTTTTACTATTTCGGTTAATAGAAAAAGATATTTTCACCTGATACCCTTAGCCCATGTCCCTATCAGCTTTGCTGGCTAAAGGGGCCCAGCTTGCGGTGCTTCAGCGACAAGTCATTTTTGTTCTCATTCAGGCATTTTCGTTTTTATCATCATTCCTGGCGCCATAACCCAAGACAGGTGGGTAGCCATCTTTTGTATTAAATTTTCCCCTTCGGCCTTTTGGAATTCTTTCCTTGCCCTTCAGGCCAGTCACTATCAAGAGCGAATGGTTCCATGTGTTAAAACCGTGTCAAAAATGGCCGTTTACACAAAAAGGCAGTGGTTTTGCCGCCGCAATCCGTGTAAAGGATGCGGGGCACACCCCTGCAACCCCCAGACCCATTATGCCATTTAAGGGGAGCGGGGGACACACCCGCAACCCATGCTCCCCTTAAATGGTATAATGGGGTACACCTTTACCGGGTCAAATCAATGCATTTTTGCCGCAATTATTTGTAAAGGCGACATTTCTTCCACAGTTTTATTACTCCATACCGAGCAAATTGGACCTTGCATCATATTTTAGCCCTGATTTGCCTCTCTTGGTTTTTATTCTAAAACATATGTCCACCTATATCTCGTCACCTTGTCGTCTAGACCCAGAGGATATGTTAGTGGTAAATTGGTGGGTTCTTCCACACCAAAAGGGAGACTTCATACCTCTAGTTTTCCTCTAAAATCACCAAGATCAGAGACACCCTCACTGCTTTCATATCTCTCCCTCTCTCTCCTCTTCTAACCTTGCATCCACCCCCTTCATCTCTATGCTCCTTCTCTTGCATCACACATGGGGCATAGGCAGTTGCGATGAATCCTGTGGAGTCATCACAGAATCCCAGCCTAAAATCTCCCCCACTTAGCCAGGGAAAGGCCTGGGGGTGGTATTAGGAGGGAGGACCACATGGGAGGGGAAGGCTGTCTGAGGATGAGGTTTTCCAAGTGCCTGAATATTTTATGGCATGTTGTCACAGTAAGGCTTCCCCTCCAGATGTACCCAAGGTACCAGGTATGAGAGCCCCTTTTGTAAACATGAACATGATGTATATAAGAGTCAGCAAGTTTGTCTAGTGATGATTTTAGTAGTGATGATTCTGCATTGTGTTCAGGTTATAAACCTAAGATAAAACCAGTACTTCCTTTGAAATCCTCCCCTAAACATACATCATGTAAATCCACTAACCAGAGTCGATTAAATAATGGAAAGACAAATAAGAACATTATGGACTTCAAGTCCCATAATACTCTTCGCACTGAGACGAGGAAGAGGGGTCCAGAGTTACCAAACTGTAAGCAGCGGTCTAGTTGTCGTAATGACCCACACCTGAGCGGGACCTTTAAACGTTTAAAGGCCTTTCATGTGCGGGCCAAGAGAGAGCAGCAGGAAGAAGCAAAAGTTGGAGTCGCCGCTGTGCAGAAACCGTGTTTGAGGTTGGGATTCCTGTGGCATGCAGAGGATGCACATCGGGAAGAGGTATTGAGGCCTGCTGTCCTGAGGGAGAGAGAAGCTCTCTGTGTGCTGTATCCTGCTCCGGTGTAAGGTTTCCACCGGAGAGTGTACGGAGCTGTGAAAGCTCCATTGACAGTCAGTGCGAGCAGTGGCAGACTGACCGCAGCTGTCAAACGCTGAGGGAGTCCTGACAAACGAAGAAGCAGAACAGGCGAGTCAGGAGAGGCCAGGATACACAGGTGACCCTGGGGTGCTCCAAAGGAGACTGCTGTGTAGTAATGCACATTTTGAACACAGAACATTTAAATTAAAGAACATTGGGTGCCACTCTGCTATTAAGAGATGTCGAATAGGAGAATATTAGCCAAGATGGGGCAATAATGAAGCAAAGCAAATACAACGTGCCTAAAGAGCGATATCCAACAAGGGAATATTGTAACCTGCATTTCCAAAGTGGGGCACAAGTAAATTAAAGGGGACCAAACTTTCCTAAAGAGGGATATCCAATAAAGGGACATTATAACCTGCAATGCCAAAGCCAAAGAAAGCTGAAAGAGACGTCAAGGAAATTTGAATCTAACAGTCCCAGACCAAGATACCCCAAGGGAGGAAGTTGTAAATCACATTACCAACAGCCAAAAGGTTTTGTAAGTAGAAGTCAAAGGACCTCATCATTAGTTGGGTGGTATCCCGTTGCTAATTGCGCCGGGATACTGTCCAACGCAATTAGCGTTACTGAAACTTGGTCCGGTGCAATTTGCGCCGGATCCTGGGTTGCAGGGGGGGCGGTAAATCCCTATTCCCATTGGACCCAATGGGGTTGGGGGCACTATTCCTGCCAGTGGTAATATCGCCGGTGGTAATAGCACCGGAAATGGCCTTGAAGCCGGTGCATTCACCTCCAGCTCAGACCTGGAAGTGAATGCCCTGGAACACAGGATGGGGTGGAGCGGTAAATGGGGTGGAAACTCGTGATGAGGCCCAAAGACCCCAGGTGAAAAGTCCTCCTTGTAGAAAGGATCAAGGGGGAAAGAGGTATAACCTATATTGCTTATGGCAAACAGATCAATGTGAGAACTATCCTCCTTTTGTAGAGTATGGTTGTGAAAAAAGCTATAAACCAAATGTGTTGAAAGTCAAGAGACTGAAGGCAAGCGTCCCCAACCAGCACGATCCTCCCCGCAATGAGAGACAATGAAGGACTCTCCCAGAATGGGAATAAGGCCAAGACAGAGTGCGGGTGAGCGTAAATGGGAGTTTATCAATCAGAATAGGGCATGCAAAGAACTCTGCAAACTCCGAGAGCGCTCTGTCTGACAATAGCAAAGACAGGCGTATATATTTACAAAACACGTCATCAGAACCTACATACTATAAGGGGCACAAGTTCAATGGGATTGGGTGGCGATGACTAGCTATAGGCGCTGCTGCGATGTGGTTGGCCTTGGCTGGAGGACGTCACTGGTCAGCCTCGTGGGTTGGGCTGGGCCTGGCAGGTCAGCTGAGTTCATCCGGGCGGTGTTGTTGTGCCATTGTGGCCAGTGTCAGAGATGAATGTCTTTTCCTGACTTATTTGCCCTAGGCCATGCACACCGCAGTCATTCAGTTATTGCAATATTATCTTCTTTAGTAAATCTTTCAATAGGTTATTCTACAGGTTAATGCAACACAGGAGGAATGCACCTTGAGAGGGGTTTGAGGGTGATTCATCAGTGCATGGTTACCAGTGTCCTGTTGACCGGTACCATAGGTCGAGGGGCTAAGTCTCAGGGCATGGGACAGGCGGTACATGTCTTTCTGTCTTGTTAGAAGTCGTTATGAATGTGCTGCTGTATGTTGCCACAGTATTGGGTGTCCTAATTGTACAGGGGCCATAAGTCTAAGGTGATCCGGTGGGTTGTGGGGTTTAAGAGGCGCCTTTGGATTTGTGTATTCAGGCGGAGGTTTACTGCTGGGCTGTAAATAATGCAGGTGGCGTGCCATGGCCTTGGGTGCTGCAGAGGGGACTACAAATCTTTGAAGCGGCTCCAGCCTAGTTGGGGGAGGTGGAGCAGAGCGGCGCGGGCCTCTGCTCTCTTGTTTGGCAGTCTTCGCAGGGTGGGAGGGGGAATGGCCTTGCACATATTCACAAAGGTATCTTCCTCGTGTGTTGCCGATTTTAGGTGAAAACATCATAAACATTCGAACACTATACAATACTCATTTGGATCATTCGAAAACATACATTTTAACTTTGCTAAATGTCTCTCAAATATGGCCAGTCTGAGCACATTATTTGTACACTATATTTTAACAGCTACAACATTTAGTTATATGCATATAAATTTGCAGTAAGTGAGGTAGTAGTGAGGTTGGTGGAGCACATAGAAAATGACTCACCACCGTACGTGACGGTAGTGGCACATAAGGGGCTTAGACATACACACATGACAGGTGCATTCTCGCGCGTCCTTCACATGAGCCCTCTGTATGGTTACATTTGTCTTTCCTTGCACTCTAGCAGCATTAGTTCGGTTATGGCGCGGGACCGTGGGGTGTAAGCTTTTCAATGATACACATAACGAATAGTCCCCCGGAACGCTTTTTATTATTTGCACACGACTGCAGTGGTGTGGGTTCTTCATTGCTAATGTCATGTAAACATGCATTCTACCATGTTTATACATTTTACAGGTTTCCTTAATAGTAGAAGTTTTGTGGAGAAAATGCACGCATTGCAAGTAGTTTTGGTATTCATATTTGGGAACTTTTGCTTTTATCTGAGGACCATTTTACAGTTCTCTTTTTCACCCAGGCTTCGCTGGCTGGGTCATGCTGGGAGCAGTGATACACTGCGGAAGGTGAAATGTTACAGTGTTGGTATCTTACACTAGCTCATGTCCGTCTTGTTCGTGGGAACGGGCTCACAGAGGATCTGCCAGGGAGCTGCGGCCACAGGGATAATTGAAACTCTCCGAAGGTGGGGGCCGCGCTACAGTGCGCCGAGCTCGCACCAACTTTATTAGACAAAATGGTTTCTGAGGCCTAGCTAAATTCAATACGTTTGGGCAATGTCTTCAGCAGGTGAGCCATCCACCACCTGGGCCCTGGTGGTAAGGAGGGGACGCCTGATGAGCCATGGCCCTCACCTGGGGAAGGGATGTAGGCAAGGGGGGTCTTTTGGACCAATCCTCCCCTACATTTCCCCCTTTCGTTACTTAAGTAACAAATTCTTTAAATCTTCCAATCTCCTGCACTCCTCTTCATCAATGATTGCGTCATCCCATGCTGGTGTGCCTTTTATGGGCATCCACGCTCTGCACACCCGCCTTAAGCTCTCACCTCTCCTGGCATACTCATCTGGGGTACAGGTCAAGTATATACATCCGCTCTCTCCTTCCAAGTCTACCCACACCTCCTGGTACCATTCTAGTACACGGGGCTCTCTGATGGTGGTATGCCACAATTTGTCTACGATATCCTTGTCATGATACCTGGGCACTAGCTGATACCTGGGTGTGTCATCAGTTCCTGTTTGTACCTGCACTTCCTGCATAGTTTGTATTGTACCACGGGTGTTGCCCATTGTCACCATCATCATTGCACCATTAGGTACTGCGTTAGCACAACATCGAAGACCCACCTGGCACAGGCAAAAAATAAAGAGGAGGAACACCACAGCCGGCATCAAAAATTTCACAGTCATTCCCAGCCATGACGGAACCCAGGAGAAGATATTGTCGAACCACGTGCTTTCTTCTGCTCCGCCTTCCATTTTCATTCTTTCTCCTAGGTTATGTGCTGCTTCGATCACATGGGACAGGGAGCCGTTGTCTGCGTCTTCAGAAGGTACGAAAGTGCAGCAGGCACTTCCGTTTTTTCGGCAAACACCTCCATCCATCGCCGTCAGCAGGTCCAAGACATACCTGTTTTGCATGGTCATCAGCCCTAAAGCTCTTAGTTCCACTTTTATTACGTTGAACCCTTCTTCAGTGTCATTTGCCAGCTGGATCAGCTCCCAACATGTTATCTGGAGCCATTTTGCGTTTGCTCTGGCCTGGATACTTGGGATGAGTGAGGCAAAGAATGTTTCTGCCGAGCTGAATAATCGGTATCTGTCTGGGATCTGTGCCAGCAACTCTGACGATGCTTTTGATATGTAGTTTGATGCTCGTCTGTTTCGGGTCAGCACCTCTTCCTTGCTCCCGGAAGACAGGACATACATTTGCGACTCTGCAGTGGGCTGGACTGCGCTCTGCTGGATGTTTTCTCGCGTCCTTTTGCTCCCGTCAATGTGGCTTTCTGGAATTACCATTAGTGCTGAGTGCAGAGTGGCCATTGAGCAGCTGCCACTCCATGATTGGGGGAGGTGCAGGTATGCCTGGTTGCCACATACCCAATACGTGTCCATCAGGGCCACTGTCCCCTTTCTTAAGTCTGGGATGGTGAGGGTCTTGTTACAGTTCTTGTTTGTCCCCATGGAGGCTTTTCCCTCCCCTTTAAAACACAGTTCATAGTCTATTTCCTTCTGCAGCTTGAAAGGTTTTTCAATGGCTGTTACCCAAGTTAGTTTTGAAATGTGTTCCTTCCATACTGGTGTGCACGTTTCTTCTATCCATTGCAATTTCTCTGGTGCCACACCCCTCAGCGCTTCAGCCTTACACATTACTTCTTCGTCCTTCCACTTGTTGTCTGAAAAAAGTGTCCCTTGTATTATAAAAAATGGTTCTTCCAGACATACCACTCCTACCGGCTTTGGGTAGCAAGTTTTCTCGTTCTGCAGCATTCTAAAAGTAACTTCATGTGCCTGGAAGGTGTTCTTAATCCTGCACAACGTGAGATGAAGGACACATTGGGCATCCACAATAGGCAACTCTTTGGGTAACAATACTTTGGGTGTGCCTGAAGCATGGGGAATGAGGGAGCAGACATAACAGCTCTCATTTGTTGTTTGTTTAGCTGTTGCACTCATATCCGCGTACCATTTATTTGTCTGGTGGGGGTGTCGTGGGTCTTCCATTTTATCTAGTCCTAACCCATAGTACTCATCATACTTCCTCCTCTCCGCTTCCCTTTTTCGTCTGTTATTTCTTTTCCTAATGTACTTCCCGGCTTCATGGGTGATAGACAAAGTGGGCCCCCCTTTCTCCTTCCCGCCCCCCTTTACCCAATCATCATATAATATTTCATGTGTTGCTGTCATTCTTTCATTTTCTTCCATTCTGTTATCTGACAATGTGTCTATGGCTACGGGGCAGGCTGGCTGGTGGGGGTGTTATACAACCAGGATATGGCGGAGGGGTTTCGGCCATTTAAACTACGGGCATTGTAATTAGATATTTTCGGCTGAGACACTGTGTTATTTTGCATTTCACCCTGCAGCCCTTTATTTTTTGAGATGACAGCATTGGATGGTGTGGTATAATAACCCCATACAAGTTTAGTTCCGTCCCATACCAAAAAATCACCTTCCTTGGTATTTACACTTGCAGTTGCATTAGTCACAGTAGTGCTGTTAATCCCTCCCCCCTCGTTCATCTCGATAGAGATGAACGCTATGAACCAATATGTAACCAGGCCAAACATTATTGTAAAAAACAATGTAACACACACAGATAATCCACACTCATACGAATATCTGCATCTCTCAGTTAACAACTCTCTAAATCTAATAAATCTATCTGTTGCAGGCTGCCCGTTAGATGCCATGGTGGCTCCTGTTTGGGATATAAAAGTGCATTAAGTGCATGGATGTAAACATTTTGTTGGCACTACCAGTGCCGGTATATATTGAAAGGGAATGGGAACGGGAAGGGCTGTAGGGTTGGGGATGCACAGACAAGGGAGTAGACTCTGCATATTTATATCACATCGTTAATTATATATATATATAAGTTCCACAAAATAATTTTTTTTTTTTTTTATACCCTTAAATGCAAGTATACTTGTCAGCCACTTTTTCATTCAGGTGCATTACTGTCACACACACAAGTTCATATTCAGACATTCTGTTCATTTGCATTGTTTGCCGTTGTCTGTGCCTCGTCATCCACCTCTTCCTGCACATTATTATATGCCCTTCGTACGTCTGTCAAATGTACCCAATACTTCAGGCCCTTTACTTTTACTGCCGTGGGCGTGCAAAACACTACCTCGTATGGGCCATGGAACCGTGGTGCATTCCACCGGCGCACAAATCTCCTGACATAAATGAATTCACCCGGCATCAGCTGTAGCTGTGTTTCAGGCTCCGTGACAGACCCTGTTGTGTTTCCCTCCTCTCTCGTGAAAGGTGGAGAGAGCTGCTTTGATATTGCGTGCGCTGCCCTCGTTAATTTCTGCAAATAGTCTGTGAACTCATCTCCCAATATCGCAGCGCTTCTGTGTGCATCTGAGTGTTCACGCAGTGGGGAGTGTGCTGTGTGCATTCGTCTCCCAGTCACGATCTCGTGCGGGGATAAATGGTGGTCCTTGCTTGGCTGATTTCTCAGCTCAAACAGTGCAAGGGGCAAACAGTAAATCCAGTTCTTTTTTAATGAAAAGCATAGTTTCGACAACCTTCCTCTTAACAGTCCGTTCATCTCTTCCACTACGCCATTACTTTGAGGATGATAAATCGAGCATAATTTATGCTTTATTCCCAACAATGTAGTTACTTCCTTGAAGAGCTCATTTACAAAGTGAGTGCCGTTGTCCGAGCGAATCACATCACAAATTCCCCAACGCGGAAACACTTCCCTCACTAGGAACTTTGCAGCGCTTTTAGCATCAGGTCGTGCACATGGGCCTGCTTCTACCCACCTTGAAAATGGGCATACAACCAAAATCATGTAACGTGCCCCATTACACCTTTCTCCCATGTCCGCGTAATCGATATGTAGCTCTCTGAATGGCCCAATTGGTTTTGGAATTATTCCCCGGAGCGTACGTAATGTCATTCCTGAATTGTATATCTGACATGTTGTGCATTCCAGCGTTAATCGAGATATGTGCTCCTGGAGACAGGGCACGAACCACTCCTCCTGTATCTCTGCTGCAATGTGTTGTTTCGTATTGTGTGCTGGGAAGTGTAGTTGTTGGAACGCAATTTCCAATAACTTTACTGGCATTACCACTTTTCCTGAGTTATTTTGTCGCCACAGTAAGTCTGTCGCCGATTGGCTGCACCCTCTTTTTACCCACATCAATTTTTCATCTGCACTTGCTCCTTCCTGTAATTCTAGTATTTGTGATATAGGCATCATATTGTACCCTTGTGGGAGCTCCTCGTTTATCTTGTGCTGCAGCATGTACTCACCTGCTTCATATTTCTGAAAGTAGGAAGCTTCCTTGGCGGCATCGTCCGCTGCCGCGTTTCCCAAAGACACAACATCTGTGTTGGATGTATGTGCTTGGCACTTCACTATTGCTACCGCTGTGGGATCTTGTAGGGCTTCAATCAACTCCTTCAGCAATTTTGCATGCTGCACTGGAGTTCCATCTGCTCGTCGAAACCCCCTCCGCCCCCATCTTGCTAGACCCCCATGTACTGTTGTCGTCATGTAAGCTGAGTCTGTGTAGATTGTCACTGCACAACCTTTAGCTGCATGTAGTGCTTCTATGAGGGCAATCAATTCTGCTGCTTGTGCGGAGTAATGTGATGGGAGGCGGTACTGCACTAGTGTCTCATACTCACCATCTTCTAATCTCACCACTGCCATACCCACATGTTTCTCTCCTGTGTCCACGTCAATTGATGCTGACCCGTCTACGAAGTACACTTCCCCCTCGCTCAGAGCATTCTCACACACCACTGTGTCCTCCCCTCTTTCTCCTGTGTAAGTCGCACAATCGTGTTCCTGCATGTCCTCTAGTGTGCACGCTTCTGTAATGAATGTTGCTGGATCCACTGTCCTGCATCACACCACATGGATGTTGGCGCTGGACAATATTATTTCATAGGCGGTTGCCCGCTGTGTTGTCAGTGTGCTTTTTGACCTCTCAAGTATCGCAAATAATGAATGTTCCACAAACAATGTCACAGGGCATCCCATTACTATTGTGGCACTTTTCTCGATTGCGAACGCGGCTGCAGTGAGCGATTGCTCGCACGCGAAATGTCCTTGCATCACAGCATACAAAGTGCCACTATAGTAAGCCAAAGGTTTGTGCCTAGTGACATCTTCTGTGTCAATACAGCTGTCATGAGTGTTCCCTTGCAGTGTGAGAACAGGTAAAACTCGCGCCCATAATCAGGATTTGCGAGCACTGGAGCGCTTGAAATCAACTCTTTTAATGATTTGAAGGAGGCGCTCATTTCGTCCGACCATTCTATTTTCTTGTTTTCCTGTTGGGCCTCCTTCAGTGCTTGCAATAAGGGTCTGGTGTATGCTGCATAATCTAATATCCATGCTCGGCAATAGTTGCACATTCCCAGGAATTTCTGCATGTCTTTCACTGTTGTGGGTTCTCCTACTGATCTTATTGCTTCTACCCTGTCGGGGATTATTCTATTTCCATCTTTTGATATTAGCTGTCCCAGGTATAGAACTTCTGTCAGGCAGTACTGTAGCTTTCCCTTGTCTACTTTGTACCCCTTATTGGCCAATAGGGTCAGGAGTGTTATTGAATCCTTTCTGCATGTTTCTTCGTCCTGTGCACAGACGAGTAAATCGTCTACGTACTGAATGATTGTACTCTCAACTGATAGGTTTCCTAAGTCTTCATGTAGTATGCGGTTGAATATGCTCGGGCTCTCACAGTATCCCTGCGGTAATCTGCAATGTTCATATCTCTTCCCCCCTAGTGTAAATGCTGTCAGGTATCTGCTCTCTTCAGCCAGGGGGATGGAGAAAAATGCGTTTTTCAAGTCGACCACCGTGAAATGTGATGCCGTTTTTGGGATGCTGCATAATATTGATGCAGGGTTCGGGACCAAAGGGAACTCTTTCTGAATTACATCATTTAGGGGGCGTAAATCCTGTATCATCCTGCAAGACCCTCCCTTCGCTTTTTTGATTGGGTAAATACATGTGTTACATGGGGAGTTTGAAGGCACTATTATCCCTTGTGCTAGTAGTGCATTTATTGTCTCTTTTATCCCTTCTTCAGCTTCACGGGACAATGGATACTGTTTCACTCGGGGTAGAATTGCTCCTTGTTTTAGTTTTATTATCACAGGTTGTACTCCATGCAACAACCCTACATCATGGGGGCCTGTTGTCCACAAATTATTTGGTACGAGCCTCATGTCATCATCGAAGAATGACGGTGGTGCTCCCACCATTTGCCATCAGCTGAACAGGGATTTCCCTAGCTTGAATCAAAATGTCACAGGGCATTGCTATTTCCATTACTATTTCACCATCCCCCTCTGAATCTGAGAAGAGATCCTCATCAGTTAAGTCTCTTAGGGCAATATTGGCATTCGTACACAGTACTGTACGCCACTCACATCCTTCTATATCTATTCCAATCACAGAAATCCTTTTCGCAGATACCTGTACAGCGTGCAAATCTAATGATACCACTGATCCTGTTGCTGTGTCAGGGCACACTATTGGCGGAAGAGGAACTCCGCTGGAATCACCCAATCCATTCTCCTTAGCTCAGGAATTATGAGGGCCAGTGTCTTTAGTCCTTCAATAAACATTTCCTCGTTTACTGGCAAACCTCATATTTCTGGTGTGGTTGTGTGAGCCTGTATTACCAGCATTACACGTAATGGGCATATTCCGGGTGTTGAACACACTATACCTCTCTCAGTGAATGATATCGTCATGTTGAGTTTGCTGAGAAGATCCCTCCCTAGTAAATTTATTGGCGAATGTTCATAATACAGTAAGGGTGTTTTCACAGTTTTACCTCCTACCGTCACATCCAATGCTTCTGTGTAAGGAACTTCAATTACAGCCCCAGAGAACCCCTGCGTCTCTAACTTCCGGTTAGATAACGGGAACCGGCCCTCCCTAATACATGATTTCTCCGCTCCCGAATCCACCATGAATATGAACTGCTTGTCTCCTATCTGCGCCCCTACCAATGGTTCCTCTGATGCATCGTAGGTGGTAGATAGAACTGGGCACGCAAGTGTTCTCTGTGGGCTGTCCTATGCGGGGTGTTTCATTGCCCCCCCTTGGTTGAACACACTCCCTGAGACCACCGACACGCCACTATAGGGGGCTGGTGCTGGTGCTCCATTTGACGTTGTTGCAAAAGGGTTGCCTGGCGTGTAATGCATAGTGTCATTGTTTTGTGGGTGATTCTGTGTTCTGTATTGATGCCCCTGTTGTTGTTCATTGTACCCCTGGCCTGGGTTTCTTTGTTGTTGTCCCATTGGGAGACCATATGGGCTCCCCGGATGGGGATGGCCATAATGTTCTGCCTCTTGAAATCCGTTGTTGGGTCTGCTTCTGCACTCCCTAGAATAATGTCCCCATTTCCCGCAGTTCCAACAGCTCCCTTGCGCTCCTCTGGGACCCTGCCATCCATTTCCTCCCATTCCCCCGTACCCCGGTCCACCTCCTCTTTGGCCCCTGTACCCACCTCGTCCCCCTCGAGGGGCCCACTCTTGCCACTGCTGACCTCCGCCTTGCTCCTGCTCGTACCACTGCCGTTGTCCTGCTCCTGCCCAATTAGTTGCCATCCTTCCTTGTATTGCTACCAGCCCCTCCTCCTCCTCATCTCCCTCCCTGCTGTGTGGGAGCGCGGCTACTGCTGCTGCGACCTTCACCAACTTTGTCTGCACTAGTTTCGCTTCGTCTGCCAATATTTTCTGCGCCACCTCCTTCTCCCTTTCTTTTATTCGCTTACAGTGGTGCACTATTATGCTCTGAATCTCAGGCCATCCTTTCGCTTCAATACCTGCTATCTTGTCGAGCGCCTTTTGCACCTCCTTTGGCAACCCCCTCTTTATAATGAAGTAAAATAAAGATGTCGATTGATACCAGGGCGTACCCGTTTCTGCTCTCCACATCTCTTGGACCCGAAAAATGTAATCCATAGCATCTTCCCCGTCATTCATTGTACACTGCATTACTGACTGTAAGTCTGGGGTGTCTGGAAACGTTTCCCGCAAGGCATCCCACACCCTTGCACGCACTGTGTTAAAGGAGGCCCCATCATGGCGGTCGCAGTCTAATGTTACTCCTGGGAAACCAGCCTTGACCCATACTCTATCAGCCTGATCCCCCACTGCTGATACAAGCAAGCTCTTCACATCCCCTATTGCTAGGGGTACCCCGGCAGTGTGTTTCTCAAAGGCGTGTATCCACTTGCTCGCCCCTCCCGATAACGGGGGCAATAACTTTAGTAAGTTGGCCTTGTCCATCTGAGCCCAGGGTATATAATTCGGCCTCCCTCCTCCCCTATGTATTAGCGGGAGCTGCACCTTCCCTTTCATTGTGGTACCTGCACCCGTCTTTGCTCCTGATGTTCCCAATGATGCCATTTTCCCCACCCTGTTCCTTAATCGCCCCGTCCACTCCTCATCCAGTGTTCTCATTGAACATGCACCATCCAACCCTTCGCTTCCCCCTCCCATTGCCATGCTCAACCTGTCGCTTTCCTCCAAATCGTCCCTTATATCACATAGTAGCTCCTCCCTGTCCCCTATAGGCCTTTCTTCATTGTCAGTACATCCCTCTCTTGTCTCTAGTTCAATTATTCGGATTGGTTCTTCTTGGATTCTGAAAAGTATCTCGCCTTTTTTCCACCCTTCTTCAAGTGTTCTACCCTCGCTCTGCGCTCTAGACGCGTGCTCTGATCTCGCTGCATTAAGTGCTGTTTGCTCACATATGCTTTTTATCCTCCAGAGCTCATCTTTGGCTATCGAGAGTCTTGACTCTAGATCGTCTGTTAGCTTTTCTATGTCCACCCTTGGTGTGCTCACCTGGGCTCGCTCCCTAGTACTCTTGTATGGCGGGGGTGCCGTTGGCCTTTGGGTTGTGGTAGTTATCGGGGGAGGCACATAAGTGGGGTCACTGTACCCCTCTGTGGGCACTGGCTTGTTTAGTATTGGGTATAAACTTATTACCTCTATTGGTGGCTCTGCATCTGGCAATGCTTTAGCATCTTTCTGTATCATTAGTGGATTGTCAGTGTTAGATGGTAGATCAGGATTTAATTCTTGTGCCTTAGGCGGCGGTATCTCTTCAAACAACCTCCAGAGATCTAATATTTCTCTCCTATTATGCAACTGCTTCCCCTTGTATTTCAAGCAAATGCATGTAGCTACCATATCTAGGACACTTTTGTCAAATGAACCCCCTTCGGGCCATATCTGGGGCAACCCCTCTCCCTTCAACTCCGTGATCCATTGGTCATGATATTTCTTAATCCGCTCCGCGTACCCCGGTAAGTTCTTACAAATATGTGATAAGGGTGTTTCTGCCCCCATACTTTGTGCCCTCCTGGTACTTATGTGTCTCTATGTATCTCAATATCACAATGTAAACGTATCACCATGTGAGTCCTCGTATTTTATGTCTTACTCAATAGTGGGGGCCTTCGTGTTCTTTCCCCTGCCTGCACACCATAAGAATGGCTGTACACAGCCTCTATTCTATCTTCTTTGGGGGGCACGTACAAGAGCAAACCATCAGTAATCTCGACAATGTTAACCCAGAAATCAAAAAGATACACACTCACTTCCCCTTATTGCTCTTGTCTTTATAAAGCTTTGTCTGGCCACACTTACCATGACCACTCAATGGCTATACATTTATGACCATTCTTACACGCCCATCACACCAAATTATCTCCTGACGCAGACGATGTGCACACACCTCTCTGTAACACTCTATTCATAGTTCAATTCACCCTCCCTTTCCTCCCTGGCCGGCTGTCCCTGTCCGTCTTATTCAGATATATGTATATATATATGTATAGGTTTGATCTTCACTCTTACAGTAAAACTCTCTGTTTTTCACGTTATCTCTATCGTTTTGTACTAATCTCACTTTTATTTTTCCCACAACCCTAAAGAAAAGAATAGAAAGAATAGCAGTCACTAATATATTCTCAGTGTTCCCTTTGCCAGACACTTTTATCTTATTTTCCACTTCTTCATATATTCCCAGTACTAGTCAAGATAGCACTATGCGGCGCCGCCTTCCACCCCCTCTCGGAGCTAGGTTCCCGTCACTTTTATCTCTTATTCACCTCTTAATCCTAATGGCCATATGCAAAGAAAAAGTAAGGAAAGTTTAAGATGGTCCTTAGTAGACCTACGTGCCCCTTTTTTTTATCCCGCCTCGTTCCCTGTCCAAAATTTCCTCCTCTACTCCCTTTATGATCGCTCGCACTCAATACTCACGTGCCCGTCTTGAACGAGAGTCTCCGAAACTGGGTCCGTCCAGGCAGTGCTGCCGTCCGTTCAACAGTCAGCCCCGGCTCCGGCGAGCGGTACTCAAAGGGGATTTTTCAACCGGGATCCCGTACCCTCTCTCTGTTGAGTGCGCACTTCTGAGCGTACCGGTCGCCGTTGGCGGGCAGCCTCCCGGAGCCGGCGCACCGTGCGTATCCCTTTTCGACCAGAGATTTTCGAGCCAAAAGGGGACGGTAGTGATAGGTTGGGAAAAAATAATAATAATCACGCTTTCGGGGTCACCACTGAAGGCAAGCGTCCCCAACCAGCACGATCCTCCCCGCAATGAGAGACAATGAAGGACTCTCCCAGAATGGGAATAAGGCCAAGACAGAGTGCGGGTGAGCGTAAATGGGAGTTCATCAATCAGAATAGGGCATGCAAAGAACTCTGCAAACTCCGAGAGCGCTCTGTCTGACAATAGCAAAGACAGGCGTATATATTTACAAAACACGTCATCAGAACCTACATACTATAAAGGGCACAAGTTCAATGGGATTGGGTGGCGATGACTAGCTATAGGCGCTGCTGCGCTGTGGTTGGCCTTGGCTGGAGGACGTCACTGGTCAGCCTCGTGGGTTGGGCTGGGCCTGGCAGGTCAGCTGAGTTCATCCGGGCGGTGTTGTTGTGCCATTGTGGCCAGTGTCAGAGATGAATGTCTTTTCCTGACTTCTTTGCCTTAGGCCATGCACACCGCAGTCATTCAGTTATTGCAATATCATCTTCTTTAGTAAATCTTTCAATAGGTTATTCTACAGGTTAATGCAACACAGGAGGAATGCACCTTGAGAGGGGTTTGATGGTGATTCATCAGTGCATGGTTACCAGTGTCCTGTTGACCGGTACCATAGGTCGAGGGGCTAAGTCTCAGGGCATGGGACAGGCGGTACATGTCTTTCTGTCTTGTTAGAAGTCGTTATGAATGTGCTGCTGTATGTTGCCACAGTATTGGGTGTCCTAATTGTACAGGGGCCATAAGTCTAAGGTGATCCGGTGGGTTGTGGGGTTTAAGAGGGGGCGCCTTTGGATTTGTGTATTCAGGCGGAGGTTTACTGCTGGGCTGTAAATAATGCAGGTGGCGTGCCATGGCCTTGGGTGTTGCAGAGGGGACTACAAATCTTTGAAGCGGCTCCAGCCTAGTTGGGGGAGGTGGAGCAGCGCGGCGCGGGCCTCTGCTCTCTTGTTTGGCAGTCTTCGCAGGGTGGGAGGGGGAATGGCCTTGCACATATTCACAAAGGTATCTTCCTCGTGTGTTGCCGATTTTAGGTGAAAACATCATAAACATTCGAACACTATACAATACTCATTTGGATCATTCGAAAACATACATTTTAACTTTGCTAAATGTCTCTCAAATATGGCCAGTCTGAGCACATTATTTGTACACTATGTTTTAACAGCCACAACATTTAGTTATATGCATATACATTTGCAGTAAGTGAGGTAGTAGTGAGGTTGGTGGAGCACATAGAAAATGACTCGCCACCGTACGTGACGGTAGTGGCACATAAGGGGCTTAGACATACACACATGACAGGTGCATTCTCGCGCGTCCTTCACATGAGCCCTCTGTATGGTTACATTTGTCTTTCCTTGCACTCTAGCAGCATTAGTTCGGTTATGGCGCGGGACCGTGGGGTGTAAGCTTTTCAATGATACACATAACGAATAGTCCCCCAGAAGGCTTTTTATTATTTGCACACGACTGCAGTGGTGTGGGTTCTTCATTGCTAATGTCATGTAAACATGCATTCTACCATGTTTATACATTTTACAGGTTTCCTTAATAGTAGACGTTTTGTGGAGAAAATGCACGCATTGCAAGTAGCTTTGGTATTAATATTTGGGAACTTTTGCTTTTATCTGAGGACCATTTTACAGTTCTCTTTTTCACCCAGGCTTCGCTGGCTGGGTCATGCTGGGAGCAGTGATACACTGCGGAAGGTGAAATGTTACAGTGTTGGTATCTTACACTAGCTCATGTCCGTCTTGTTCGTGGGAACGGGCTCACAGCGGATCTGCCAGGGAGCTGCGGCCACAGGGATAATTGAAACTCTCCGAAGGTGGGGGCCGCGCTACAGTGCGCTGAGCTCGCACCAACTTTATTAGACAAAATGGTTTCTGAGGCCTAGCTAAATTCAATACGTTTGGGCAATGTCTTCAGCAGGTGAGCCATCCACCACCTGGGCCCTGGTGGTAAGGAGGGGACGCCCGATGAGCCATGGCCCTCACCTGGGGAAGGGATGTAGGCAAGGGTGGTCTTTTGGACCAATCCTCCCCTACAAGACTAAGGGCCTCATCACAAGTCTGGCGGTATCCTGGTGGCCGCCAGACTTGTGCGGACTCATTGAGTCCTGTAAGGTGGCTCTTGGTCAGAAAAATAAGTTTCTGTTCCAGATTCAGTAGTTTTTTATTAATCTGTTGACGTTTTCCTTTAACCTTTTTTAGAATGTACCATTCAAAATCATTCTCACCATGTCTCAGATCTCTAAAATGAGCTACCAAAGGGGCTTTATCAGTATTATTCCTCAGGCAGCTCCTATGCTCGATCATCCGAGTCTTGCACCTCCTGCTGGTTTTGCCAATATATATAGGGGCACATGGACATTTAATCATATAAATCACATTGGTTGTGTTACAATTCGTATGTTCTTGCAAAATCCAATCATAGTTTAGACCCAAATTTACCACAGAAACTTTTTTGTGTTAAAGGGCACATTACACAATTCCCACATGGGTGGTGACCCACAACCTGAGGTAAACCCCACAGCGTACTCTGTGTACAAGTTTGCACTTCAGTTTGTTGAACATCATTTTTCATCACCAAATTCCTGATGTTGGTACTCTTCTTAAATGCCACCACCGGTGGAGGAGTACGCTTGATCTTTCTCCAATTCTTACAAATTATCCCCTTCACTTTATAGGATAAATTGCTAAAAGTATTTACCAACTCTAAAGGCGGATTTTGTGTATCTTTATTCTTTTTCTCAAATAAGGACTCTCAATTATTGTTGAAAGCTTGCTTAGCGGCTTGTTTCACCACCCTCACTGGATATCCTCGATTGTTTAATTTTTTGATCAAGACATTATCTCCTTCCTCATAGTTCCCATTAGTACTGCTATTACGTTTAATCCGCAAAAATTGGCCAAATGGTAAATTATCGCGGACATGTTTTGTGTGATGACTTTCATAATGGAGCAAAGCATTTTTGCCAGTTTCCTTCACATAAGGTCTGACACACAATTTCTGGTTGTTATGATAAATGGTAAGGTCCAAATAGTTAACTTCTATCACGCTAAAAGTAGCCGTGAATTTAAGGTATCGATTCTGTGTGTTCAACCAAGTCAAAAAGTTTTTGGCCTCTTCTACTGACCCATGCCACAACATGAAAATGTCATCAATGTACCTCAGCCATTTCGTTATCTTGCCTCTGAAGGGATTCAAATTGGAATAAACTACAGTTTGTTCCACCATGTCGACGTATAGATTTGGTAAATTCGGGGCCATGGCGGCACCCATCGCCGTGCCCTCCACTTGTACGTAAAACTGACCACAAAATTGAAAAAAAATATTTACTAAAGCTGTTTCAGCACACCACAGGATGAAAGCGCTGCTCACGGGGTGGTTATCCTCACGTTTTAATAGTGTTTTCTCCAGGTTACATCTGGGATTGTCTGAGACGAATGACGTTTTGGAATTGAATTATGGTCGGGTGTTCCACTTGCATGGGAACGTGTGTGTAACTAAGGTAATGAGCGCCTTTTAGTTAGTGGAAATACAGACCTTTTTGGTACGTTTTATGGCTTTCGTGCAATCAATTCGAAACGGCTGACAAAACGTCTTGGTATTTAGGTTATGACATCTTTTGAAATTGAATAAAGCGGGTCCCATTACATCAGGGCGAACAAACACGTGGTTATTGGAGCGCCTGATAAACCGATGGAAATTGGAATTTCTCTTTCCGGCCCATTGTTGATAGACGAAAGACAAGGAAGTTTTGTTGAGGTGAGGTTCCATCTCTCCACGTGTGGTGTTGTATTAACATATGGTGAAGTTTATTGGTATTACGTATGGTGTAATAATGGTACACGTTCTGTCCTCACTTCATTTTGTGTGTATGTGTTTATTTCGGTACATATAGACCTAATGGAATATGTGTGAAATGATGACCGGTGTTCATTCAACTGAGAATTATAATCGTGATATGGCTTAGGAGATTCGTGTCCTTTGGCTATCTGGTACAGGTAGAGACTATTTGTTTTTTTCTAATTGGCTTACCCTGCTTGGTATTGAGGGTTAGGGCGAGGTGAAGTGTTACAAACAGTTTACGCCTGCATAGTGATATGTATGTTTATATTTGTGTACCTACAGACATTGGAGTACCTTTTTTTGAAACCTGAACTAAGAATTAGAATCAGAAGTGGAAAAGAAACACCACGCTTTAAGCACAAGATACATGACTGCCCCTGAGGAACGTCCAGTTATTTGAGAACATATATATAAATCGGGCTATGATGGGAGCAATGTTGAACAATTACAATTTATTTTGTTCTGTATCCCTCCTATTCTAATAATTGTGTATCGGTTTTTTAAAAAACATTTTTTACGCATTTTGTATGTTGTATTGTAACATGTGCATATGCTTTTTTTATGTTTTTTAGAATGGTGTCATGATATTGTTGCTTTGAATATTAATAAATATATTTGATATGAGAGATAGTTGTAGACATACACCACAATTTTTTCAGAAGTTTTTTTTTTGTCAAGGTACTTACCTTTCTCTGATGGTTCTTATGATTATTGTGTTAGTATATGTTTTCCCTTCCTTTTTTTGAGATTTAAATATATTATATCCCCACTTAGTAGGAGGGTGACAATACCTAGTGCGTGGGGACTCGTCCCTGTAGAAGAACTTGCACATAAGTGCCAGTCTAACCATGCCCCTGAATACTTGGCCAACTGTTTTACATCCCATACCTCCACCCGCCCTCTCAGATCAGCCCAAGCCCATTCCCTGTTATGCCAAGATTTAAGCTGCAGAAAGCAGGTGGGTCTAGCTTCCCTGTCCTCATCGCCATATTATGGAACACACTCACTAGCCCACTCAGATCTGAACCGTCTTATCACTCATTCAAAAGTAAAGCCAAAACTTGGATTTGGGTCCTGCTGGGTCATTCAGAATGTTTGACCTCCACCTTAATCTGTATCCCTCTGTGTAAATTCACTGTATAATTTATTGTACATTTTGTGTAAATTTTGTAAATATACTGCATAATTCACTGTAGATTTTTTTACTGTTTCCTATGTTACCACTGTCACTGCACTGAGCTGTACACAATGCGTGTTTATTGTACTATGCATTGCTTTATTGTTATCCACTTACCTGTAATCTGTGAACCTTTAAGAAATGCCCCCAGATGCCTTTGGGCCAGGCGCGTAATACAAATAAACTAAATTCAAATATACATATATCTATTGATTAGTGAGCTACAGCTCGGACTCTTCTGGCCAGGCAGAATGGCTTTTTCGGGAGAGCCATCGTCGGACAATGAGTCGCCATGGGCAGGTCCATCTAGCTTGCGCTGGTTGCCCGAGAAACACCAAGTAGTTGTAGAGGAGGTCCCAAATACAGCGCGCACTCCAACCATCAATTTCAAAGTACCAGGAACATTCACGCCGAAGTATGTGACGTACGATGAGCAAATAAACCAGCAGAGAGCCGCAGTAGGGCTCTGTCCAGTACCTATCAGAAGAACAGCACCTATTGAAGTACCAGTACCAAGGAAACCATGGACAGTAAGGTACTCATTGAGAACACCATAGCAACAAATGAAACGAAATGAAGATCGTCTAAGTACAGTGCCTGAAGAAACCAAAAAGGTCTTAATGGAAGATGAATGGTGACATCACAAGAACCCGGACTGACTCACATGTAGAAGAAATGACGACCAGAGGATGACGTAAAGAGACAAAACGCCATGAACAAGGATATCGTGAACCTAAAAGTGAAAGGACGATGTCAAATGTAAGAAGCTTAAGCCATGAGCATGATGAAGATATTCAACCAGTTTACACGTGTACATATACTCATGCTTGGAACTGCAAGAAATCTAAGAAAATTGTGCGGCTTCCTATGCTTAGTAGAAAGATAGTGCGGCAAGCGCCACTATACATAATCTACCGCAAACGAAGCACATTATATAAGTGTATTTCCACTTTGCACAAGAAGCAGAATCAACCCAAGGTTACTAAAGGCCACACAAGAAGGGCTTCGTATTCAGCAAAATCAAAAATAAGCAGCAGAAACGAAACTCAGCAGAGGCACCTCATGCCAGAGAGCCAAGGTCATATCAGTAGAAGAGACGAACAGTAGCTACGAATCGAAGCTAAGAAGAGAATATCCTGCCCCTGAAAGGTCAAGATAAGAAGAGGAAGGCAGGTGGTGGGTGAAACAAAAATCAAATACACAAATTATGTGGAAAAGAAGCAAACTCACGGTGTCTGAATCACGTGACCAGCCGAGCAAGAAGAAGCGAGAGGTTAACACCTACGCATGGCAACAGGCCAGGCGAAGATATCAGAACTTTTCCAGACAGAAGATGCAGTCTCGAGGCCAACCACAGTTAACTAATTGACATATGGTTACTAAAGAGATGATTGATTGTAACAATAATTGGAGGAAGGTCAGGGAGCTAAGGGGCACCCCGCACCTGGCTGACCATTCTGCGTGCTGCTAAGCAAAGTGGAAAAGTACGAGAGGGGTTTGGTGCCAACCCAATCACAGCGGATCAAGTAATCTAGGGTCCTATAGTTAGTAGAACCAATAGGACGTCGTACCTTTAGTGACGTCTACAGTAGCCATTTCTGAAGGAAGGTCTTAGATGCCCCACCTGACAGTGTTTACCCAATCCCCTTACTCCGTTACCATATACAGATATAGTACCTATAGTAAAGTTACCTTTTCCAAACCAATAGAGATGCATGCCTAATTTTAAGTGTTAAACGTCAATGATGACAAGTTTTCAGTATAACTATTATGATTTTTATGAAGTTAGTTGGAGTTGAAGCAAGAAGGAAGATCGCACCACTGCTGATATTCATAACTCCCTGTTTTTTGTACTTGTCATTAAATGGACTCCCTTTGCCAAACCGTTGAGTTCTCATTATTTGATTTGGTGTTGGAGTACTAATCTGCACCCCATCCATCTCACGGGTGCTGCTATCTTGTCTTAAAGTGCTTCTGGGCAAACTCCGACTCTATGTGCCGGTTGGGGGTCCCGGAGCACACTTGGTAGCAGAGGATGGTTATCGATGATCGATTAGAATAAGACACCCATTGACCGTCGACATAAAGTAACTCTAGGTCCTCTGCAATATCACAAGTCCTTTGCCATCCAGCTGAGTAGAACGTGAAGCTCCCCATAGACAGTGGTAGAATAAAAATAGAATCTGTAGAACAAGGTCTGAAGGGACCCGTGTTACCCACATAACCCCTTCCCACTCCTACGGGTAGCTGAGTGGGTGAACGGCAGGAGAGGCGGTGATGGAGGCGGTGATCCTGAGGATCCAGAGAGGAAACATGCGAACGGTGAGTGAAAAATACTAAATGATTTGGCAAAAAGTATATACCTTAGAACAAGTAAGGGAAAAGGTAACGGAGAGAGGCGGGAAAACAAAATATAGTCAGAAGTAGAGTAGGATATATATATATATATATATATATATATATATATATATATATATATATATATATATATATATATATATATATATATATATGGAAGGAAATAGCGACTCAAAAGGGTAACTAAGTAGAAGGGAGAGAATATCGGGGAGGACACCTGAGAAGAGAGAGGATACCGGGGGACACCCCCAAGAAGAGAGAGGATTTGCCTAAATTCCTATGCTTTAATATAGCAGCTAGAAGAAACTTGTATCCAGAGTCCTGAATGAAGAGGAACAAATAGGTCACCACAGCAGTTAAAGACGCCAGTGAAAGGGATACGTTTAAACGGTATTACCCAAATTGTTCGAACACAATTGTTCGAATGACCCAATTGATCGAAAGTCAAGGGTCCGAATTGACCTTTGCACAATTGACCGTATATATATTTTGCTTTGGTTATATATATATATAATGGGGGGTTGCGGGGGGTTTCCCCCCGCAGATATGTAACAATTGACCTTCACAATTCGGTCAATTGTGCAAAGGTCAATTGTGATTCGAACAATTGTAGTTCGAACAATTCGTATACATCCGTTTAAACTCCATGTCGGGGTAATATTTAGAGGCAGAGGTCTATGTAACCAGCTGGAGTTCGTCTAGTCTGTTAACATCTGTCTTATGTGTTATTTGTTGTGACGTCATAGATCGAAAAATGTTCCTTCGAAGAACTAGCATAAAAATTATGCGATTGTATACTTGAAATGGTGTAGAATACAACCTGATGTAATTTGAGAAAAATAGAAGATATAAAAGTTTGTGGAAAAAACGGGATTGGAGCTTGCAAAGTGTTTAATATGTTTCTCATATTGTTGAAATTGTTTAAGTGACGAAAGACATTAACAAGTGTTGTATAAAGAGAAAGTGAGCAAGGTTAAATATGGAAGACATGACTCCATTAGTACACCTGTGCAAGCAGTTGCCAAAGCATGCACCTAAGCAGAAAAAGTACAGTGCAGAATGGGTTAAAGGAACCGCACACAAAATGTTTATGCCTTGGCCCCAGGGTGGATCGTTATCTAAAACAGTCTTGCAACGTATGACGACATACTTGCACGCCACATACACGGGCAAAAAGTTAGACAAATGCCTAGCTAGTCTAGAACTTTGGAAGATGTATCAACAGGATAAGGAGGAGGAACCGCCAGTAGATTGGATACTTAATGTATGCACAGAGGGGGGGTAAGATGCCCACAGTGCCACCCGCCCCATGTGAAATGAAAATTGAAGACAGTAAGGACGAAGTGTTATACCCATTAAGAGAATTTAACACAGTCACGCGGTATAGCAACCCGGCATATGAGTCACCTACGCAAAGTGGTGATGAAAATCAAGACAAAGATAGAGATAGAGATATCACCTCCAAAGTCCAGAGGGACAAGGAGAGACACGAGAATGAGAGAAGAAACCAGACACAAGAAAAGTACATCTCTCGATACAGAGAGAGAGGGCAAAAGATGGAAAGGGAATGAGGATAGAACTGATGAGATAGCACTAATACAAAACGAATTGATGGGAGGTCAGATTTTATTGAAACTCGATGGAAAAGGCATTGATGACGCAAAACAAGAGGAGAAGCTAGATGATGCACAGAGAAAGGAGAAGGTTAAAAGAAAGGATTGAGAGACGAAATAATAAGGAAAAAAGATAGACAGAGACGAGAACAGTTATATTGTGAAGAGCAAGAAAGGCAACACGATCGGAAACAGAGAGCAGCCAATGATCAGGACAGACAGGAGCAGCGAAGGATAATAGATGAGCAAAGGATACGAGCGAAAAGAATAAAGAGACAAAGGCATGAGGAAATCCAAGGGGCAAATGAACGTAGAGACACAAAGAAAGAGGAAGAAGATAGGGTCAGAGAAGAAGCGAGGAAGCACAGAGAGTTTGATGACGATGTAGAACGTAAGCAAAGACAGAGAGCACACGATCTTGAACATCTGGAAAGGGAGATTAAAAAACCTGAGCCAGTAGTGGATTGGGAAGATATAGAAGAATTCTTTTCTGCATACAATTCAGTACCAGGTACATCTAGGGCTAATATTGAGGATGACTTTGACACCAGAAGCATCGGAGAGACGATCGATAGAATATATGATGAAATAGGGCTAGAACAAGTACCCCCAAGGGGAGAGGGAAGACGAGCACCTGGAGACCACTCAGCTGTACGATACGGAGGACGACTCCCGAAGTAGTGGGAATAGAGAACTGTCCCTAGATAGTTTAGAAATAAGTAGGGGCAAAGAGGATGCAAGAAGTTGCACAAGTTGGGGGCAGACAATAACAGCAAAAGACAGGAGCATGAGGAACAGGAGGAAGAAAGAAGACGCGAAAAGCGATTCACAGGAGGGAAAGGGATAAGATGGACAGATTCTAGTGGGTCTGCACCAAGGGCATCAGCGTCAGCCATGCAGTCAGACCGACATGAGGAAGCATCTCACGGTCAGAGGGGGGTGTCTCCACCACCATATGTGAGCCGGCTAAGGACATTGCCAGGCAGATGGCGATGCAGGAACATTACCCCTACAATAGGAGAACAATGAGAGAAGAGAAAGAGAGCTATGTGTCCCAATTTCCGTTGCTCTAGCTGGAGCAAGACCACAGTATATTATATTCCATGGCCCCACATGGATCGGGAAAGCCTGAAAAATAAGCTTCCAATGCTGACATCAGGAGCCGGAAAATGGATACATGAGCTACATAAAATGACAGGAGGGAACACGTTAGCTATAGGGCATATCAAAGGTCTCTTTATAGCCATACTTGGTGATAGAGCAGACGATGTGTGGACATGAGCGGGTTACCCTGGTGTGACCACAGTTAATACTTCGCATGACGGAGCACCGCTTAACAATTGCAGAGCCGCGGTATGGAAAGCATTCCGATTGCTATACCCAGACACTTCCGACATGGGGGCTATTATGACTCGGAAAATGAAGGAGTCGGAAGACCCATTGATTTACATACAGAATTTTCAAGACGCATGGGTACTCGAGACTCGGGAATCTTGGGGGAAATCTATACCCGTGTTCTACCATATATTGTGCCAAGGGCTGCCAGAGCTGGTACAGAAGCAGCACAAGAAACTGGTAGGAATCGAGGCTAAACCGTGGTCACATTATTGCAGGCTGCTGCAAGAAAAGAATCGCCAAAAAGAGGCTGCACGAAAGGGTATAGAGGCAAAATGAGTGCAGAAGAAACTGTCAAAATATGCCCTTGAAGGAGCAATGATAACTAGCACAGATGGATCAAACATGCAACAAGCCAGTAATCCACAGAAGAATAATCAGGGCAAAACGGGGTATTACCCCAGGGGAAGAGGATTTAGAAGAAGAGGATGGCAGAGTAATCAGGGAGGTTTTCAGAGTAATCAGGGAGCTTTTCAAAATATGCAAAATGGCGACCAAGATATGTCAAATGGGCAAATGATCAGACCACCGCCAGTATGTTGGTTGTGTGGGATGACAGGGCATCTAGCATGCACATGCAGAAGTCAAGGCCTGAGGCAAAATGGCCAAGGAATAGGAGCAGGTATGGTGAATCCACCTGTGTCCTTAAAGCAGGGAGGAAATGGAGTTGCACAGAATCACACGATGCAACAGCAAACGCCAGGAGCAACAGACAGCAAGTACAGGACAGGCTGCAGTCCTTGGAATGAGGCGCAACACTAGTAATGGGGGAAGTCCATTTGCACAAGGTGGGACAAAATTATATATCGACTAGGACAGCTCACTGGGAACCCTGATGTGTTCTATCCTATCAGTGACTCCAGACCCTCACCAGGAACCAAGGGTGGATGTCGTTGTAGGGGATAAAGATTATTCCTTCTTAGTTGACACGGGTGCAACACGTTCGTGTATACGTGAAGGCACATTTTCCTTGTCCGGCGATGCTATAAATACTCAGAGTTTCACAGGAGCTACAAGTCGTGTTCCTTTTACAAACAGACTTCCATTCTCTGTAGGAGAATGTGATATGAATGTACCTTTGTTATATTCACGACAAACCCCAGTAAACATTTTGGGTCGAGATCTAATGACAAAGTTAAACATGACAATCTCGTTCACGGAGGAGTGCATAGTATGTTCAACTCCATGAATGCACTATTTGAACGTATGCGAAATGGTTAGAGCATATGCAGGACACGCAGCCATGAGGGTGATACCATTAGAACCCGAAATATTTGCGTATAGAGTACGTGTGCTAATGGCAGGACTGCCAGGTCTTGCAGAGAAAACCATGAGGACCCCGGAGAAATTTTTGTTCAGGTCAAGAATGCCTATGCATGAGGAAAAGGGACAAGTATTTCCGTTGGTGATACACACAGCTGCAATACGAGGGAAAATGGCCTTGATTGATGGTTGTGATGATGAAGTCCATCAATGGTGCACAGTAGTCGCCATGAAGAAGGATACAGATTGACTGACATCACTGATGACGATCTATTTGATGAGCAAGCAGATGGGGGAGAAACAGTAGTTGAGGTGAACCTCACTTTTTGGGTGAAAATGATCAAAAGAGAAGTGCCACAGAGAATGATATTGGCACAGACTCGTCCTGAATATTTTGATGACGACATGGCCCAGGTGCCTGTCTCAGTGTGTACCACAGGCCCCTATGACGTAGGTTTACTGAAAGGGGTTGGAGAAGTGAAAATTAAACTGAAGCCAGGAGCAATTCTTGCAAAAGCATGACAATACCCCATGTCTAGGGAGGCAGATGAAGGAATTTTTAAGACAATTTCGGCTATGATGGAGCAGGGTATCTTAGTGACATCAGAGTTGTCGTGCAATACTGCAGTTTACCCTATCTAAAAATCAAAGGGAGGGTCTTGGAGGCTAATTCAAGATCTGAGGCTGATAAATGATATTGTTGAAGCCGAATTCCCTTTAGTCCTGAACCTGGCTACAATTCTATGTTATATACCTGTTAAAGCAAAATATTTCACAGTGATTGACTTGAAAAATGCATTTTTCTCAATCCCATTGCACTGTGACTAACAAGATCTGACGTCATTTACGTTCAGGCAGATGCGTCTGAAAAGCACGAGGCTATCCCAGGGGTACTGTGAGTCTCCTTTTATCTTTAACAGAATTCTGCAGATGGACCTAAGCAATGTCGCATTAGAAAGTGTTGTCTTGCAATATGTAGATGACATTCTAATTTGCAGCACAACAGAGGAGCAATGTAGACGCGATTCTGTTCAGCTATTGACCATATTAGCTGGGAAAGGATATAAAGTTGACAAAGAGAAGTTACAATATTGCCAACAAGAAGCTGATACATGGGTCAGCTGATCTCACATGAGGCGAAAAGAGTTACACCGGAAAGAGCTGAAGCCATACTGAACACAGCTAAGCCACACACGGTAAAGCAGATGCAGAGTTGCTGTCATGATTTCTGCCCCTCATGTCTCCAGCCCTCCAAGATGTCAGACTGGAGCCAGGCCACGATCACCTACATTGCCCTCAAGGGCCTCTCCATCCCTCCAAAGACCCTCTTGGAGTCAGACTTGGCGCTTGTGGCACCAGACTCACTCACTCCCATAGGATAACATTGGGGATTGGACTTGTAGTGCATTGATGGGGACAAGATGGATGCCCCCAAATGTTTCTGTTCCCAGAACTGCATGTGCAGTCTAGTCTTTTGGGTGTGGTTCAGCCCAGAGACACTTGGGATACCCAGAGACTATTTAAGCCATGCACAGGCTGAGAAACCTGCTTTGTGTTTTCTGCACCTGCAGCAGGACACTCACCGTGTTCGGATCAGTCTCCAGTAGGCCTGCATCTTTCTCCTGCGCTCAGCTCCTGCAAGAACAAGAACACCGTTAGGAACAGCCTTACCTTGCAGCGCTTCTGCCCATCATTCATCGCTTCTTCTGTTCTGCAGGCATCTTCGGCGGTGTCATTCCCATCCCAGCACGCCGCTTCCTAAGGAAAAGGGAAAAGAACAGAAAAAAGGCATTAGTAAGCATTCAGCAAATCTTCGCTTATTTTTAAAGACTGTACGAGCTTCAAACGCTTACCTGAATCCCAGCCGCTCTGAGGGAACTCTGTCTCCGGAACTTCTCATACATCTGCAAGAGGGAAAAGCACTCCAGGTTAGCGTGGAAACATCTAGAGGCGCGGCATACCACACTTACTCACCACATTTCTTCTTCATAACCGGCATCCACACTGAAAACTTCATGGCACCTGAAAGACACAGAAAAAGAACTCAGTTCAATACAAATACGAAAGGGTTGCATCACGCATCGCGCTCTCACTCGCCTTCAGTGCTACTCATCTCAGCAGCAGAGCGCCATCCCCGGACGCCGGCCCTCATCTAAGGAAGGAAAGGAACGAAGTTAGAGAACTGTTCAAAAGACTCATTATCCTTACCTGTCGGACTCTTGCCAGTGAAGTTACTAGGCAGCAACGAGCCCGCATCAATCAATGCGCCCCTGCGCTGAAAGCAGGACGGAGAGCACACTTTCCAAGAAAACAAGGTGAGCTATGGATCAAAGGGAAGGGTTGGACCCCGGTGAAGAAGGGGTTCAAGCACACAGAGACAATAGGGAGTTAAACTCTACCAATCCTGTGTTTCAGGCCCAGTCTCCAGTCGAGTAGACTCCAGGGAAGGGTTTGAGGTCGTAAAAGGTCAGAACAGGCTGAGTGACGTCCCTGTGGATACCAGGTGAGCGTTACAGAACACAAAGCTTCACATCAAAATCCACCTGAGCATCATGGAAACATCAGAAACCGACCAGTTAGCCCACATGCTGGGGCAGCTCCGTTCCGAAGTACATGCAGCCAGGCAGGAGACCAACACCCTGAGGAGAGAGCTGATAGTAGCCAAAGAACGCACTGATGATTTAAGCCGGCAACTTCTCCAGTCACAAGCAAGGCATGCACCATTGCCGGAAGCGTGCCTTGGATGCCAGCACCATCAGCCAATCCCGTTCAGATAACCCTTCCTGGGGCTGTTCCCTTGGCCCCGCCCGAACGATTTACGGGGGAACCCAAGAGGTTTGCAATGTTCATGAACCAGTGCCGCCTGCACTTCCTTTGTAGACCAGTGGCCTTTCCGAATGACCAATCACGGGTCGCTTTTGTGCTATCCTACCTGAGTGGTAGCACCGCAGACTGATATGTACCCTTTGTGGCCCAAGACGATCCTTTGCTGCATGACTTCAGGGGCTTTCAGCAGGAGATGGAAAAGCAGTTCTCCCGTCGTATTCATGGGCAGGCATTAGGCAACGAACTTCTGTCCCTACGCCAAGGGAATCAAGACCTATTATAGCCACGTTCAATAGTCCCATAGTTGAAGCAGAATGGCCAGTGGAGAAGAGAACCATGTTATTTCATAGGGGGTTGCGGGGGGAGCTCCAGGATGTTCTCGCACGAATAGTGAACCCCCCGAAAGACTGCTCAGAATTCATTGACCTTGTTGTTCAACTGGATCATAGGTTGCAGGACCGAAGAGCAGATCAAACCAGACCGGACCCTCGCCCTATGTATGTGAGGTCAAAGGACAATATTGCCTGCACAACGGAAGGTTCAGGAGAACCAATGCAAATCGTGGGGGTCAGATCCCCCTTGACTAAAGCGGAAAGGGATAAAAGGAGACAGCAGCAGTTATGTCTGTACTGTGGAAGGTCAGGTCATTTCCTTAAAGAGTGCCCTGTGAAGCCACCGAGGAGGACAGTAGGGGCCATGGACAAGGAAGATACCATCAAGGAATCAGAAAACTCCCCAGCCCGGCAAGTGTAGGGGTCCACTTGTCGAGCGAAGAAAGTGAACTACAGACCTCCCATTTTGCACTATCTGTGGTCTTGATCAATCACCAACAACCATCTCGGATGCACGCAGTAAGAGCGTACATTGACAGTGGAGCAGTTGGGAATTACATCGACCAGGATCTTGCGGCAAAGATGGGGCTTCCGTTATGCCCTAAATCAACCACCGACACTGTTACCACTGTTGACGGCACGAAAATAGCTTCTGGTCCAGTATCCCAATGCACTGCAGCTTTAAACCTTCTGTGCCAGGATGGACATCAAGAATCTATCGTTTTTGACCTCATTAAGGCACCACAATTCCAGTTGATTTTGGGAATGCCATGGTCGGTAGCTCACAATCCTCAAATCGATTGGCAAGCAAAAGAATTGGCCTTTCCCGAGACTTGCACCCACACATGTTATCGCCAAGAGAAACAACCAATAGACACCAGAACCTCCACGCTTGCGACTGTGGCAATCGGCACCCTAGCAAGTGAATACCAGGATTTTCAAGATGTCTTTCAGAAAGAACAGGCTAATGCCCTGCCACCGCATAGACCATACGATTGCCAAATCAACCTGATACCCGGCGCACAAATCCCTTGTGGGCAAATTTACGCACTCACAGAACCAGAAAACCAGCGCCTGAAGGCCTATCCTGGCCAATACCTGGCCAACGGGTTCATCCGTCCCTCACAGTCTCCAGCAGCCAGTCCTCTATTCTTCGTACCGAAAAAGGAGGGGGATTTGAGAACATGCATCGACTATCGCTCACTGAACCAGATTATCGTAAAAAATCACTACTCCCTGCCACTGATCCCTGAATTGCTTGATCAAGTCAAAGATGCCAAAATCTACACAAAACTAGACCTGAGGGGGGCATGTCACCTTGTTCGCGTAAAACAGGGGGGCGAATGGAAAACCGCTTTTCTCACCAAATACGGCTTGTACGAATATCAAGTAATGCCCTTTGGCCTTTGCAAGGTGCCTGCAGCATTTCAATACTTCATGAACGATGACCTACGGAAATTGATTGATGTCCGTGCTCTAGTGTACATCGACAATATTCTAGTATATTCCACATCAAAGCAGGTCCACGTTAAACACGTCTGATCTGTATTGGAGAAACTCTGTCAACACCAGCTCTACGCCACGCTCGAAAAGTGCTCATTCCACGTCTCTGAGGTGGAATTCGTGGGCTTCATTCTCAGCCCGAATGGAATCTGAATGGATGTACACAAGGTAGATGCTATCCTGAACTGGCCATCCCTAAATTCATTCAAGGGGGTTCAAAGTATGCTGGGTAACTTCTACTGCCGGTTCATCCCAGGATTTTCGCAAATCGTGCATCCCATCACGTCATTGCTAAGGAAAAGCAACAAAAAGTTCCAGTGGACAACAGAAGCCAAGGAAGCTTTCCAGGAACTCAAAGCAAGATTCACATCTGCCCCAATCTTATGCCATCCTCACCCTGATCTCCCATACCTGGTGGAAACGGACGCCTCAAGCATGGCTATGGGAGTTGTCCTCTCACAAAAGCCTCTGAAACGGGCCAGTTACACCCTGTTGCCTTCTGGTCGCGTGAATTCACATCCCCTGAACTCAATTACGATATCACAGACAAAGTTTACCCTATCTAAAAATTAAAGGGAGGGTCTTGGAGGCTAATTCAAGATCTGAGGCTGATAAATGATATTGTTGAAGCCGAGTTCCCTTTAGTCCTGAACCTGGCTACAATTCTATGTAATATACCTGTTGAGGCAAAAAATTTCACAGTGATTGACTTGAAAAATGCATTTTTCTCAATCCCATTGCACCGTGACTAACAAGATCTGGCGTAATTTACGTTCAGGCAGATGCGTCTGAAAAGCACGAGGCTATCCCAGGGGTACTATGAGTCTCCTTCTATCTTTAACAGAGTTCTGCAGATGGACCTAAGCAATGTCGCATTAGAAAGTGTTGTCTTGCAATATTAAGATGACATTTTAATTTGCAGCACAACAGAGGAGCAATGTAGACGCGATTCTGTTCAGCTATTGACCATATTAGCTGAGAAAGGATATAAAGTTGACAAAGAGAAGTTACAATATTGTCAACAAGAAGCTGATACATGGATCAGCTGATCTCACATGAGGCGAAAAGAGTTACACCGGAAAGAGCTGAAGCCATACTGAACACAGCCAAGCCACACATGGTAAAGCAGATGCAGAGTTGCTGTCATGATTCCTTCCCTCATGTCCCCAGCCCTCCAAGATGTCAGGCTGGAGCCAGGCCACAATCACCTACATGGTCCTCAAGGGCCTCTCCATCCCTCCAAAAGACCCACTTGGAGTCAGACTTAGCACTTGTGGCACCAGACTCACTCACTCCCATAGGATAACATTGGGAATTGGACTTGTAGTGCATTGATGGGGACAAGATAGATGCCCTCACATATTTCGGTTTCCAGAACTGTATGTGCAGTCTAGTCTTTTGGGTGTGGTTCAGCCCAGAGACACCTGGGATACCCAAAGACTATTTAAGCCACGCCCAGGCTGAGAAACATGCTTTGTGTTTTCTGCACCTGCAGCGTGACATTCACTGTGTTCGGATCGGTCTCCAGTAGGCCTGCATCTTTCTTCTGCGCTCAGCTCCTGCAAGAACAAGAACACTGTTAGGAACAGCCTTACGTTGCGGTGCTTCTGCCCATCATTCATCGCTTCTTCTGTTCTGCGGGCATCTTCAGTGGTGTCATTCCCATCCCGGCATGCCGCTTCCTAAGGAAAAGGCAAAAGAACAGAAAAAGGGCATTAGTAAGCATTCAGCAAATCTTTGCTTATTTTTAAAGACTGTACGAGCTTCAAACACTTACCTGAATCCCAGCCGCTCTGAGGGAACTCTGTCTCCGGAACTTCTCATCCATCTGCAAGAGGGAAAAGACACTCCAGGTTAGCGTGTAAACATCTAGAGGCGCCGCATGCCGCGCTTACTCACCGCATTTCTTCTACATAACCGGCATCCACACTGAAAACGTCACGGCACCTAAAAGACACAGAAAAAGAACTCAGTTCAAGACAAACACAAAAGGGTTGCATCGCGCATCGCGCTCTCACTCACCTTCAGCGCTACTCATCTCAGCAGCACGTCGCCATCCCCGGACGCCGGCCATCATCTAAGGAAGGAAAGGAACGAAGTTAGAGAACTGTTCAAAAGACTCATTATCCTTACCTGTCGGACTCTTGCCAGTGAAGTTACTAGGCAGCAACGAGCCCGCATCAATCAATGCGCCCCTGCGCTGAAAGCAGGACAGAGAGCACACTTTCAAAGAAAACAAGGTGAGCTGTGGATCAAAGGGAAGGATTGGACCCCGGGGAAGAAGGGGTTCAAGCACACAGAGACAATAGGGAGTTAAACTCTACCAATCCTGTGTTTCAGGCCCAGTCTCCAGTCGAGTGGACTCCAGGGAAGGGTTCGAGGTCGTTAGAGGTCAGAACAGGCTGAGTGACATCCCTGTTGATACCAGGTAAGCGTTACAGTTTCTTAGCCCTTTGCAATGATGTCAGAGCATAGGTTTTCGATTACAGCTCGGAAAGCCAAGCCCTTGCTTCAGGCCCTAAAGAAGGCACAAATGACGGAAGAAAAGATTGAATGGTCTGAGACCATGGAGGAAGGATTTGCTGAACTCAAAAGAGCCATTTGCACGGCACCAGTTTTAAGGATTCCCAATTATGCAGAGGAATTCTACCTGTTCTCACACACGAATGGCAGCGTCATGACGGCAGTGTTCACACAGAGAACCACATTAGGGTACAAGCCCCTGGCATATTATAGTGGAAATTTGGACCCAGTGACAAGAGGCCATTTCCCGTGCAAACAAAGTTTAGCTGGCGCAACATTCGCCATCGAAAAAGCTAATAACATTGTAATGGGATGCTCAATGACGTTGTACATCGAGCACTCGCTATTTGCCATTCTAGAAAAACCAAAGGGCACATTGAAATCTCAGAGAATTTCTGCTTATGAAGTGATCATATCAAACCCATCGATTAAAATAGTCTGAAGCAAAATTGTCAACCCAGCTATGTTCATAGCAGTGCCAGTCACTGAAGGAGAGCCAATACACCACTGTGCGAATTATGAAGAATTCTATGATTAAATCCCTAGAGTGAAAGAAAATGCTTTGGCAGAAGGAGAAATTGTCTTAATTGACGGTTGTTTGAGAATCAATCAAAACGACGGGCAAAGATACACAGGCGTTGATGTGATGAAGCACACAGCAAATGTAGAATTTCGAGTGCTTCTTTGTGCATGAATACCATCTCATTATTCAGCACAGGCTGCAGAATTATTAGCGTTGATACTCACGATTGAGAATCATGCAGACCAGGAAGTAACGGTGTACAGTGACTCTGCCTATGTGAGTTCCACAGTGCATGCAGGATTAGCGTGCTGGAAAAGGATGGGCTACCTCCGAGCGGATGGTACGCCAGTGCAGTACGCAGCCCTATTGGACAGGTTAATTAAGGCACTACAGCTCCCATTGGGCATAGCGGTCGTGAAATGCACCGCCCATACAAAGGGGACAGATTTTATCTCACGAGGAAATCAAGCAGCAGACACAGAAGCCAAGCGTATGGCATCGAAGAGCAAGACAATCATGGATGCGGAAGTCACTAACATACATGAGAAAATGATTGTCATACGGAGGAAACCTGAAAGTTACAATAATATGGGACAGGCGCAGTTAATGGAACTCCAAGGGGAAGCACCACAGGAGTAAAAGAACCAATGGAAGCAGCGAGGGTGTTCTTTAAACCCCTCCAAAAGCTTGTGGCGACAAGACAGCACTGGTAAACCAGTAATGCCTATAGCCCTGTTAAAAATAGCGCTGGAGCAGTTACACTATCCAGCACACATGACAAAAGAGAATCTAGCAGCAACACTCACAGAAGACTGGTTCATACCAAACTTAACCGAGCATGTTGCATTTTTTATGGTGAACTGTATAATTTGGTAACAGTTTGCGGCTGGGCACACACTAAAAGTAATTAGAGGAGTCATCCCAAGACCCAATGGACCTTTTCAGCACTTGTATGTTGATTACGTCAATATGATTCAAGTATGTAATGGTTATAGGTATCGAATTGTTGTGGTGTGTCCATTCTCAAGATGGATTGAAGCAAGTCCCTGTACACACCCAGACTCTACCTGTAAGGCCAAATTTCTAGTGAGAAAGGTATTTCCCAGGTGGGGGGTATGGGAAGTCATGAGATCAGAGAACGGGACTCATTTTGTAAATGAAGTTTTTGAGCAGATTAGCTTGTTGCTTGGTATAAAGCATATGTTCGTCTGTGTATCGTCCGCAAGGTAACGGGATATGTAAGAAGCTCAACGGCATATTAAAGGCAAGGATAGCCAAGTTGAAGCTTACTCTAAGAAAGGGATGGTTGCACTGCCTTCCTTTGGCACTGTGTGCACTTAGGAACCGACCCAGTTCTCACCATCATCTTACGCGGCACAAAATAGCCACAGAAGAATGAATGTGCACTCCCTTGACACCCCGAGATAGAGCTAGATGTGATGCCCAGTCGACAGGAGAAATCTTAGGATCTGAAATACGAGATTACTTGAATTGCATGACATCTTGCCTTACTGTAATTTCAGGGCAGCTGCAGCGATGACGAAAAGGGTGCATGGCAGCACGGAACACAGAAGGAGATACTACTGCAGGCACAGCTCAAGGACTACATGTACCATCCATTTTCCCTGGAGACACCGTCTTGGTAAAGAACCACACGAGGAAAAAGTGGGACGAGCCAAGGTTTAACGGTCCCTTTACAGTGGAAGACTGCACTCCCTCTGCAGTGAAGCTACAAGGAAGAAGAGCTTGGATCTTTTGGGTGACATCAAACCATACATCAGAGAAGGCCCCCTGCCTGCACTCCAGCACGAAGAGAATACAGACGATGGGGAAGAACCACAGCATGTGCAGACGAGATCTATGACGAGGAAGAAGGACGCATAACCAGCAGTAAAGTAAAGACAAACAACTTTTTGCAATAGTTGTGGCTTCAGTTGGGACATTCCTCTGAGCAAAAAAGGGGATAAGGACATAGAAAAGGGACACTTTGGGCATCCTAGTTGCAGGGTGAAGAAGAAAATTGCATTTATAAGCCACAACATAGTCTGTTGACGTTGAGCTTTGGACTGAGGCACACTGAAGCCTTGATTTAGGAAACAATATGCCACATTTTGATAGAGGCACATAAATTGGAAGAAAATACAGTATCCAGATTCCTTCCACAGAGAGACCTTGTTCGGAATCACTTATAATGTCCCACAGTAACAACATCACCAAAGATATACTGTCATGCTTCGATCTAGTGCTAAAATGGTACTCATTACTGGTGGGGAGGCTCACCAGCATCACTGATCTTCTTCAAGATCCTGAAAACGAAAAGACTATAAGGAGGCTGCTTACTGCAATTACCGAACAGTTCCTCCTACTCCCAGAATACAGTGCGGAAAAATCAAGTGTCCCAAGCGGAGGAAGAGGCGAATAGACTTATTAATGTACTGTTCTTTCGCCTAATTGAAGACTGTCCAGATCCTTTCGGAAGGACAACAGATGTTTTGACTTTTCTTCGAGATCCAGCAAATACAGAACATCTGAGCATAATCCTAAACGGTATTGTGATCCAAGTTGGTCTTCACGCACACCGAAATTGCAGAAACTGTTCACAGTGAGGGAAAGCCAGCAGTCCCAAACTTCAGCAAAGACAGGACAAATGTCCCTGTCACCAGAAGACAGCAGGTTGGCGAGCAGCGCGTTCTTCCGCCTGATCGAGGATTTTCCAGAGCTTGTGGGGAGACCTGTAGATGTTGGCGTCCTCATATTTATCAGAGACCCAGCTAATGCGACACAGATGAGTATGCTCCTGCATGGTATCGTGATGCAAGTGGAACTTTCCAACCATCAGCAGAACTATCTGAGAAGATTTTAAACTTTCCGCTGTGGAACAGATGGAGAGAGCAGTGCCAGAAATTTCATTTTAAATTTTTTGCATTGACAAGGCCACAACATGTCTTCAGGAATGAAGCAGATCAGAGGTGTAGATTGGGAGCTAATATATTTTGAACATGCACAGTAAAGACACTTACTGAATTATCATCTGGTTTTGACATTCACATAGAAAAAAAGAGAAATGTATCCAGAAGTAATAGACAATTCATTGTCCAGACAAAGGGGACAATTGTTTATCACCTGGAACTCACCAACAGAATCCACAGATAACATTACTTAGAAGTTGTATTAAAAGTTAACACATTTCAACAGATCCAACATATTGGATCCAGAACAGCAACCCCGTCCTCCCTCGGGAGGAGAGACGTCGATACTTCTCTGGAAGTAAATGCTGCCGACTGACCTACAGGGGCATAATGTATTTATGTATTATATTCATCATTGTTTTACTGTCACTAACAATCGGGACTGCATTTTTTATTGGCGTAAAAAGCATTCCAATTCCAGTGCACCCACCTAATGTTGCATACATGAAAACTACGAAGGCACCCAGATGTTACATAGTCATTCCAGTCCCTAGAAAATCTGATAATGGAGTGAGTGAACTTGAGATGGATGTGAATAGCAATGACACACACACACTTGTGGTAACAAACAAATCGAAAAGCCGGAGACAGGGTCCGCAGAGTGTGAATGTAAAAAGGTTACTGACAACCACACGCATGCAAACAGTGAATGCACACACATCAGGCCTAGTGTAAATGACTGCAGAACCACAATATAAAGCATGGGAGAAGAAAAGACTGCCTACTATGAGAAGTTCCACTACAAGTGAAGTGAAAAGACAAATGGAAAAGGCTGAACTTCTAAAGAGACAAGAGGAGTCGGAGAATAAGCCACCAGAGACAACATTTGCAAGCACACATTACCCAATGAAGGGGACGAGTAGAAGCACTACAATTCAGCCATATACTGGACCAATGACAGAGTGGATATGGACATTCTTAACCAAAAGAAGAAGAATGCAAGAGGGTTGGAGAAGAAACCAACAGAAATGACATTAATGAACACTCCTGATACAACACTAATGGAGACGATGACAAGCCCAGAGAAAATCTCACAAGCACAGCTGATAGCAGAATCAACATGGCCATCATTAGACAGAGTTAGGAAAAGGCAAGAGGAAATAGAAAGAATTGCCAGACTTTTGTCTACTCAAATGGTACAGATGAGAAGACCTGCACCATGGACAAGGATACCTGAAAATCCTCCAGCAAGAAGAAGCCATACAGATGCATTCAAGAATGTAGTTATAGCGAACTACATGAAAACTTTAAGAATCAAGAGAAGCATGCACAGAGACGACAGCGAACTAAAAGATTACTTGGACAGCACTGTACATTTGGGAAACAACATTTGGTACCAGCATATGAAAGAAGTTGGAAGACGAAATTCAGAAGGGGAATGCTATGTTTGTGCACTCCTGCCATACAGCATGGGGAAGTCCAAGATCTTTGTAGCTGTAGAAATTGATGTCCAGACAGCAAACTGTCTCTCGCACGTAAGAATGTGCAATGCCAGAGGCCAGTTCATGGATAGTGATGCCTCACTGAAGTGGGCAACTGAAACAACCGATCCAAATGAAGATGATTATATCCAGGACATAAGGACAGGAAACAATGGAAAGACAAAACACATTGTGATCAGATATGAGAAGCCTGGAGTCAAAGGAACTAAGATTAGAAGAGAAGCAAATCAAAAAATGAACATCCAAAGAAAAACTCCAGAAGAAGCTTGAAATTGGAAAAACAGAGGCCAAATGCAGATTTGGGGAAGAGTGCTTTCACCAGACGAATGGGAGAAATGAGTAGTGATTTGCAGGGCATGGATGGTCCTTGGAGCCTGCAAAGAAGCAATTGAAAATGCACAAAGGATATGTAAGCCATTATGGCCAAAGCTTGCAAAACTGCTGAAATGGGTCGAAGACAGAGGAGGACCCTTGCAGATAGTACCACTGGAAAGCTCAAAACTGTGCTTCAGGAACAATGGCACGAGAAAGATGGGAGAGAATCAGAATTGTGGGCAAATCTTGGATGCCCCAGGAATGATATGATATGGCATTTGCAACGCGCGTGTACACAAGTGTTTCAAGGCGCGACGAGGCAGGGAGGGGGGAACAAGGGGAGACAGACAACTATCCTACGAGGCCAGGTGTCATTCAGATCGCGCAAGTGCATGGGTAGGGGGGACGGGAAAAGTGCAAGGGGAAAGGGAGAGGGGAAAGTGCAGTACAGGGTTAGTAATGAACAAGATAAGTAATAAGGGCCAGCTGGTGGCAAGTGCAAGATAAGTGCAGACAAGTGCGGGGAAGGGGGGCTGTAGGGATACAGAGACAGTCCCGCAGTGCAGGGGTTGCCAGGAAGGCAGTGCAGGGGAGAGTGGCTGGGCCAAAGATCGAGATTGGTGAGTGGCCCAGTTGCTGATTCAGTACAGTTTCAGTGATTTAGCAGGGGAGAGGGAGAGAGAAAGCAGAAGCAAAGAGGAAGGTTTTGAGGTGCTTCCGGAACCGGAGATGGTTCTCCTCAAGTTTCAGGGAGGCAGGAAGGCTGTTCCAGAGGGAGGCCCCTGCTGCGTAGAGGGATCTCCCCCCAACTCGTTGCTTGGAGAAGCGGCTGACCCTGAGGGAGTTGGAGGCGGAAGAGCGAAGTGCTCGAGAAGGAAGATTTTTAGGAAGGGAGAGTTGAAGGTAATTTGGCCCCAGGCCCCAGAAGGCCTTGTGGACAATGCAGAGGGTTTCGAACTTAATCCTCGCAGCCACAGGGAGCCAGTGTAGCGATTTCAGTCCTGGAGAGATACGGTCCCTGGGCTTGAGGCCAAGGACAAGTCTCGCAGTCCTGTTCTGGATGAGTTGCAGAGGGCAGAGAGTAGAGGGAGGCAGATTTAGATAGAGGCTGTTACAGTAGTCCAGCTTCGAGAGAACCAGGGCTCTGGAGACAGTGAGCTTCTGGGGGAAGGAGAGGAAAGGAAGGATACCTCTGAGGAGGTGCAGCTGGTAGTGTGACTTCTTAGAAACGTCAGAAATGTGAGGAGAGAAGGAGAGTGTGGAGTCGAAGATGACCCCGAGGTTTTTTGCCGAGCAGGAAGAAGGCCAAGAGAGGCCGGCCAGAGAGCTGCAGGGAAGGAGGGAGTGGGTGTGCCGATGAGTAGAATCTCGGTCTTACTGGCATTAAGGCAGAGGTCGTTGGCGGTACACCATTCCTGGATAGCAGAAAGACAGTCAGAGATGAGGGAAGGAGAGGAGGAGGCCGAGGGTAGCCTGAAAATGAGCTGGGTATCATCCGCATAGTACTGAAAGTTGGGGCAGAGAGCAGCGATGCGGTCGGCGAGAAGTGCCAGATACTGGTTGAACAGCCAGGGAGAGAGGTTAGAACCCTGGGGGACATCACAGGTAGAAAAAAAGATGTCAGACAGGAAAGACCCCCAGTTGGACCTGGGAGGGTCGATTTGAGAGGAAAGAGGTCAGCCAAGCCAGAGCCTGACCAGTGATACCCAGGTTATCACGGAGACGGTTGAGCAGGATGGTATGGTTGACAGTATCAAAGGCAGAAGAGAGATAAAGCAAAATGAGAACACATGGCATGTTAGAGTCAAGGTTCGAGAGCAGGTCCTCACGGATGTTCAGGAGAGCAGTTTCCGTGCTTCTGGCAGCTCTGAAGCCAGACTGATTGTCATGAAGGCTACCAACAGATTCAGCATGGAGATTAAGCTGGGAGATGGCAAGTTTCTCCAGGAGCTTGCCCAGGAAAGGAGTGATAGAGATAGGGCGATAGTTAGCTGGGCAGGACGGGTCGGAAGAGGGTTTCTTAAGAAGGGGGTGCACAAGGGAGTGCTTGAGAGGGGATGGGAAGACTCCAGAGTCGAAGGAGTGATTGCAGAAGTCAGCAAGGGCAGGAGCCAATGAGTCGATGTGGTCCTTAATAGTTTTGGAGGAGCAGGGGTGGACCTGTGTTGACAAGACGTTCATAGATCAGACTTGTCTCGAAACCTCATCAGCAGAAAAAAGGGGAAGGCAGAGAAGGAGAGAGGAGGGGTGGCTGCAGAAGGGCCAGAGGATGGGCAGGGAATAGAGGGGGGGAGGTGATGGGAGGAGAGTGAGGACAGGATGTCCTGAGTTTTTGAAATGAAGTGAGAGGCCAGTGCCGTACAGAGGGTCTGGGAGGGGACAGGAGAGGTAGAGACTGCAGCAGGGTTGGCCAGCTCCTTGCAGATTTTAAAGAGTTCAGCCGAATTGTTAGATGCCGCAGTGATGCGGGCTTGGTTAAGGGCTCTCTTCTTGGTGAGAACGGAGAGCCGGTGTTGCCTTTGTAGCAGGCGAGAGGCCAGTTTGTCAGAGGATGAACATGAAGCAGGCCATTTCCTCTCTGCCACCCTGCACAAGCGTTTAAGGCTGACGAGATCCGAGTCATACCAGGAGTTACTGTTACGCTCACCTGATTCCCACGGGGGCGTCGATCTGGACTGGCCCGCTGTTGCTTCCACCAGAGTAACACGTAGAGCCGAGATGACAGACTGGACAGACCCACTTAGCTTTGTTTGTTGGACTCGTACAAATATCTTTCTGCAATGGAGAAAGGGAATTAACCTCCCGTAATCTGAGCGTTAACCCGCCTTCCCACTCCCCTTGTCTGCCCACAGAACACTCCTGAAGTTCCCTCTTAATCTCACCTGAAGATTTGGAAAGATGAGCTCTCCATCCTGCGTCGAGCGCAGGGGCGCGTAGACGACCAGTTACTTCACTGGCGTGGAGGAATTGGTGAGTTCCAGTATTGACTCTAAGTCCAATTGTTTGTAAGAGTTCAAAAGTCTGATCTTCACTCTGCCAGATTCCTTGCAGGTTGCGGATTTAAACTACCAGAAGAGTTCCAAGTGGCAATTGGTAAGATCCTGGTAAGTCTATTGTGGTTCTCCCCTTTGGGGCCGGGGTACAGCGATGATGCAGAATTAACTGCGCCGACCCGAAATGAGGTGAGTACCCCCCTGTGGTAAATCAGGTAAGTCTTTGGGGTTAGGTTGTATTGTCCTTGTTTTTTCCCCTTAGGGGCCAGGGTGCGGCGGAGATGCGGAATTGACTGCGCCGACCCGAGATGAGGTGAGTACCCCCCTGTGGTAATCAGGTAAGTCTTTGGGGGTGATTTGTATTGTCCTTGTTTTCCCCTTAGGGGCCGGGGTGCGACAGTGATGCAGAATTGACTACGCCGACCCGAGATGAGGTGAGTACCCCCCTGTGGTAAATCAGGTAAGTCTTTGGGGGTGGTTTGTATTGCCCTTGCTCACCTATCTTTTCTTGTCTCCCCCAGGTGTTGAAGAATGGCCTGGAGATGCTGGATTCGCGATGGAGTAAAGGAATGCAGCCCCGGTTGGTGAGATCAGCGCGGCTCTGCGAGGTGCGTGGCAATGCACCTGAGAAGGCTTCTCTCTTCCAGATCGACGATGTGCTGGATCAAGGATTCAGGTAAGGGTTTTGTTCTGACCTCTTCTCCTTCTCCTTTTCTTGTTCCAGGTGTTCCAGGGCTGAAGCGGGCGTGCTGAAGACTGGAGCTGCTGAAGACACGGTGAGCGTTACGCTGCAGCAAGCAGAATAATGCGAAGCACGTGTGGCTGTCCGGGTGTGGCTTAAATAGCCTTGGAAGAAGTCCCAGGTAAGTATTCTTCCACAGCCCCACCCGAGAGGAAAGGAGTCCCTGAGGTAAAGTAGTCCCTTTAAGCCTCATTTGGCTTGTGGCTTCGTGCAGCATGGTCTGCATCAGGTAGGTATGCAGCATGGTCTGCAACAGGTAAGATTTCTGTAATGAGCCTGGCGCCCATGGCGCCAGGACTGACTTTATTCTTATGAGCCTGCGCCATAGGCGCCAGGACTGTAGCCAAAGAGCCCCTAACTGGGGTTTTTGGGCATGCTTCAAGTGGCATGATGCCTGCTTCCGGGGTTGCTGGGCCTGGCCTGGCTTTCCGGGGGCAGGCATCGTGACAGTTACATTTGGCTTTGGGCTTTAGGCGGATTCTCATAACAGGGGCAAGGTTATCAAGAGTATCAGATATAGCAGAGTAGAGAGTGGAGAGGGCTGTATCAGGGTGAGAGTCAGCCCAGGGGGTAAGAGGGGGAGAGAAGTTGGCAGCGAAAGCCTCAACTGACACACGCTTCATGGGTTGGATGACTGAGAAGGAAGATGGCAGTGATGAGGGTGGCTTTGCCTGTGGGGTAGGGAGGGTGAGGTGGGAGGAGTGGAGAAAGTGATCACTCCAGGAGAGAGGGGTGGAGAGAGGGACAGAGAGGGGAAGGTCAGAAGAGATTAGGGCATCAAGAGTGTGCCCAGCAGAATGGGTTGGCCCAGACGGGAGAATAGAGAGTGAGAGAGAGTCGCAGAGGTCGCGAAAGAGTCCAGAGGGGGGACAGGAGGCATACAGGTGGATGTTGAAGTCTCCAAGAAAGAGGAGTTGAGTGGTTGAGGACAGGAGTGAGGAGGAGAGGTCCGCCCACTCGGAGAGGAAGGAGGACATTTGACCAGGTAGCCGATAGATAGTAGCCACGGTAAGGGAATGGCTAGGAGAGAGAGAGAGTCGGCAGACAAGACATTCAAAAGAGGAGTAGGTCTGCGTGGGAATAGCAGTTGCAGGAATCCACTCAGGGAAGATAAGGGCCACACCCCCCCCCCAGCACGGTTGGGCCTGGGCACGCAGAGGATCTTGTAGCCGTCAGGTAGGAGTGTGTCAAAGCTGGTGACAGAACTGGCCGTGAACCATGTCTCAGTGAGACCGAGTACGTCAAGGTCCAGTTCATCAAGAAGGCGGCAGATATCAGAGGAATGTTTGACAGCAGAGCGAGAGTTAAGAGTGGCAATATGGAGAAGGTTGTCATCTTTGAAGGACTTCCGGGGAGGGGTACAGATCAGAGGTACGCCCTGCGGAGGAGAAGAAGGAGCACGGGAGGGGGCAGGGAGGGAGGGTAGAGGCAAGGTAGCCGAGGACAGAGGAGGGGGGACAGCAGGAGAGGAAAGGAAGTTGATGAGGCGCGGGAAGCGTCTATCAAAGAGGTGAAGGTTGGCCTGAGGGCCTTGGACCAAGACGGTCCCATTAGCGTAGACATTAATGATGGCCTTAGAGGAGTGGAAGGAGACCAAGAGGATGTCCCAGTGGGTGCCACCATTAATGGGAGAAGAGGAGAAAGGAGAGAGCACAGAGACCATATGAAGGGTCCATAGGTCAGGTGAAGGCACGAAAAAGAGGATGTCAGTGAGAGTTTCCTTAGAGGAGGCACTGGTGTAGGTGTCAGCGATAGGAAGGCCTGGGTTGGAGACCAGAATGTCCTTTTTAAACTTTTTCCTATCAGATTTAGTGAGGAGAGCAGGATAGTCAATGGAAAAGCAGTTAGAAAAGATAGGTGAGATAGAGAGCACCATGGGATAGGAGGGAGTGGGGAGGTACGACAAGCTCGAGCGGCCAGGAAGAGAGCAGCAAGCCCTAATTTACCACAGATTTAGAACACAGGTAACACAGTAATGCATATCATGTACCCAGTGGAGAGGCCACCTAAGTTTGAAAAACCTGCGAGGGGAGAAGAACCCTAGTTTACCACATTTTGCAAGGCATAGTGAAGACAGGGCACAATGCGAATGCGAATTCACAATGGGAATGGTGCATGGAACTGCAGTAATTATGGATAATTATTGGGCATGTGGATCCAAAGCATACATCAGACTGCTGAAAAACTTGGGAGGTATATGCACATTAGTAAATGTCCAAGTTCCAGCGTTGGTGATCCCGAAGAGTGACTTGAACATTGACAGTTTCCCGAAAGCAGATGCCCACCGGAGGAAGAAGAGATCTGTGGAACTGCTGAATCGAATGAAGAGAGAAAATTATTTTTCTGCCAAATCAGAAGAAGCTTTTCAGTGTTCGCAACAATTTTCATGTCAAGATTTCAAGTTGGAGCAAATACTAAATGGTTGCAGATAACCAGATGGGAGTTACTGCAGACCATCAGCACAACCATAAAAGGTTTCAATGCAATCAAGGAGGAGTTAAGGGCAATCCGACTGATGATTCTCCAGAACATATATGTACTTGACATGATCACAGCTATGGATGGAGGTGTTTGTGCAAAAATTGGAGAGTCATGTCGCACATTTATATCTTCTCACAGCGAAGAAAATGGAACTCTAACAGAAGCCATAGGTATGCTGGCAAAGCTACAGAATCAGATAATTGATGAAACTGACGAGGTTGATGACGACAGTTGGTTTGGATAACTATTATCATGGGTTCCACAATAGATGGCATATGCATTTAAGATCCTGGGGGCCCTGCTAGTGATGATATTCATAGGATTCTGTTCCATCAAGATAATAATCTCTCAGTGCCAGAAAACTGCGAAAAAAGCCATTGGGATGAAGATCATGATTGCTGTTCAGCCAGGATGGAAGCCCAAAGACCCACTGAAAAGGAAATAAGAGACTTTGTGAAGGCCAGCATTCATGCACCAGAGGCAAAAAAGTTCCTATATCCCAGGAAGCCTAGAAATTATGTGGGAAGATGGGTTTACTGCAGCCCAAATGGACAATGTCAACTGATGACATGGAATAAAGATGAACACGTAAGAACAGCAGGAAGTTTAAAAGGAGTCATAAAGATATGGACCCCAAAGAGACATTTCTTCAGAACATCATGTATAGACCCAGAGGATGAAGAAAGAATGGACCCAGGTGATGAACTAAAGGTGAATAAAGAGGAACCAAAGAAGATGGATCCAAAGAAGGAGGTGAAAGTGGTCGATCAATCGCCCAGAGGGGGGGGTAGAGGAGGTCCCAAATACAGCCCGCGCTCCAACTGTCAAGGAACGTTCACGCCGAAATATGTGACGTACGATGAGCAAATAAACCAGCAGAGAGCCGTAGTAGGACTCTGTACAGTTCCTATCAGAAGAACATCACCGATTGAAGTACCAGTACCAAGGAGACCATGGACAGTAAGGTACCCATTGAGAAAACCATATCAACAAATGAAAAGAAATGAAGATCCTCTAAGTACAGTCCCTGAAGAAACCAAAAAGGTCTTAATGGAAGACGAATGGTGACGTCACGAGAAGCCGGACTGACTCACATGTAGAAGAAATGACGAACAGAGGATGACGTAAAGAGACAAAACGCCATGAACAAGGATATCATGAACCTAAAAGTGAAAGGACGATGTCAAATGTAAGAAGCTTAAGCCATGAGCATGATGAAGATATTCGACCAGTTTACACGTGTACATATGCTTGGAACTGCAAGAAAGCTAAGAAAATTGTGCGGCTTGCTATGATTAGTAGAAAGATAGTGCGGCAAGCGCCACTATACATAATCTACCTCAAACGAAGCACATTATATAAGTGTATTTCCACTTTGCACAAAAAGCAGAATCAACCCAAGGTTACTAAAGGTCACATGAGAAGGGCTTCGTATTCAGCAAAATTGAGAATAAGCAGCAGAAATGAAACTCAGCAGAGGCCCCTCATGCCAGAGAGCCAAGGTCGTATCTGTAGAAGAGACGAAAAGTAGCTACAATTAATTGAAGCTAAGAACAGAATATCCTGCCTCTGAAAGGTCAAGATAAGAAGACGAAGGCAGGTGGTGGGTGAAACGAAAATTAAATACACAACTTATGTGGAAAAGAAGCAAACTCACAGGCCCTCATTACGACCCTGGCGGAGAGGGGTTTACGCCAGCGTAATGCATGGCGTACCTCTCTGCCAGATTACGACTTTCCGTAGCGCCATGGTGATTTTTACGCCCGGATTTTCCGGGCGGAAAAATCCATGGCGCTACGGGACCTCTTGTTAATTACGCCACCGTAATCTACGGTGGCGTAATTAACGCCTTCCCCACTCCCATTATACCCTATGGGGCAAAAATGGGAATGGGGAAGGGTAAATGGGGATTGGGGACTAACCGCCCCGCCAAGGTCGGAATGGGGCGGTGAGTCCGTCAACCCCCATGGCGGAGTTGGCAGCTCTGCGCCATGGACCATGGTGCAAATTGCACCATGGTCCTCCGCCAGGGTCGTAATGAGGCCCACAGTGTCTGAATCACGTGACCAGCCGAGCAAGAAGAAGCGAGAGGTTCACACCTACGTATGGCAACAGGCCAGGCAAAGATATCAGAACTTTTCCAGACAGAAAATGCAGTCTCGAGGCCAACCACAGTTAACTAATTGACACATGGCTACTAAAGAGATGATTGATTGTAACAATAATTGGAGGAAGGCCGTGGAGCTAAGGGGCACCCCACACCTGGCCGACCATTCTGCGTGCTGCTAAGCAAAGTGGAAAAGTACGAGAGGGGTTTGGTGCCAACCCAATCACAGCAGACCAAGTAATCTAGGGTCCTATAGTTAGTAGAACCAATAGGACTTCGTACTTTTAGTGACGTCTACAGTAGCCATTTTTGAAGGAAGGGCTTAGATGCCCCACCTGACAGTGTTTACCCAATCCCCTTACTCCTTTACCATATACAGATATAGTAAAGTTACCTTTTCCAAACCAATAGAGATGCATGCCTAATTTTAAGTGTTACACGTCAATAATTATGAGTTTTCAGTATAAATATTATGATTTTTATGAAGTTTGTTGGAGTTGAAGCGAGAAGGAAGATTGCGCCGCTGTTGATATTGATAACTCTCTGTTTTTTGTACTTGTCATTAAACAGACTCCCTTTGCCAAACCGTCGAGTTGTCATTACTTGATTTGCTGTTGGAGTACTAATCTGCACCCCTATCCATCTCACGGGTGCTGCTATCTGGTCTTAAAGTGCTTCTGGGCAAACCCTGACTTTATGGCCGGTTGGGAGTCCCGGAGCATATAGTGCAGAAGGCAGTATGGGCTTAGCTGGGCCGCTGTCAGATAAGTTAAGTTTTATAAATGACTGGATCTCGTTCTCTCAAGGCCTGAGGAAATTCAGGCCTTTACAAGCAAGGAGAGGAGAAAAGTTACTCGCAGGGGGAAGAAAGTGTCAGCCAATGTAAAGCCCGCAAGGACAGAAGAGCTTTGACCCGCCCGAGTTCCCATCCCAACTGCCGGAGTAGACACTCATGCTACACTAAACGGCTATCAACGTCCAGAAACCATGCATGGGGTGGGGACGTACTCTCTAGCCCAGAGAATGACCAACAGGGTGAGGAATCTAATGGTAGCCCAGGCTACACCGGCAATGAGGGGTCAGTGCTGGCAGTTATCTCCTCCGCTATCTCTTGAACGCGAGAGAAGCCTGAGCGGAAGCGTAAAAGGAGAAAGAGTCTTGGAGAACAGTCGCAAGGAGGGTTTGACCCAGACCTATTAGTCCACCCTAGATCCTCTGATTGGGAGCCTACTGCCAAGGTGGCGGCCTACCTAAGTAACCGTCTGCAGACACCACTGAACAAAGAGGCACGCAATACGCTTAGGGCTGAGTGCCCGAGGCACCTTCTCCCTGACGAAATGAGTGACACACCAGAAATTGACTCAAGAATGTTGACTTTCAAAGCCAAATATTTCAGTGACATATGTAAAGGTATTGTCAGGTCGTGGCACACCTGTCAGGATTAGCTTCTAGACACCAAAGGACTGCTGGCAAAAATCCTCAAAATGGCAGGAGCCACAGAAAAGAATGCTGAGTGTGAGGGGTCAGAAATGAGAGACAGGCACAAAGTTGTCGGTGTCAAGTAGTCAGTAACTTACAAGCCGTCCTTGTGTCCAAAATGCCCTAAAATGACCCTCACATTAGAAATAAAATAACAAAGGGTGTAAGGAAATGTCATTGACTTGATGTTAGCACAAAGTGTTCACAACCAAAAATATAAGGATGACTTCAACAAAACCGTTCTCCAAGAAAAGACCCTTGGATCCAGAGGGTGGTTCCCTTCCACTGGATTTATAGGTAGGATGGCAAGAGTGTCTCTTTATCCAACAGTTCCTTTGTGTTTTCACTGGACTCAAAAGGTTCTTGTCCAAACAATACATTCCATAAGAGTCTTTCTTTAGCTCCTTTTGCAACATTTGCAGATTGCCTGGTATACTCTCCTGCCAGGACTCCTTCTATGGGTTTTCCATATCCGGTGGTATACTCCCCTGCCAGGTATCTTCCCACAATGTCAGCTGCCTGGTGTAGTCACTCACCAGAGATTCTTATTTGTTTCACTGTTCTTTTCACTATACCACAGTAGCATATACCCTGAGGCGTTTGGTATATTTGCCTATGGTAACGCTTGCTACAGCTTTCCGCCACAGTGTCATCCCACGTGTCTGTACTTTCTTGGGGCTTGTTGCTGCACTTTGTCTTGTCTGTATGCAAATATTCTTCTTATTGGGTTTTGAACTGGTCTTGGGTTTTGTCTCCATTCAAACCACTTTTGAGTATTGTCCGTATTACCATCTCATACCATTTAGTCACTCGGTTGCATGCATGTCAGTACACCGGAGGGTACCCAATGGCTTTGGGCGAACTCACCGCTCATTCTCAGCGTCTCTGACTCTTGGCATGCCTCTTCGATGATGCTTCCTCACTGGTTCGGCTTCTTACAATGTGCAGACGTTTCCCAGGAGTTTTCTGCAGCTCTGCAATCATTCGCTGGCTCTCCTCCATTGCCTGGACCAGAGAGCGTTGCCTCTCTGTACAACTGTACCTCCAGGAGCTCCTCTACAGCTTCCAGTACTTCCATGATCCTTCAGTGGTGCCTGCTGTGCCTCTCCTCCCTTCTTGCCATGCTGGTATGTGTGTCTTGCGAGTCGCTGCTTGTATGTGCACATCCTTTCTCGCACTGCCTTCCCCTGCACAATCTCTCCATTACTGCCTGCTCCATTAGTACCAATGCCATTTTAAATGTCCTGTACACTTTAGAAACAGAAAAACAACTAGCAGCATGTTAGGATTCGGGCTTCTCTTGGTTTGCATAAACTCCTTCCTCCTCTTCCTTCGCCCAAGAGTTTTTGGGCAGGCTGGCAGAGGACGGGGCCGTTCTGCCGGCTGCGGAGGTGGACAAAGGCCTTATCACATAGGCTCCTGGCAGAATCACAAAGTCAGAACACCCAACTCCTTCTTCCCCAAATGGGGGAGCGTCAGAGGATGGAGAGGCGCCAGTAGTCCTCCACGTGCCACTTCAGCTGAGAGCGCAAGCACGCATTCTCATTGCAAGCGCAATTGCTCCAATACCCGCAATAGGAGGCTGACTAGCTACATGCTTAGATAGGTGGCAAGAGCTTATTGGGACGCCTTGGTCCGGGAGGAAATGCAGGGCTTTTATCAGGAATTTTACAAAGACCTCAGGCATCTCAGTCTGCACAGACTGGTGTCCAGGCCGGTGTACCTCTCGGAGCAGGACTAGGGCCTCATGGAGGAAAAAGCAGCACAACTTTTAAGAAAAGGGGCAATCAGATTGATTGATTTTGGGACACCTGGCTTTGTGAGCAATCTTTTCCTGGTGAGAAGGAAACAAAAGGTCAGGCCAATCATCAACCTCAGGGCTCTCAATGCCGTTCTCATTAATCAGCATTTCAAGATGGAGGGCATCCACCTCTTATTAGACATTTCGCAAGAGGGAGACTGGCTAGCATGTATAGACCTGAGGGATGCTTACTTAGTGGTGTCCATTCACGAGCCTCATCAGCGCTTCCTCCAGTTCTTCTGGGGAGGTCAAAGATGGGAATGTACCTGCCTTCCATTCGCCCTGTCCTCGGCATTTCACCAAGGAGCTCAAGCCAGTGGTAGCAAAGCTGTGCGTGCGTTGAGTCAGGCTCATTGTGTATCTGGACAATATATGCCTGATGGCGAAGGACACTCAGCTCCTGTGGGGTCAGCTGGCAGAAGCAACAGGTCTGCTGGAAAATCTGGGATTTCTGATAAATTGGGAGAAATCTGAGATCAATCCCACACAAAAAGAGGGAATTGCTGTCTGCCCTGCTGTCTGCGGCGTGAGAAGAGAAGAACTGCTACCTGCAGACCCCGTCAGTGTGAGACCTGGCAGTTCTTGATCTCTTTCTGGGGCTCAATTTATGTTTCCTCTGTATTAGAGACTTGGATCCCTTCCTGTAACACTACTGTTGCTGCCTCTCTGACTACTTCTAAGACCTCTTTCTGTCATACCCCATTGCCCTTAGCCCGCGGAGGGGGTATAGGCATTCTATAACTCTCTAACTCTATCCTCATCTTTAGTTCTTCCTACATATTCCTCATTAGAATTTTCTTATACTACCTTTAGTCCTATCCTACCTAATTTCTTCTCATCTACCGCGCTCCTGGGCTTGTTGGCTCCTTTTGTGAAGACGTTGACCTTCTTCTTTCTATTATTCTTCCTTCCCCTTTTATACTTTTGGGTGACTTTAACCTTCACCTTTCTTCTACTCACTCTACCCATCATCTACTTTCTATTCTTGACTCCTATTTTCTATCTCCTCTTTCTACTCCTCCTTCACATATTTCTGGATTGTTTCTTGACCTTATCTTTGTTTCATCTTTGTCTGCTTCTTCTGTTTCTTCACTTCTTGTTTATCTCCCTGATCATCATCGTCTTCTGTATCACTCTTTCATCAAGGCCCTACACATTCTTTAGTCTCTTATCTCAAGTTACCTTTCTACCTGTGAGATCTATGCGACTTTAACACCACCTATTTTTCCAATTCTAGTTCTGTCTGGTTCTATTTCCTGTTTCATAGCTATTACTTATGAGGAAACCTCTCTCCTATTTGCCAAAGCTCATCCTACTGCTTCCCCTACGGATCCTATCCCCTCAGCACTTATTCTTAAGGTACATCCACCTCTTGCTTCCTATCTTACTTCTTTTCATAACATCTGTCTCTTGATGTCAACGTTTTCCTTATCCTTTAAGCACGCTTCTAGTATTCCAATTTTAAAGAAATCTACTGCTGACCCTTTGCTTGTTTCAATTTTCTGTCCTATCTCCTTATTGCCTTATCTTTCTAGATTACTTGAACGGTTGGTGTATTCTCAAGTTTCTACCTTTGTCTCTAATTCTTCTATTCTCCCACGATTCCAGTCAGGCTTTGGCTCTTGTTATTCTACCGAAACTTCCCTTCTTTCTGTTCTGGACTCGTTACTCACTGAACGATATTCTAAACTCTTATATTCTTATTCTGTTGGACCGTTCAGCCGCATTTGATACGGTTGATCACTCGCTTCTATTGGCTTCTCTCTCATCTTTTGGTTTATCTGGCTCTGTTCTTTCCTGGTTCCAGCCATACCTGTCCCAAATAACTTTGTCTGTTTCTTGGGCCAGTAAAACATCTGACACTTTTTCTCCTGATCATGGTGTCCCACAAGGGTCCATTCTCGGTCCCTTTCTGTTTTCACTTTATACTTCCCATCTCTCTGCGGTAATTTCTTCGTTTGACCTATCAGATACATTTTACCCTGATGATATTCAACTCTTCCTGTCTTTTTCTTCTGATATTCACCATAAACTCTCAGCATGTTTAGTTGCTATCAAATCCTGGATGTTGACTCACTATCTTGTGCTTAACGCTGCCAACACTGAGGTTCTTTTCTTTCCTGCTAATGCTCTTTCTCTTCCTATTTCTCCTTCTTTTGTTTCGTTTCCCCCATCCCAGCTCCCTATTTCTCTTACTGCCCGTAATTCGGGGCTTCGTCTTGATTCTGCGCATCTTTTACTTATCATATTTCTCTGTCCTTTGCGCGCCTGTCGCTTTCATTTATATAATATTCATGAAGCTCGCCCTTTTCTGACTTTTCAAGCTACACAATTGTTGATATGTTCTCTGATCTTCTCTCGACTTTTTTTACTGTTCCACTGCTCTTTGGTCTTCCGCTTACTCGTCTTGCTCCTCTGAGATCTGTTTTTGATGCTTCCATCCATCTTCTTTGTCTTCTTTCCTTTCATGGCTCCATTTCTTCTTCTCTTTGCAATCTTGCCTGGCTTGCTTTTCACTCCCAGTTTAAACGTGACTTTGTATGTCTTGTTTACAAGTCTCTTCATGGTCTTGCACCTGACTATGCCTCTTCTCTCTTTCTATATTCCTTTTCGAGCTCTTCGCTCCCCTACTCAATTTCTTCTCGTGGCTCCACGTCCTCCCTGAGCTCAGTCCGCTTTCGGTCCTTTACCTCTTAGCTCCGTTTCATTGGAATGCTCTGCCCTACTCTCTTTGTTCTGTCTCTCTATATTCCCTATTTTGTAAGTCACTGAAGTCCTATCTTCTCCATCCTGGTTAATGTGACAAATTGCTTTTATGTTGTTATTCATTTTCATTGTACCGTTTCTGATTTTCTGTACAGCGCCTTGGATTAAGGTGCTATATAAAATATTAATAAAATATAAATACACATTTCTGGGTTTCATAATAGACTCTGAGCCTGTCGTTGCCAAATGTCAATGACATCAGGAAAGAGAAGATAAGATATGTCCTAGTCAAGGAACAGGTGTCCCTGAGAGAGCTGGCAAGATTAGTAGGGCGGCTAGCCTCTTCCATCCAGGCGATCTTCCCAGAACCCCTCTAATATCTGGCCGTGCCGCACCTGAAGATACAACATCTCAGAGAGGGATTATCTTATGAGCAGAGGATTCCTCTGTCGCAGAAAGAGAGGACAGAACTGCACTGGTGGGTCCAGCACATGGAAGCCTGGAATGGGAAGGTCATCTTTGGCTCTATCCTGGATCTTGTGATCGAGTCGGATGCCAGTCGCAGGGGCTGGGGAGCCTGCTGCAGGGCAGTCTCATCCGGGGGAAGTTGGTCCTCCTCGGAAAGCAGTTTGCACATCAACTGAAAGGAGGTTCTAATACCAAAACTATGATTTGGGGGGATTTTAACTTTGGCTATTATAACCTGTCAGATGAACCAGCTATGCTATTGAAATCATTACTATCTGACCTTGGGTTTGAACAACATATTACTTCCTCTACGCACAAAAAAGGTAGAGCCCTGGATTTGGTCCTATCTCAAAACATCTGCATTGAGGATGTGCATAACAATCAATGTCCATGGTCGGATCACCATCTTTTACATTGGAACTTGACCATCTATCCAGTCCAGAAAATCCCCAGAGAAGGGTGTAGGGCAACTTTTAGAAACATCCCCAAACTTACCCCAGCAGCCATGGCCCCTTTTTTTGCACCTTTGGCAAATGACTTAACTGTCCTTAATTCAGCAGAAGAACTCTCCAATACTTAATGTAAAACATTGGAATTTGCTGTGGAAAGCTTAGCGCCAGAAATATTGCACCTAATTCTGAAACCACCTGACAAAAAATGGTTTACGCCAGAAATGCGAGTCCTTAGAATTCAAACATTGGGATAAATCTAAGGCCGATGGGATACACTCATTTATGTGCAGGCCGCCAAAGCCTATAAAACTTCCATTGTTTGTGCCAAAAGAAATTATCAAGATCTTTGTATTTCTGGAGCAGGGTCCAGCTCTAAGGAACTCTTTCAGACCCTTAAGGAGCTGGAAACCCCTGTATTGCCACCTTGTCAGGTGGTAAAGGATGCCGCCTGGTGCAATAATAACCAGGAAGCTCTCCTGGATAAACTCCAAAAGATACAGGAAAATATCAGGCAGAAAAATATCGACTATCCATTGGATGGGATATCTATTCCAGAACAAGCAGACTCCAAATCCTTCCCAGAGTTTACTTTTAAGCTTATCTTTGAGCAGGATTTGTCTGAGATCTTGGGCAAACTCAAGCGCACTAATTACCATCAAAGCCTGTGTTCCACACTTGCTACCTTTGATCACCAAGTTCATCAGTGCCTCGCTCAGGGAAAATGTTGTCCCAAGAAATATAAAACAAGCATGGATTTCACCACTTATCAAGAAGTCCTCTCTTGATCCTGGTATAGCGGGCAATTATCGTCCCATCACGAACGTGCCTTATCTGCTGAAGATTTCAGACAATGTGGCTCATCTTCAGATTGAAGCCTTCTTGGCCGCTCAATATATTTTGGGGTTCAGACAATCCGTTTTCAGAAAAGCCCACAGTACCAAATCCACCCTATTAGAGCTTAAGACTCAAACAATGCAAATTATGGCAGAAGGCAACACTACGATGCTTATGCCTTTAGATCTCTCTGCCGAATTTGATCTTTTGGATCACGCTGTTCTGGCAGAGAGATTACGGACATCTGCGCATTTCTCTGAGCCAGCGATGGAATGGGTAAAATCTTGTCTCGCAGATCATAGGGCTATGGTTTTTTCTGACTACCTCAGGGCTGAGGAGTTCTCCATTTTATATGGGGTCCCACAGGGCTCATGCGTGGCACCTACCCTCTTTAACATTTTTATGATTCCTATATTTGAATAACTAGATAAATTAGGTGTGGTGTACGCAAACTATGCGGACAACACACAGTGTCTTGTGCCCATGACTGGCAATTATACGTGTGATGCTGCATCGCTTAAAGGATAGTTCCGGGACTTTTTTTTATTGTCCCTACGGTTCGGCCATGTGTTTTTAAGCATAACTCGGTAGATCGTAGAAAACTTTCCTATGGACCTTACCCGACTTTTCGTCCATTAACGCACTCGAAATCAGCCGCCATTTTCTGATAATCCTATCATTTCCCCCCATCGCCCTGGCTCACCTGCTTTTGCGGCACTAAATCAAATCCCCCGCCCCTGAAACAGACTTTATCAAAACATTCATATTCCCCGCCTCTATCCGTGACGTGACTGAGCTGCGTAGGCAAACGCGCCCATGCGTCTTCTACGCGACTCCACACAGAACCCGGAAATCAACACAGATGAGCTCACACAACACAGCGCGCCACAATTGGGAATATGAAACTGTACTTTTAACTTAAACCGCAAGATTGTAAATTTGGTAAAGTACATTTATTTGACATCAAATGTTTTGAGAATATTCAGCGATTTGCATTTTTATTTGCTCTCGATCCAAAATAGTTCGTCTTGAGGCAAGCGACGTTCGTGTGCAGTACACAGGGTGTTGGTTTACGATAAAATAAGCTCTTCGGTCGCACTGATAATCGCATGGCTGTTCCAACAACGAGGCACTAGGCCACCACAACGGTCTGTATGTTGCATCTAGCCGTTAGTACCGCGTAAGGGCATACTTGTACTTGGCGATCGTCCCATACAATGGTCAGGGTGGTAACGTTGTTCACGCGGAGAAGCAACTGGCGGTTAAAAAAACCCATCCGCCGGTGTCTGGTACTCGTGACACATGCAATAATGAATGATGTACCTGTTTGAAAAACATAAAAAATGAAATTAGTCTCACCATCAGATCTTTATTAAAATTATTCATTTTATATATTAGGTCGGGAAATTATTTCATAGCTAGGACAGTGCAACTGGGTATTATACATCAAGGGGGGGCTGTAGGATACTGAGACAGTCCCCCAGTGCAGGGGTTGACAGAGAGGCAGTGCAGGTGGAGAGTGGAAGGGCCCAGGACCGAGGTCGCAGACAGTGGACCAGTTGTAGCAGGGGAGAGGGAGAGAGAAAGCAGAAGCAAAGAGGAAGGTTTTGAGGTGCTTCCGTAAAAGGAGATGGTTCTCCTCAAGATAGTGCGCGGTACAAAACAATATGCCACATAGAACGAACAAGTACAACTTAACCCGTCTTTAAAGCTACTATATAGTAATTAAATTGCGGTATAAACTCATCTAAAGAGTTACTTACATTATATTTGCATTTTCCATTGTGTCTGTGCGTAGGGCAGCCCCAAAATACCACTCCTTCTATGCCGACGTTATTTCTTCTAATGAACGAACATTAAATGGCTTTCGTTTCTGAAATTTTATTCATTATCGTTTCTTACGTTATTGCACCACACCCCCAAAAAGAAGTCTTTCGGGATGGTCCCGGCCTGTCAAGGTCAAATAACAATAGAACCTTATACTGAGTCGTGGGCCATTCCGGCACCCGAGCAAAAAATCAAAGCAGCTGACCTTCACTTTGAACGAGCACACATTCCTAGTTAGCTACATTCAGTGTAAGGCCATCTCACAGGACTTGAAATTTACACTCCATCTTTGCATTTTGTCTGCGTGCTTTGCAGCCCCAGAGAACCATAAATACGGAGACATTCTATATTTTTTGAAAAATGATTTATATTACTGTTTGGTTTAATTTAATGCGCAAATGAACAAGGTTGGATAGACACATTGCATGTACACTGAGCAATCACTTTTATTTACACATTACATAGATACACATATTCAATGGGCCTGCGACATGAGGAGACTCGAGAGAACAGACAATCAAATTACAATCATTTAAACCGTGATGTGTATTTCTCAATGAGCTCTTCTTTAGGTGGACATGGAACAGAGGCAATGTTGGGTGGCAATGCAGTTGTCCCCTGCACAGGTTCGTTCACAACTCCATGTATGTTCCTATCTAGGACGTCAACAATAAGTCTCTCAATAAAGTCATATTGCATATCCTCAAACACTGGTTTGATAATCCATTGTTTACTTCTTTTAGTGAAGGCCTTATTGTAGCGAAGCGTCCCTAAAGTTCCGGTCGTCCTACTTTGTTGACGGCCAACATTATGGTTATGTGCCAAGACCGCTAGAAGAGTCCGATTTATCATGCCCTCCATGCCAAAATGCAATCATTTTGGCCTGTACTTTAGGCACATATTGTGGAACACCTCCAAATCTCCTGTGTGGCAGAATTCCGTGAGTCCCCTCAAATCTCTTGTTATAGTTTTATCAAATACAATCTTTTCAATGGCTTTGTGAGTGGGTGATGAAGGAATCAACCACTTCTTCTTCCGTGCCTCCTCTGTGGACAAATGGCCATGTTCACAATTGTGGAAATGTTGGTTTGTGTTCCAACGGTGAACGTTGGTACAGTGTAGCATTACTGACCGCCATTTTTCTAGTAGAATTTCCAACGACCCTCCACATGTTTTTGAGCTCCACCAAAGATGGTTGCTGATTGACTTGGACCACTGTGAAATACCTTGCATATCTTTTTTTTTACCTGCAGCCGACATTTTTTTATTGATTGTTTTTGCAAGATGCCAAACGTCAAATTGGTGATTTATATTTTTGTACTCTTCTCTCATTGTCTTGGCAATTGAAACGTGTCTGTCCGTGGCTATCCGGTCGATCACCATTCCCCGCGATTGTAGTTCTTGCAATGATGCTACAAAGCCAACTTTCTCCATGGCCACTGAGGATGTACTTTGTGACACCTGCACGACCACCGAACTCACAATTTTCTTACTTTCCATGTCCTGAAAGTGGTAGGTGCAGTACTTGGCTGAAAATCCTGGGCTGTCGCACTGTCCATCACTGGCTAGCCTGAACCGTTTGCCCGCGAATGTACTATCAATAGACATTTTTTCCATTCTCCAAGCTTCGCTAATGGCTGGAAATAGATAATCGGTTTGGTATTTGTAGAACTGAGTTTTCGCAATGAAATGGATTCCCACAAACTGAAAGAAAGACTCTAACTTTTTAAAACTTGAACCACTAAAAAGTGCAGCCGCTGCACAAAGTAGATTGCCTGCTGGCAGTTGCCCCAGCATGGGTTGTGCAGACCATGAGAAAGGATGATATTTTGTACAGGTGGCATGTATTTTAAGGTTAGTGCCTCGTATTGCACGAGTCACATTAATCAATGGCTCCCCACATACTTCCCCACCAACCGAATGCCCACATTTCATCCGAATAATAATATCAATCAAACAACTATCGAATACAATGAATTTGGCCTCTTTCCTTATACTGTCACTCTGCATCCCAGCTGGTTCGGCCTGTAACGTTGAGGACATGTCACTCACATGAAAGGTAGAATCTCTGATATCGTCTTCCGCTATGTTCAGTGATATTGATGGTGTTTCATTGTCCTCCACTTCATTCTCTTCCATTGCAACATCTGTTCCTTCTCCGGCGATGGGTGAATAAAACAATTTCTTCAACTTTCTCGCGGTCTTAGTTTTTGCGGGTGTGGATTCTGTGAATTGATCTCCGACTGCATCCGAACTACCAGGAGGACATTCACTATCAATGGCTGGTGGTGGTATAGCTCCATTGTCAATCACTTCATATTCTTCCCATTGGCACGATGCATCTCCAGTCTCAAGTCCCTGCCAAAAGGTTTGACAGGCAACATCTCTCGTTCGCTTCACTGTCTGTGTAGATCTAGTTCGTACACCCACTCGCAACTAGAGGACAGATTGGAAAAGGGATGTTCAGTTTAAACACAACTTACAGTATTGAACTATTAACAGTGAAAAACAACATAATATAGTGACCAGGACACTAACCTTCTTTTGCTTTCTTTTCTTTAAAACTTTCTTGCCTCGAACTTCAACATCAGGACGCTGTTGCTCCGACTCGTGTGTGCATGTCTCCACTTCCTCTTGCGCTGCAACGACTATATTTTCATGATAAGCACATCCATCACGCACTGACGCTCCATCGACTCCCTGAAACATAGAACTTTCATTAGTATGTATAATAATATCGAAAACACAAAATGTACTTGGGGACCAATACCCACGTACATCTCAATAGCAAAACACGAATGAACGCTTTGTGTAGAACATTCAAACGACAATTATTCACGCATAGTTGATCTAGTTAGATGGAACTGTCAAGATCCATACCTCGGGCTCCTCATAGACTTCCATTGATGATATTATTGAAGATGATGCTTCAGTAACTCCCTGAAACACAGTAATTGCATTAGTATGGTTTTCTATTTTGATAAAAAGAACAGAAACTTTGTGCAGGCGTCAACGGCTCATCTAAATAGACCTGCACAAATGATCAGTTGTCTAAAATAAATAATGGATATCTAAATATGATTCGATTTGCTCGATCGTTGGAAGTGTCACCACCCAGAGATCTGCATCAACTACTAGGAGTGATGTTCTTGTAGAAGAAGCTCCGTCATCTCCCTGGAACATAGTACCTGCGTTAATAAAGAAGGAAGTATAGCGGATGTAATCACGTCATATGATTTCGTTTGATCGAACTGTCAGTATCCATACCTCGAAATGCATAAGAACATCAAGGGACGATGTAACTGCGGTGCACACTTCTGCAAGCTGTTGCGCCGACCCGTAACTGCATGCTCCCCCTTCTTCTTGGACTAATGCTCCATCGACTCCCTGAAACATAGGACTTTAATTAGTAATGAACACAATATTGAAAAAAGAAGACACATAGGAGGGCGACGACAGAAGGACATATCAATGGCTAAAAACGAAAGAAACATTGTGTGTAACAATCACGCTACAAGAATGCAAGATCTGATGATCTCCATCGATGGAACTGTCCGGAAACATACCTCGAGCATCTGAGTGACATCAACGGTAGTCGTCAATACGTTGGACTCCTCAGCATCTCCCTGAAAGACAGTACTTGCATTATTTTGGATAACAATAATTATAACTGAAAACAAAGACTAGAGGACGAGTACAAGGGTGTACCATTAGGTAAAATAATTACACGATAAATTAAAACTATTGATTTACATGCCTAAAACAAGTCAGTGGCAGAATAGCCAAGTTAGATTACCCGATAGGCGCTTGAAGTGGCTGATGACTGCAATAACGACACGGATGGAGAATCTTCCGCCTTCATATTGAGTGGATACATAAATGGGGAAATTATTGTTAGCTAATGCTACACACTACCGCAAGGCCGAGAGATAAATACGTAAACTTGACTCACCAGTGGAGGGATGTGGACGAATAGAGTGGGAATAGCGGTTGAGAGCAATTTTCGCCTCGCTCGCGGTGTGTTCTTCTTTATTAGCAATGATGTGGAGTACATGTCAGAGGTAAAGTGCCTGCTGCAGATGCGGTATCGATCACCCCTCTTGTCCTCAAAGACTTCTAGGACTCTACTTTCAAGCTCAGACGGTGAATATCCGCAATATCGGACCCATTCTCTTATCTGATCTATTGTCTTAGGGAAAACATGCATTATAGTACCTTCAGATTTATTATGGGTCTTCGAAGGGCAACCGCCAATGGAACAGGCAGGCATTGTGGAAAGTTCTGAAAAGTAAAGATCAACAATTCTCTATGAATACCAATGTAAACTCTGAACATGTGACTAGTTCCTTGCATGTACTGTCTTGAACGAAAAGAAATTGGACGCAAAATGATTATGGTACATGGCCTTACCTTGACGAACAAACAGTTAGATGCAGGGATCAGAGTAGTTTCTTGTCGTAGAACAGGGAGCAGTTCACAGGTTGCAAACTGAGGAGTTTCCTCGAAGTGGTCACGGAAGTTCACAGAGACGAAGAGCAGATAACCAGCACCTTCACAGGTTGACTAGCAAAGCGCAAAGAAGTGCTCATTAGAAATATGAAATGGGTTATAAAGAATTCGAAACAGGGGTGTGTTTGTGAATGAATGACGTGTATATGTCGTGGCATTATGCGTTTGCAGGGGGCCGTCCAGCGTGAGGGGGGATGCTTGGCAGGAGACACGGGGTCTGGAGGTAGACATGGGAACAACAACCCATGCTCTATAGACCACTTTGAAGTGCACATGGTCTTTGGCACCTCTTGGCCTTTATCGCTCCCTGACAGCTCCAGTTGCCAGCACAAGTACCCCGGTGCGAACTGCCTTTGATAGGGCGGGGGTGGATTGGGGCGGTGGTCGTGCAGACAAGACACAGGAAGACTCGTGAATGGAGACACACTTATGTGGATTGCAGGGGGCTGTCCAGCGTGAGGGGGGATGCTTGGCAGGAGACACGGGGTCTGGAGGTAGACATGGGAACAACAACCCATGCTCTATAGACCACTTTGAAGTGTACATGGTCTTTGGCACCTCTTGGCCTTTATCGCTCCCTGACAGCTCCAGTTGCCAGCGCAAGTACCCCGGTGCGAACTGCCTTTGATAGGGCGGGGGGTGGATTGGGGCGGTGGTCGTGCAGACAAGACACAGGAAGACTCGTGAATGGAGACACACTTATGTGGATTGCAGGGGGCCGTCCAGCGTGAGGGGGGATGCTTGGCAGGAGACACGGGGTCTGGAGGTAGACATGGGAACAACAACCCATGCTCTATAGACCACTTTGAAGTGTACATGGTCTTTGGCACCTAGGCAGTTAGTCAGCAGCAGGCTGGCCTGTGGTGGCAAGGCGGCACGGGCCAGAGGGGGTCATCTCTGTACCCGGTGCCCAAAAGGATGATTTATTATGATCAACCATATTGATTATTTACCTATAACCATGTTTTGTATCAATAAAATCCAACGGCCTTCCTTTTATTGCCAACGCTTGAACAAAGTGGTGTGGTAAGTATTTTTGGGGGAGGAGGCAAGGCCGGGAGGCTTGATGCCAACCCGCAAAATAACATATGTATGTCTGCTGCATATGGGTTCAACGGTTATGTGGATTGAAGGTGGGCGGCCAGCGTGAGGGAGGATGCTGGCCGGAGACATGTGGTGTGACAAGACAAGGCACAGGAAGACTATTCAATGGAGACACACTAGATTCATTTAAAAAATCAAAACAACCATTGTTAAAATATATGTTGGGTTTTATTTTAGATCTTAATTTCAATTGAACATAAATAATAAACATTACACATTGTAAAGTTCCGGTTGCAGCACATCCAGGGAAAATCCGCGGTATGGTCCACTGTCGCTGGGGAAATGTTGTCTAATGGCAAGTACCGCACAGGCAGGTATTACTCTCCGAACGCGGTGTCCGAGCCTCCCGTGAAGCCACCAAGTGAAGCAACGATAGGCCACCAGCCTGTACCACCTGTGAAAACGAAAGATGCAAACTGTATTAAAATGACAAAACTTTCTTATCACTGTCGATTCAGGTAAAAAATGTCATTCTGCTTTGAAAAAAATTCTATCTAGAAAATGCACAATATGGAACCAATTTGCATGCATTCGAATGATATGTAGATGTAATTTTATATGTGGGAGACGACCATGACATAGTAGTGGCATCACTGACATCAAAACCAGAGTATACTTACTCGTTACTCGGATTACGCGGACGAACAGTGCCGCGAAGTTCGTGCATAAGCACCATCATCATCCTCAACACGGTCCGTGAGAGGCAGGCTTCCCTGAACTCTGGCAGCTCGGTGATGCATTGCGGACTTGGCTCGCCTTCCGAAATGTAGGCCAAGCACCCGGAATTTTCACGGCAGCAGCAGTTCTCCTCCTCAGTTGGCATTAGCTCGCACCGATTGCACGTGCACCAGGTGGAGACGCCGTCCATGCGACATGGTCCAGGCTCTTCATCCGTTGACTGGTCCTCCCAACTGCCGTCCGAATCCCCCTCGTTTTCGCGTGCTTGCCTTTCCAGTAGTTCTTCCTCGGTGTACTCGGGCTCGTACATATACGGCATTATTGTAGCCATTGTGTGGTAAAGAAAGTAAAATAATTTACAGAGATGGTACAGGTGTTCACAAGGCCTAGACGCGGCGAAGGTAGCTGACCAGAGCACAGAAACGAGTCACAGAATACTCAAAGTAACACAGAGAGAGTAATGGAATCGAAAATCTGCTGCTGTGTGTTGTGAAACGGTGTGTTTATACTTATAGAGGAAAGAGGCGTCCTGCCATTTCCATGGCGACACTTCATTAGCTGAGGCGCAGCGATTGTTGACACGAAACGTGCTTTGGCGTTGGGAAATGGGCGGTACGCGTCTGCTGATGTCAGGCTCAGGGGCGGGGGATTTGATTTAGTGCCGCAAAAGCAGGTGAGCCAGGGCGATGGGGGGAAATGATAGGATTATCAGAAAATGGCGGCTGATTTTGAGTGCGTTAATGGACGAAAAGTCGGGTAAGGTCCATAGGAAAGTTTTCTACGATCTACCGAGTTATGCTTAAAAACACATGGCCGAACTGTAGGGACAATAAAAAAAAAGTCCCGGAACTATCCTTTAATTCTATCTACGAAATTTACTAGACATGGATGCAAGTAAACAAACTAGCTCTAAATAGTTCAAAGACTGAACTTATGATTCTGGGTACAGCAATGCATTTTTTGAAAGCTCACTGCGGAATATATATCATTTAAAATTGCAGACTGAGTTATTTATACCCAAAATAAGGTCAAGACACTAGGTGTGATCTTGGATCAGGAATTGGCCTTGAAAAATCAGGTCAATTTCCTTGTCTCCAGCACTTGTAATCATCTCAAACTTCTAGCACAGTTACAACCCTTTCTGTCTTCAGAAAATTGTGCCACAGTGGCTCGCACCATTATCGGTGCCAAGATCCATTACTGCTCTAGTCTGCTGCTGAGCATTTCCAAGCAGGATCTGACCCGGCTGCAGGTGATCCAAAATAAGGTTGTGCGCATTGTGGCACGGCTACAAAGGAGAGACCATGTTACATCGGTTAGGAGAGCATTACATTGGCTCCCTATTCATAGCCAGATCATCTACCATGTGATGTGCATTATGCATAATTGCTTCTCAGGGCAAGCACCCAAGTATCTGGGCAGTCGTATCTCATGCCTATCGGTGCGTAGAGTACTGAGGTCTAACAATAGCAGCTTCTTAGAAACACAGAGAGTACATTTGTCTTACGTGGAGCATAGATCATTTCCACATGCTGCTCCATAGTTGTGGAACATGCTTCGGTTAGATTTGAGGTCATGTACCAACCTGCAACTTTTTAAAAGCAGATTGAAAACACGTCTATTTGAATAATGTCCGCTCAATAATATGACTGTATCTTGTAAACTTTCTTCTCCGTTGTCTGCTTCTCGTGGTTAATCTTTGTTGCCTGTTTGTTTGTCATGTTTTGCGCTATCATGCTTCCGGCTCGTCTTTCAGCGTGTTACAAATAAAATAAAATAAATAAATAAATCAGAAGCCTGACCCTGGACAGAGTGCAGTAGTCCATTTTCCTAAAAATGGACAATGTATCTGCCATGCAATACATCAACCGGCTAGGGGGAACAAGGTCCAGATTGCTAGCAGAGTTGGCCAGAGAATTCTGGCACCTCTGTCTAAGCAGGGTCCTCAACATCAGCACAGAGTATCAAGTGGCAGATTGGAACTCTCGGTATCTCAGAGACTCCAGCGACTGGAAACTGGACAGGCTGATCTTTATGAATCGGATGCGTCTGTAGGGGCTGTGCATGACAGACCTCTTCACTTCCAGACTGAACCGGCAGCTGCTGTGTTTTTTCAGCAGGAGGCCGGATCTGGAAGGCTGCCGCCACAGATGCCTTCTTACTGCAATGAGAACCCGGCATGGATTATACCTTTCCACACTTTTCAATGATTACCAGAACTTTGGCGTATGCAAGGCGGCAGAGAGGACAGTTCTGGTGACTCCAATCTTGTAAGAGTCAAGATTGGTTCCACAACCTCCTGGATCTCTCTTGCGACAGTCCAGTACTGCTCCCGGACCGGACAGAAATGCTGCAGGATCTGACAGCAATCCCACACCTGCTAGTATTCCAAGGGACTCTCAGGCTCATAGCGTGGATGATTTCAGGAGTACTTGGAGAAAGCCAGGCCTTTTCGCGAGAGGCTGAATGATTAAACAGGGAATCCTGGTCATCGAAAATGGCTAGGTCCTACAGGACAGCCTCACTCAAGTGGCACAGCTCATGTTTGGCTAGGGACGTGATTTACATAATGAACTTCCTGGCGGCTACGGCAGCTCTCGGCAGAGCATACAAGACATTGACCACTGACAGATCAGCCATGTCGGCAGGCCATGAGCAGGTGTTGGGCACACTACTCGGCGAGCACGCTTTAATATCCAGACTGCTCAAAGGGGTGAAAGCCATCCGTCCTTCTAGGCTGAAAAATTCACCTTTGTGGGATGTGGGCATGGTCCTACAGCTCTTTTTGAACCGGCCGGGCAACTCTGATCTGTCCAGGAAGGAGCTGTCTTCTAAGCTGACGATGCTATTTTGCCATTGGCGTGCAAACGGGTGTCTGATGTAGAAGCGTTGGAGATTGTATTGTATTGTATTGCACCGAAACTTGATAAAGCACAAACAAGACCAGTAAAGGCATCAAGGCACTAGGAAGAGGTGAGGAGTGAGGGGCCCAGGCATACTAGAACAGAATGGTTTTTAGACATTTACGGAATGGTAGAAATTTAGCAATATTGCAAAGTTCAGCTGTAAGAGCATTCCACAAAGTCAGACCTAGAACAGAAAAAGACCTTCCTCCAGGACAAGTGCGTAAGAATCGAGGAATATAGAGTAATGAAAGATTAGCCGAGCTGAGAGCTCTGCAGGTTCTATAAAGTACCAATTTGGATTGCAGAAACTACGCCCCGGTGTTGTGAATAGCACAGTGAACGAGGCAGAGGGCTTTAAATGTAATACAACTTTTCGCAGGAAGCCATTGAAGCTGGAGAAGAAGCTCCTGAGAGTGAGCCAGTCTGAGGGCATTCAGAGCAAGGAGAGCAGCCGGGTTTTGAAGAGTCTGCAAGCGATGTAGTAAATATTCAGGTTGGCCAAGATAGATCCTGTTACAATAATCAATAGACCCCATAATAGAAGCCGTAACAATTTTGGATCGAGAGTCAATAGGGAGTAAGGGAAGAACCTTTTTCAACAGTTTAAGTTTTGCAAAGCCTGTTTGGCAAATGGCCGACACTTAAGCTGATCTGGACCTGGAAGACATGATTTTTATGCCTAGGCTTTTAACAACAAAGGCAGGTTCCGGACATGGGCCAAGAGAAGAAGCCAGTAGTCGGAGGTCCAAGAGGAACTGGGACGGGTCGAACCGACCAATAAGACCTCGGTTTTGTCACTGTTACGCTTGAGCCAGTTTTTAGACATCCAGTCTGCGACTGCTGAGAGACAATTCTTTAACTTTGGTGGAGAATCGGTAGAGGGGGAATTGAGGCAAAAGGGAATTTGTGTCATCGGCATAGGAAAAAAAGTAAATGCCATGACTAGAGATAGGTTTATCAAGAGCCAGTATGTACACATTAAACAAGAGAGGGGAAAGAGTTGATTCCTGCGGGACCCCGCAGTCCACGGTGATAGGAGAAGAACTAAAAGGAGGAAGAGAGACTGTCAGAACTCGGTTGGAAAGATAGGATGGGAACCACTTCAGGGGGATGCCAGAAATTCCGTCTTCATGAAGGCAGCGGAAGGGTCTATGATGCTCAACATTGTCAAACGCCGCAGGGAGATCAAGGAGATAAGAGCGCCAATCTCTCTGCGGTCCTAAAGGAGACAATATCATCGAGAAGAGAGACCAGAAGAGACTCAGTGCCCATCCCAGGGTGGAAACCAGCCTGGAAGGGGTGAAGAAGATGGTTAGACTCGAGAAAGGCAGAGAGTTGCGGGTTGGCAATGGCTTCAAGCAGTTTCATATCAACCGGAAGAAGAGTGATGGCTCAGTAATTTTCAACAGCAGCAGAATCTAGATGTGACTTCTTAAAAAGAGGAGAAATTACTGCGTGTTTAAGTGAGTCAGAAATATAGCCAGTAGAGAAAGAATATTGGAGAGCTGAGGTGAGAAGTGGGACGAGTCTGTGAGAGAGGGATTTCAGAATACAAAGGGGAATAGGGTCAGCAGGGGATGCAGATTTGAGCTTAGGAAGGGCAGTAGAAACCATGGTGTCTGTCACTGTAGTAAAATGAAAACGGTTAGGGAAAGAGACTGGGAGGAGAGAGACCTCAGGGGCAATGTCAGAGATATGTTTCCGGCGCCAATTAGCTCACGGATTTTACAAATCTTTTCTTTAAAGAAGAGCACAATTCGATCACAATGTATTTGAGTATGCACAGTGGCAGGAGGGGGGCGAGTCAGGGTGGTCAGTTCCTTGGCCACACGGAACAGTTCCCTAGAGGAGCATGTAGCATTCAAGATAAGGTCAGAAAAATACTGGGCTTTATCTTTTTTAATAGTGCCTTGATAGGTATTCCGTGCTTCAACATAGGCCAGTTTAGAAGTAGGGTCTGGAGATCGATGCCATCTGCGTTCAGCTTGTCTGCATCTTTACTTAAGTGTTCGCAGTTCAGGACAATACAAGGGGCAGATTTTTTGGCACGAGAAGTAGAATGTTTACAGGGTGCCAAAGAGTCTGCAGTAAGGCCTCGATCAAGGAGTCGCATGGATTAGTGTCATTTACAAGTCCTTGAAGAGTGAGGTTTTCAATAGACGTGACAATATTTACAGGAGGAACGCCAGCCCATCGGCGTTAAAACTTAGCAAGAGTGGGTGGTCTGATTCTGGGCTGGGCGAGAGGAATCGAAAAAGGTACTAAGAAATGATCAGACCAGCACACTGGCAGACGGGAAGAGATGGACAGCAAGTCGTTTTCACCAGAGGGAGTGACTTTCCACGTGAGGAGAAGGACTAAGACGGCTATCAGTTCAGTGTCCTTTCCACTTTTTCGGACCAGCCTAAGCAGGGCCCAGTCAGGGGTCTGAAAGAGTACGAAGCAAGGACCGCTCCCTTCAGGCCTACTGGGGAGAGCAGAATGTTTATCGCGCTTTGTGAGCCCTTCAGGGTGGTGTCAGTGGCCACCTTGCCCCGGTGGGTCAGGTTGGTCAAGCAACAAGCAGACATAGATGTGGATTGTTTCGGATAGCATTTGGCGCAGGGAGCTATGGCTTCCAAAGCTCTCACTAGCGGAGCACATCTGCAGGACATCATGAAGGCAGCAGATTGGTCAATTGGTCCACTTCGAAGACCTTTGCCTCATTACGAGGTATGCGGTAGAGGGATAACGGGGCCGGTGGAGATGCCGGCCCCGTTATCCCTCAACCGCCCTATTACGAGGTCTCCTCACGGGACCCGCTAAGGATGCCTGATTTACCAGGCGTCCTTAGCGGGTCCCGCGAGCAGACCAGGATGCAAACAACGGGCCCATAATTAACGGGCCCGTTGTTTGCATCCTCCCCATTCCCATTCGAGCCCTATGGGGGCTCGAATGGGAATGGGGATGTACTGGGTCTGGGTTCCCGGGAAGGGGAATTACCAGGCCCTCCAAGGTCGGAATGGCCCGGTACTTCCCCATTCCAGGAACCCGAACCCAGGACCCAGTATGGGGGTAGCCATGCCGCTGATAGCAGCATGGCTACCTCCATATTTGTAATGAGGCCCCTTATATTTTAAACCAATTGATCAAGTACCTTGGTTGGTGGTAAGCTTTAAAGAAGCATAATTCGAGCCACCAGGTTTTTCAATAGAATTTAGATTTTCCATACAAACGTTCAGGAAAGTTTTAATTCTATTAAAGACACAGAGGTGAAGTATTATCCCACCGCGCAATCCCTAGGCGGCTAGAGAGGGCAAGCCTAAGCGAAGCGAAGGAAGCACGCCAGTGCAATTGCCCATCCAACAACTTAATGAGCTCTTGTATCCATTATTTTTTCCCTCCGGGTGCAGAGATTAGGACAACGGGCTCCTGAAACCCCGGGCAAGATATTGTCTGCGGCATAGGAGCACATGCAAGTGGTCTCGTGCTACGTTGGCCTTTCAGTAATTACAGAAGTCTGCGAGAGAGCAGCAAAAGAAAGAGGAAGGCTGTGGAGGGGCTCTGGAGAGGCTCGTCCTGATTGGTGGACAGCGTCACGTGGGGTTGTGTCAGAAGCAGTCAAGTTTCAACTACAAACAGACGGGCTTTTTCTAGGAAATGGTAGTTCTTTTGTGATTTGTTCTTGGTTGAAACCTTTATTGCTCATTGCTGCTTGAGTTGTAAAGTAAAGAGTTAAGTATAAGAGTCTCCGGGTGTTTAAAAGAATTATGAGTTTCCTGGACTTTCCTGAACGAAAGTTTGCAAAATCTGAACTGGGTAACAGTTACATGAGCACAAGCCGGTGGCGTGTGGGCTGCCATGTTTCCATCAAGGTTTGAGGAGTGTTGCGGAAAAAATCAGGGTGATATCAGAAAAAAAGAACAAAGATTAACCAGCATTATTTGGTTCTCTGACACATTCTGAAAAGGGAGGTCTGGCAGATAGTGCAGGTATGGGTTAGGCGCAGAGTTCTGGCATTGCTCAGAAAGAGGCAGCTTTCTGCAAAGTACAGTGTTTTGCAGCCGCACTGGGATGCATCCTAATGTTCCCCAGTCATCTGCTGCCTCATATTATTAGTGCTAGTAGCTCGCGCAGTGCTAATTCCATCTGAAGCCTTTTAATTGCCCTAAAAGTTATAAACACAGAAAGACAAAATAGTGATTTTGTAAATAAATTGAGCAGGATCGTGGTGGCTTATGGTGATGTTCTATAATCTGTGGACTATTATTACTGTAGACAAGTGTGATATGTAAATGAGTTTCAAGGCTCAGCTAGGTAAGGCACCACCCCCACAACACCAGCAAGAGAAATCTGAAGTCACGACCATAAGTTACTCAAGAATGCTAAGGCCCTGGTCTACCTACACATGTTTTGACTGGTACCTTTCATTTCAAACCTTGTACCGCCTCCCCACCCTCCTTCCCAGTCATCTCTGAGCACCCTAAAGTGTCTTGTTTCAATGCATTGTGATTTGGAGATCACAGGTAAACACAGAAATTGTAAATAGGTAACAAATCGGTTCTGTCGCCACATCGACTGCAGACATATCAAGCAAATCCTGCTGCAGCTGGGATGCTATGCAGTGTTATGCAGCGTATGTGGTGCACCCCTTAGCATCCTGGTGCTCTTAGGCTTGCTTGTAAAGTGCCTTTTTGTGACCCCGTCACAGTGTAAATTTAAAAACGTTGGTGACACATACACGGTCACTCCTTAACCATGTCTTAAAATCGACTCTAGAACTCGTTTTTGTCCCTTGGACAAAGAAGGCCTGCAACATCCTGAAAGTTAGAACTGCTCCTAAATGTTGTAGCAGCCTGTCTTGTCATGTAGGACCTGTTGTGGGACAATATGCCCCATAACAGTTGTCACTTAATAATGTCAGGCCTCACACGTACCAAAATTGTGGAAGTCTCTACATACAGGGAGACCACATTCAAATAACTTGCTCTGTGTGATGGCGCCCACCCAGGAGGGTCTACAATCAAGTGTTTGTTCGCTGTGACTTACCAGAGGAGAAATATACTTGTGCATATCTTTTTAAAAACATTTTATTTAATGTGTTTCAGTTCAAAGAACTTTTCAAATCATATAAAAATGTAATATCAGCATTATACAGCTTTATTAAAACATATACCAATTAATCATTATAAAAAAAATGAAGAAACATTACATCATTACATCATACATTAATTTACAATTTACCATATACATTATTTTTCTCTTATTCATCTTCCCAAATTACTCATATAAAGGAGACCACTTACTGAACATTGTGTAAGGGTGTGCTGGGATGTTTCTAGAACGTTCTTCTATTTGCACATACTCAGGTTCTTTCTTCGCAAGGGATGCCCAATCACGGACCATATTACTTAGGACCAGGACTTTCCCCTTAACACTAATATAAATCTCTTCAGTGCAGGGCTACAGCACAATTTCACGTGATGTTGTGGGACTTTGAATTTGTGGATTAAATTAATGGCTTTTCTCCCTTGTTTCAACTGGGATAGAGGATCAACGTTTGCCGCCCAGGTCTCCCATTTTTGAGTAAATATTTCTTCCATTTTGTGCATATCAGTCTGGTCCCGCTAACACATGCATCAAGAACTAAAACACGACTGAGCTCGTTCCTCGCCAAAGTGTAATTTGATGGCGTGGAGCCGTTACGTACAGACATACACCTAGGCAACTCCCCACTGCCAAATGTTTGTCATTTGCACGACGTAGTGCAAACATTGCACTCTGCCAGAAAATGAATAAACTCTGCTTACCATGCTCGCATGGCAGGCAGTATTTACAATTACGATTAAACATTGTCTGCCATGCTCTCATGGTAGGAAGCGTTTAATTGTGAATGTAAACTCTGCCCACCATGTGAGTATGGACAGGAGAATTCTCAGGAAAAAATCAGTATTTTGCTTAATGAAAAAGTGCACGCACATGCCAGGGCGTTGTCCTTGTGTTCCAACGAGTGAGCTTCCAGGCGCTACGGTGGCATGTAGAGTGGCTATGGTATGGCCAAAGACATGCAACATATTTACCAACTGTCCTTCGGTCATCAGAGTAGCCTATTTACATGTCCAGCTTTTGTTTTGGTAAACAACACTTTGCATGGTGGGGTTTGTAGGTCCATGCTAACAGTAAAAACAAGCAACCCAATAAGTCTTTGATTGTTCAACACTTTTCAGACAACCGCCTGTAGCTTACGAAGTTGTGTTTAAATTGTTGCTTCTTTAGGTAATTATATCACTACATATGATGCCCTAATGACCCTATGGGCAATCAGGGCAATTACAAGTCTAATGTTATAAGGTCTCCTTTGGAACTAAGCATTGGCGTTGAAGAAAATCAGATTTTTTAATGAGGCAATCACTTGTATTCGTCAGTCTATGGTCAGCTGGACACGAATGATCAGTTCTCAATAGTTTTTTCGTCATGACTTAATGCAGCTTTCATACATTATGAATTAGAAAATGAATTTACATGTAGAATGTGGTCCATTATTTGTTATTTGAACTAATTTAGATAACATATTATGAATGAACGTATCCTGCATTTAATTTGTGCAATTCAGGATGTTTGAATCCTGGATTGATTTGTGAAAAATATGACGATGATTGGCTATTCCTGACCAGGTGACAATTTCTATGTTAATGGAAGTGACTCGGTGCCTTAATCCTTTGAGTATATACAATCCATGATGCTTAAGAATACTGACAGTGATTAGTGTCTATGTTTGGAACAATAGGAGCTGAAGAGGGGCGCTATATCGTGAACATGTTCATACGAGACCATCCGAGTAGATTCATGGGGGAAACCCCACAAATAATGACTGGGCTCCTCCTCGGCCTTCCCCTCCTTCTCCCCACTTGACTAAGTACTCAACTTTCACACATGTACTCTCTCCAATCGTCCTGGCTCGTCCCCCCTCCCCAAATACCTCCTCCATGCCGGAAGGCTTTCCAGGAAAACCTGCCAACCCCCTCCAACCACTTTGCTGCTTGTTTTCAAATCCCTGCATGATCTTAATCCCCGAAAACCCATATTCCTAACTAGCACTAGCTCTGGGTACTCTCCTCCCAACGTCCTCTGCTCTTGAACACTCCCTATTCTCTCCTTTCCCCGGCTTTCCTGCGCTGTCTCCTGGTCCCAACCGCTTCTCTCACCACTCCTCTATCCGCCCACAGAGAACCGCCCAAGTACACTGTCTCAATGTACCCAGGTACAAACTGCAAAAAAGCAGGTGCGGTGAGCTTCCCTGTTCTTGCGTCCAAACTGTGGAACTCACTGCCTATCGATATCAGGACCAAACTATCTTTCCACGCTTTTAAGCACAAAGCTAAGACATGGCTGGTGCCCCAAGATGCCTAAACTCGGGCATGCTGAACATTAACTCCTTCATGCACTCTCACACCTCCTTCCTCAGGTTTCTCACCTTGTGTATATACTCTGCTCATCTCTTGCCATTGCTCCTCCTATATAGTCTTTTACCTTCTCTTAGTAAATGCAATGCCTGATACATGACTTCTTATGCATATATGGGATCCCCCCTATACGCCTTCCTGTACATTTTTCTATGATGTATACAATGTGGATGTAACATAAGATATGCGCCCAGATGCCTTTTGGGCCAGGCGCGCTATACAAATAAACCAAATACAAATTCTCTCTTCTTGTCCCACACCATTGCACTTGCTTCACCCATGTTAAAAATGCTAATGCTATCCACTAATTCAACAATGCAATAAAACGAGCGCCCGCTGCTCACTCTGATATGACCCCTCCCCGACTAGCTAGTAGTAGTAGTAATCATTTATAATGCGCCTTTTCCCACTGGTATGGTCTCAATGCGCTTGTGGTGGGAACACCTTTGGGGACCGAAGTCCAGGTATGGGAACATTCTCAGAAAAGTTTTAGAATGCATGTGTGCATTTGGCCAAGATTAGGAATTAGGTGGGCTGGCTAGGCTCCAGTAAGCAACCCAAGAGATCAGTCATGTGGATGGGTGCTGAGGGAGGTCACAGGAGTGCGCGAGTGCAAGAGAATCGTTATGTGCCCAGATAGACTGAATTTTGGCACAGGTTGTCGCTGTATTCTAATGGCAGATGTGTTGAGGCTAATTCTGGTGTAAGGAAGTGAAAATGCTAAGCATCCAGCTAGACTGAATTTTGTTGCGTCTTGCTGCATTCTAATGTGTGTGGATGGATAGCCAGGCCTGCGGCAGATGTCCACCTAAGTGGTGCATTTACACGTACTTGGAGCTCAGATGGAGCTTTATCTTTGATGTCGCTTTGAGATCAGATCGTCTGTGTTATGTTATGTTATGGTGAATTTGTATAGCACCTTATATACCATTGGTATGATCTCAAAGCGCTTGTGAGTTGAATGCCCCTGGGGACCCTAGTCCAGGTTAGTGGAGAAAGTAGGGTAACATAGTGCTTGGATTCGAGGCGAGTCGGAAGCGGCTGTGAGCGAGGGTTTCAGTGTGGCTTGACTCGATTGTCAGAAGGTTCCTTCCTCTAAAAGAAATTCGTGAGGAGTGCGGAAGCGGAGGCGAGGCAATGCGAGGTGAGGCGAGCACTGAGAAGCGAGAAGCGCACAGCCGTCTTGAAGAGTGCGGAAGCAGAGGCGAGGCGAGGCGAGGCAAGAAGCGAAAAGCGCACTAAGCTGTCTTGCAGCCGTTCTGCAGAGCTGAAGCAGAGGATCAGAGGAGCTGCAGAGCAGAAAGCCGCGTGGCTGTGTGTGCAGGAGGTGCTGCGGCGGTAAGCTCCAGTAAAGAGGCCGGAAGCGGTAAAGCCTCTGTAAAGTACAGTTTGTTTATAGAGCTCCAGAGCGCTTCGGTGCATATATGCAGAGGTGCTCTAGTGCTCACCTTGTTTCTGCTGCTGATACTGTCTCCTCTGACACGCCGTAAGCGTTTTTGCTTTCAGCGGCAGTGCGGCTTCCAGCTGAATTCCAGTTGGCTGTGCTCAATTAGAGTCAGAGTACGTAAAGTTCTCAACATTCTAATGTTGGGGGGACAGTAAGCATCCGGCTACCAGCTTGGGTGTCCAATGCTTTGGTGTGGCATTGATCATTAACCACTGTTGAGAACTGCTCCAGTGGAGGTAACAGGGAAAAGCTTCGAAGACTGAGGTGAAAAAGTCAAATACAATCACTTCTTACACGGGGAGGAGAAGGATTTCTCTCTGTGTTTTTCCATTTTGTGTTTGTGTATGAGAGTGCTTTCAACTGAAATCAGTTTAGGAAACTATTATTATTTTTTCTTCTTGGTAGTCTAAAATGTAGTTAAAGACTCGGGGACTGCGGGCGTGTTGTCTTTGACCCGAGCAGGGACGGTGTGAGTTGTTGAGTAATCCCTTACGAACGTCTTCCTGCACCTTTAAGACTCCAGCTTCTGATCTCCTTGGTACGTGGGGACTGTGGGCCACGGTGGCCTTGGACCCAGGTGTAGAGGTCATACACATATCTTGTTGTTAATGTATGATCTACAGAGCTCGGCACAAGGAGCTGTAAATACCGGCTGCAAGCAGACTAAGAGTACTGAAATGGGCAAGAAGTCTCAATGTTTTGAAAAGGAGGTGGCAACCTCAAGCTTTTTAAAGCTCTACAAGACAGGTGGGGGTATCTTTGTCCCTCCCCAAGTATCTATCCAGTGGACAATCAGTCACCTTTGGGATCTGGCTTAATGAAAGATTCTAGACATAAAGGAAGTGAGTCTACCCCAAAAAACCATCCGATTCGGGCACTATTTCAGGGAAACCTGGACTATACTTTAAGGGCGACCACAATGAAAATGGTGATTTCGAAATCACTTATTGACAACATCAGAACTACAGGTGAATGTGAGTGTGGTTGCTCCATCTACTCAAGGAGAGTCCCCAAGTGAATTCTGGAGACCCCCAATGCCAGGTCCCTGCTAATCTTAGTGATCCGAGAGATGAAGATCTCTTGGAACTGGAAATGGATGTACCCGCTATTGGACATAGTCAGCAAGATCATATCATCGAGGGTAAAGATCGGACAGTTGATAATGCCTCTGACTGACAAAAGTTTAGTAATTTTGCTGACGAGATGCAACCAATCTCTAGTACCCATCTAGTGGTTTCAACTCAGGAACTGGTACAGCCCACAATAATGGCTTTAAACTTCGTTTTAACGTCACTGGTTAAAGTGTTTGAAAATGTAAAGCTGGAAGTGCAAGAGGTTACAAAAGAATTGGAGATAAATGAATCAACTATGGTTGCTTTAAAATCTTCAATGAATGAGGATATGGGTGAACCTATGAGGAGTCTCCAAAAAGAAGTCAAGGATCAATCAGGAAAGTTGGATCTGTTTGACTGTTCTATGTGGGGATCTTGTGAAAAAATCGGTGACTATTTCTGAGCAACTATAGCTTAATGATAGAAGGTCTGAGACCCAGAGAAGGGTTCCCCTAAAAAAATAAACCAGCAATTTCCTCAGTAAAAATTGCACAGATTTTTCTGAAAAAGGCTAAAAATGATATCATTGCCACTCAGAGGAAGCCCTTGGACCAGGTCAATAAAGCGGGGCAGCTATGGCAGGAGAGGTGAATAATTTGGACAGTAATGGGCTGGAGAATATAATCAGTGGCAGGGACCCGCAAGGGCCTCTGGTTGAGGACTTGCCAGTGAGGGACAATAGAAGCAATGTTTTGGTTCCCACAGTGTGTTACACTTCGGGCTTCCTTGCAGAATGCCTTGCAGAATACGACTCCTTTACAAGCTCCTCTGTGGACCAGATACAGGTTGCCATGGCGCCTGTACAAACTACGACGGAGTCCGTGTCAGCTGACACGTCCTGTACGTGGAAGACGTACGGCAAGGCACGCCCCCATACGGCTTTAAAACCACCGTCTTTCAAGGGGCTTGTTGCTGCTAATTAGCGTTACAAGCTACAGCGGTTACGTCCGTTACTACTTTGTGTCTTCTCCACACGAATTCTTAATCTGCTTTCCTGGTTTTGACCCTTGCCTGGCTTCTGGATTGGCTTGCCTCCTCCTTTATTCCTGTCGTGCTCGTCTGGCTTTTGACCCGGAATGTTATTGGATCCTGCTTCCTGCTGTCTCTTGCGGTACTTCATTCCAGCTAGCTGCTACTGGACGTGGAACCACTTTGCCTTCCTCGCAGGTGACTTGCTATCAACAATCTGGAACTTTTCTACGCCTTATCTGGATGCGTGTGTGCTCAGGTACATACTTGTAATTGGCAATTCCACCTCTGCTATTAATTTTCTCCATGGCCTTGTTTGGATCTTTGTCTTTTGTTGGATTCTGGGACATTGAGTGACTATATAGTAAACTTGTCTTCAAGTGCATATAAACGCTGTGCTGATACTGCACCAACTCGGCACTAGTGCGACCCTCGTGCCGTTCGGGGCTATTTCCCTATATTAACATCCTGTTTATTATTTTCTCCTTTCGTTGTCTTCTGTTTCATGGACTACTTTCCATCCTCAAAATATCCATATTCAGGTTAGTTGTTATTGGTTCGATACTTTAGGAAGTCTCTTTAGAATTATTCCCACTCATTGTGTTTATTCGTATTTTTGTAGATCCACCCTGGGGAAGCTCCACTCCAATACTTACCTAAGTAGTTTCCTGTAAAATACAACTGTTCTGATTACTTGGTTTGTTCTCAACACTGTATAATATCTTTGTATTCCTTTGCAGCATTGGTATTGGCGGTGTGTGTTCTCCCCGCTCTTTTATTCAATTGACACCTCTGTCTGGCCCAATCGAAACAGCAGAGAGGTACATTGTAGAAAAGATCCCCTCTTTGAGGAAGCCTGAGTCTTGTACTCAGGGGAGCTGGGATAGAAGGCTGAATATTGATTCTTGTACAACCATCATCTCCAAGGTCACTCATCCACATCTTGGGCCTATTTCGGAGTGGTGAGTAACACAGTGGTAAACACCAATGTGGTGACTGCCTCTCAGAATATATCTAACCAACACAATAAAAAAAAGGATTGCAAAGTTTTTCTCTCAAGAAAACATCCATTAATGCAAAATAATTTGCCTTTGAATCGATCCACAATTCTACGGAAAATGAGTATGATGCCTGCCCTAAAATATTTTACAACAGAGGACATTGATGTAGTTAGATTCCCTCTAGGTCCACATACAAACACAGTGGAAGTGACTTTGAAGACAAGACTTGGTGTGGACTTAATCCTGGGTGAGATAGAGGTGTGGGATCAAAGAGGATTTAGGATCTCTCACGTATGTCCAGCACCCACAACTGTCAACATAGGATATCCGCAGTGGGAGATTCAACAGGCTTTATCTAAGAATAAAGAGGGATGCTCTCCAAAGACAGTAAATATCTGGAAAATGGTTCCAGAGATAATCTCACAGGTCATCCTTAAAATGGGCATGTCCCAACAGAGACTCTAGGGAAGAATCAATTAAAAGTACTATCATGGAACACTAGAAGGTATAATATCTTCTCACAAGAACCAAGAAAAAATCAGCAGATCTAATTCTATTCCAAGAGACTTGGTTAACATGCCCGGTGGGGTTTGAAGGTTTTGCTATCTTTCATCAGTAGGCACGGGGTTCAGAGGGGGGAAGGCCAAAGGGGGGTTTGATGGTGGCATGCAGTAATGAGATTTTAGAGTCGTCAAATAGTGTATTTGATATTAGTGAAGGTATCCTAGTGGTGAGGGCAACGAAAAGAGGGGTAAAGGCTGGATCATTATAAATGTTTATTGGAACCCTAAAATTATCTCTTTATACAATGTTCTGCTTATTCTGTCCAATGATTTAGTGGAATGCTCTCAGCAGTTCCTGCTAGATGACTTTATCTTTGCAGGTGACCTGAACTCTCAATGTATTATGACGGTCGACCCCAGTTCGGGAAGATCCCGTCTAAAGACAAGTAATGGAGAAACGTGGGTAGATTTCTTGACAGAATGGGGTCTTCAAATGTTTGATGGTAACATCAGGGGAGATATCCCGAATGTTCTCTCTTGGAGGAGAGGGGAGGAGTTCTCAACAATTGATTATCTTTTCGCCTCAAAGGCATTTTTGACACATGTCTTGATTTTCAGTTGGGGGAGGGTAACATTGATGATCATGTAATGTTAACTGCAAGTTTACGGTTAGAGGGGGATCCCCATGCAGTGTTCTATGACCAAGAGCTGTCTATGAATGGAGCTGGTAATGTTGGAAGAAGATTTCAAAGGGGGGGGGTAAAGTGTTAAATTGTGAACTGAGTATTTTGGCTCACGAACTTTCTGTCCAACAATTATCAAACTTTTGCAACCCATGTGATTTCTCCCTTTTTTTTATCCAATGTGGCCCATAAAGAATTAAACATCCAGAAAGTACATGGGATCTACAAACATTCCTTTAATGTTGAAATAATGGTCCGAAAGAAGCAACTTGGAACTCAAAGGAGTCTGTTAAAGAGACACTGTCAAGATTTGGAACAGCTCAAGGAGGGTCTGAGAGTGCTTAATAACTCTTATAGAAACTGGTTTAGAGCTTATGTTCCAGCAAGACGGGGAGAAAATGCTAGCTGCCCTCTCCCGGGGAAATTCAAGAAACTTCTGGGCATTGGTAGGAATGAATGAAATTAGTCGTTCGCAAAAACAGGGTGCTGTTATCCAAGAACAGGTGTGGTGTGCACATTTTGCAGGGGTCTATGATAGCCCGAATACTAGTCCTGGGGAAAGATAAAAATTAGGTAATTGGTTCCTGGACTCTTCTGCCTCAGATCTGGAAATGCTAATACGGAAATCTTCAGCCTCCAGAGCTATGGGGCCGAATGGCCTGAGCAACTCAATTTTAAAAATGGATCCACCTCTGTGGACAAGGGTCCTAAAAAAAACTGTTTGATATTATAATTTTGTGGAAGACCCTTCCCGACTCCTGGAAAAACTCTATAGTTATTCCTATCTACAAAAAGGGTGACAGATTGTTAGCAGCCAACTATCGGCCAATCTCCCTTTTGGATGCTGACAGCAAACGTTTTGCTGGTCTCATCCTAGGGGAATTGGAAGTTTGGGCAAAAAAGACGGGTATTATACCAAGGCAGCAATCAGGCTTTAGAAAAGGTCTTTCCACCTCACTTAATGGGCTAGTATTGAGTTGTTTGACAGTGCCGTCCTTCCAAAAAGTGGGATCTCCACTGTATGGGGCGTGGCTGGACCTCTCACAAGCTTTTGACACTATTGATAGGAATCTCCTATGGAAAAAACTAGATGCCTGGGGTATCCCTCCCAATTTACTAGCAATCCTGATAGAACTCTGTTGTAATAACTCTATGTGGGTAAGGCTGACTAGAGCAGGCCTACTGACAAATCCAATCAGGTTACAGAGAGGGGTCCACCAGGGATGTTTACTAGCTCCCTTTCTGTTTATCCTGTTTATGGCAGACCTAGCGGGGTGGTTGAAAAGATATAGGACTAATATCCCCTTTAATTGGAAACTCAAAAATTAATTGGTTGGCGTATGCAGATGATGTTGTAGTCCTGGATCATTCTCAGGTAGGGCTGCAACATCTTCTGTCTGCAATAGAAGATTATGCACGAAATAATAGTCTCACTATTAATCCTTTAAAGTCTAAGATTCTTAGATTTAAACAACCAAGGAGGTTAGTGAAGCACTATGCCTGGAGCCTGGACCAATTACCTATTGAGATGGTTGCGGAATTAACATACTTGGGAGCAACAATAAGCTCTTTTCCAACAAAATGTGATCTGTTGCAATCAATTGAACTAAAAATAGTAAAGTTGGGAGCGCAAATGAAAAAAATCAAGACTCAATTTAGTAAATTTTCCATACTTCCTCTAGTGAGATTCTATATAGGCAAGGTCGTTCTGATAGTTCTTTTTGGTTTAGACTATAATTCCTTAGCTCTGTATATTGAATGGGACATAGTTGAAGCTAAACTGTGGAATCGCACATTGGGGTTCCCGGACTCTGTCCCAATAGTCGCCCTTAGGTAGGAATTAGGTCTTGCCTCACTCAGATCATGGCTTCAATGGAAATGGCTGAATTTATATAGAGTGGTTTTAGATTCTCCCAAAAACTCTTAAGTTGAGGAAGAAGCTCAAGAGCTGCAATTGGGTAAAAATTGTTTTTTGAACAAATTCCAGCAAAGATGCTCAGTCATATTAGCGAAAGCAGGTTGTGATGTTGATCTCCTTCGGGGCAATCCGGACAGGTTGAAGGATAAGATGAAGCAGCATGACTGGATGGATACGATAGATAGCATGAGGAGGGCAAAGAGATCTGCCTCTTTTACAGTGATTGATAAGCGATTGTCAAAGCTCCCTACCTATCTAAAAAAATCTCCATATCTGCGGCTGGGATTAGCTATTCTTAGATTTTGTCTAGATATACTCCCAACCTTAGAGATTCAGGCTACAAGAGATAGTGAAGGGAAAATACTTCCGAGTTGTGATAAGTTAATCAGACATCCAAACAATTATTATCAAACTGTCCAGGTACCTAGTGTATGAGGGTAAGAAGATTTGGTAGGTTGTCCATCATCTCTCATGGTTAAATACCAATGAATTTTGGGGGCGATTATCCTCATGTCATGAGTCCGCTCTCTCAATGGAACTTGTTAGAGCTCTGAGGGAACTTAATTTTATTAATGACTAAGTTGAAAGGAGGAGAGAAGGGTGTGAAGGGAAATGGGTGCCATGGGGGAATGGACTAGTTTCTCCCGTTTTAAGTTTCTTTTGTGTTGTGCTTAAATGAGTAATTTATCCAAATCTAGTCTATATGAGGCTAAAGAGTTTTACTGCTCTAGAAATATGTGGTTTCCTGTTTGCATCTTCTTCTTCTTCTGTTCTCTCTCTTTTTGCAGGTGCTGTTCTCATATTTTAGAGTCTGCGTTAGATTTTTTTTTTATTAATAATTTAGGAATTTTAATGTTTTTATTTTATTTAAGGCTGTAGTTTGTTTATTTTTTTTCCTGTTGTATGACTGTCTTTGAAAAGTGTTTAAAGTGAAATGTTGGCTAGGGCACGATAAATAAACAAAACAAAAAAATAGTGCTTGGGTGCACTTGGTATGTGTGCGGCCATAGTGGTTTGTGGTGGGGTGGCTGCATTCTAATGCTAGGTGTGGTGCAGTGGTTGTTAGAGATCAGTGTAATGTGTTTCTGAGTCTACATTTTGGCTGCCGAGGTGCCTGTATAAGAGATTATGGGCCTCATCACGAGTTGGGCGCCGGATCACGGGTTTGGTGGTTTTGGAAATCCCCATTCCCCATTGAGCCCATTCGGGAATGCCCCATTCCCCATTGGGCTCAATGGGGAAATTTCGCACTCTTCCCGCCGGCGGTATGAGTGCACATTTTCGGCAGATTTCCCCCCAGCTCAGAGCTGGGGAGAAATCCGCCAAAGCCCAGATTTGGTGGACCCTTAAATCTGGCAGTAACAGCACTATCGCCGGATTTAAGGGTTACCGCCAAACTCGTGATGAGGCCCTATGTGTGCAGCTAGGCCAATTATTTTGTGGGGTATAACTGCGTTCTAACAGACTGTTGAGGTGTTCAGGGAGTAGTGTAGGTATGTGTACAGCTATGCCAAAATTGATGAAGGAGTATATCTACACTCTATTGTTTGTTGGTGTAAATTGGGGAGTGAGCATGTTGGTGTCATGATCTCTGCTTCCAAAAGGTCAGGGTTTTCCCAACTCCCTTGGAAGCAGATCCATAACCCAGGTTCCGAGTGCCAACCAGTCCCAATTGGGACCTTTTGGACCCAGTCCTGGCGCCAGTGGCACCAGGCTCATAAATATGCCCAGTCCCAGCGCTGGAAGCGCCGGGCTCATAATGCTTGGGTGGACTTACCTGCAGCAGACCATGCTGCTTACTTGCCTGCCAGTTGAGTCTTTGATCCTCTTCTGTTTGGAACTACTTTTCCTGTTGGGTGGGGCAGGAGCCACTCCCTAGATTCAGAACACTGGAACACTTCTGGAAAGGATTGGTTAATTAAAGTAGGCTTAGCCCACACCAATCCCTCTGGTCCATTTGGCTTTAAAAGAGGGCCGAGCCCCTTTTTTGGAAGATCATCTGAAGAAAAGAGTAGCAAGAAGAACTCATCTCTGGACCCTGGATGAAGGTACAGTTTGTCTTACATCTTCTGTCAGTGAAGGCAGGCCAGCAATTTACAGATACCGAATCCAGGGGGCCCTCCAGCTGGGCCAGCACAGCGTGCCCTGCTAGGCTCTGGAAGAAGCTCCCTGGACAGGGAGTGCCAGAAGGTCTTTGAACCTACAGCCAAGGACAAGGCAGCTGCCTACAACATACTCCTCAGCCTTGGGCCATCCACCTTAAAGGACGGGACAAGCCCATTGAAGAAGTTGGGAGAAGTGCCTCAATGACGATCTACTGACGTCGCCTTAAATGACATTTTTGAGCCAGTCGAGTTCATCGATCTGCAACTGATGGAAATGCTGACTGTTGCCAGGCCACCCTCACTTAAAGCCATCAGAGACGTCTTGACCAGTGCTTCAGAACCACCGATCAGCAGTGAGACAATTAATCCTGGCCGAGCCACTATGTTGGACAGCCTGCAGCCGCTTGTCCAGCTTTGCTCGCCGAGCCGTCTTGCCGCCTGATACCCACAGCTGACTCCTGTCTTGAACTCTGTCACAGAAGCCTGCAAAGTATCCTGAAGCTGACTTGATGCCGTTGAGCATCAAGAACACCTAAAGCACAAGGCGCATTGTGGTTCTGTCACCCTGGTCCTTCCCACAAGGCCCCTAGAGACATACTAAGACCCACAGCTCCCTCTGTGCTGAAGCCAAGAAACATTAAACTGTTGTGGTTTCCTTCTTTGAAACTGTCTGTCCTCTGCATTCCTTTCCAGGGTGGGTTGTATTTCATAGTGTGCTAGAACTGTATTTTGTAATAATGATAAAGTCGATATTTCTATACAACGTTGACTGGACAGTCCCTTTTATCATTGGGTAATAATTGTATTTTCGTTGTGTTGCAACTAAGCAACGATCTACGACCTTGCAGAGATAGGCCTGCCATTCCATCCACGTTACCATAGTTGGACAAGAAGGTTTATAATTTGCTTGTGTTTCCAATGTGTTTGGATCCCTTCTGGTGTACTAGAGGTTTGGAGCTGATTGATTGTTTAGAAAACGATATTCACCCCTGGAGCACTGGTGCTCCGTAAGTTCATTCGTCACACTGTGCTACATAGTCACGCTACACAAAATGTATCAAAGGGACAAGAAGTGGTCTGTTCAAAGTTGTTTAATAGCTGGCTTTTTATTAATATAACAAAGGAGAATTACATCAACAAGTGTAAACAAATAGCTATGTAATCACTAGAGTAGTACTTCATTTTAAAAATGTATGAGCACATTAACAGTACATGTTTTCATACTGTGGCATGGGGTTTTTAATGGTGAAGCCAACTGGAGTATGTTCCTATGTGGGGATACTGACATATTTTGACAGAACAAGTGTGGACATGTTTCCTTATGGTATCTTCATTATTGGCATTATGCGCATAGCAAACATGAATATGTGCTTATATTGGAATACTGGCCTATATTGGTGCAACTAGTATTTTTTTTAATGGCGTATATGGCGGGCAGAGGCATCATGAAAATGTGTTGTTGAAATACTCCTCTGCCCTGTTGGTGACTTGTATCTAATGGAAAATACAATTGCAAAAATGTTTTGCATTTTACCCCATTTTTCAAAAAAAGGTGTGCTGCAAAATGCACCATTTGAAGCCATTATTTTAAAAATGTTCTTTGGGGTGGGAAACCAAACAACACCTCTTGATTGGTTCAGGCTTCCTCGCTACTCTCCATCACATGGGCATATTTGGGGCAAATATTTACGTCCCTCCAATTAAAGAAATTCACCAGCCACCACTGAGTGGTACAACCAGAAACTGAAAACTGGAAACAATTCTACGGGGGGAAAGTGGGATTCTTGCAACCACTGCTAAAGGACCAAGGGAGCAGCTGTCTCATTTCCCCCTGCACTCAGAGCCTTTATGTGACATGTCCTCTGTTAAAGAGGGTGTCCTTGACTATCATTTGAAACCGAGGTATGAGTGATATCCCTTCTGTTAAACAAGACTCTTTTTGACTGGCCATTATTGAAAAATGAGCTGGAAGCGATGTCTCTTCTGCTAAATACCACCTCTAACTACACATTATTTGAAGCTGTGCTGGCAGTGATGTCTGCTTGAGTTAAAAAGAATGCAGTCTCTTGCTTAGTGCAATGCCAGTTTTGCAACTGTTAAAAATGAGTTAACTTTTCAGGATGTATATTAACATGATGCAAAACTTTTATTGCATTAAACCTACTGTGAACATGCTTAATGTCATGTTTTTTTAAACCAGCTTGGTAAAATATAGATATACTTAAACCTGTTTGGCCTGTTCACGATTATTTGTTTTGCCGGCACGCCGCGCCACCTTATTATGTTTGTGCCCCCTGGTTTCTCCCCCTAATAGTGATTTCTAGTGATGCCCCTGGTGTGAAATACATGTGCTAAACTACACAATTCTATCTAATCCATCTAAGGGCAACACATTTTCTGTCCCTAAAATAAATTTTAATACAACACATTTCCCACCCCAAAATACATCTACGTGCACACACTGCCTACCCCCAAAATCCACGTAAGTGCTACACATTTTCTGCCCAGAGTCAGTGTGACACATTGCATGCTACCAAAGTCTGTCCAAGTGCAACATAATACCTGCCCCCAAATACATCTAAGTGCAACGCATTTCCCGGCCCCAAAATAAATCTATCAGGCTATCTACGGCGAACAGCAGGTAATCTGCACAATGTTCTGAATGGATGTTAGTAGTGAGGAGTGGCTGGGCTTTAATTGAGCAGAGTAATGGCTGTGCTCACCGCCCGTACCACCTTACCTTACCTTAGTTGTTGCTGTAGGGTGCTTTGTCAGGTGTCCATTGCTGAACTGGGACAAACAGGCATAGGAGCTACCCAGAGGGAAGCTGCCCTTTGCCCATCGCCCTTCGCCAGGCAGGAAGAGGACTGGGGAGGGTCTGAGAGGGAATCGAGGTACGGTAGCGGGTCGGGTATTGGAGAAAATAAAGCAAAAAGGGGGGTAAGAAAAATAAATACGAAGGAGGGCATACAGAGGGGGCACTTACCTAACCAGGCCAGGGCGGAGAGGAAAGACCCGCTCTCACAGGCCTCCGATTCAAAGACCGCCCTGGTCTCAGTGTTTAAAGGAAATTTGGCTTCCAAACGGAAACCAATCAATTACGGGCAGGGGAGGCGGGAAGAGGGCAGGAAGAAGGCAGGGAAGGGATCTGGGAGGAAATACAGGTACAGGAGCGGGCCCGGTATTGGAAAAATAAAGCAAAAAAGGGGCAAAGAAAAATCCGAATGAATGTAGGGGCACAGAGGGGGCACTTACCTCACCAGGACAGAACGGAGAGGCAGGATCCGTTTGGCTTATGAACGGAAACCAATCATTTATGGGTAGGGGAGGTGGGACGAGGACAGGGAGCGGTCAGGGAGTGAATACAGGTACTGGAGCAGGTCGGGTATTCGATAAATTAAAAAAAAATGGGGAAAGAAAAATGAAAATAAAGGCGGGGCGCATAGCTACCCAGGCCAGGACAGGGAGGCAAGACCCACTCTCACGGGCCTGCAGATGCAAAGACCGACCTGATCTCAGTGTTTAAAGGAAGTTTGACTTTCAAACGGAAACCAACCAATCACGGATAGGGGAGGCGGGAAGAGGATAGGGGAGGACTCTGTGAGGGAATACGGTACAGGAGCGGGTCGGTTAGTGGAAAAATAAAGCAAAAAGGGGGGAATTGACAATTGCCTCCAACTTTTTTCCTGCACTTCCGCTTCCCACCAGTACTGCTGCCTTGCATGCCCTGAAGCAATGTTTTAGCGTGTTACAAGGGGAACCATAGCAACACAGTAGATTCACTTAAAAAGTCAAATAAAATAAAACGAATTGTGTAACCTACAACGTATAACTATGCCATGAAATATACAATATAACATAAAATACTGAAAAAAAGACATTGCAGCACAACACAACATGCTGTATAGCCTACAACATGATAATATGGGATTGCCCATTTATTTATATAGCGCACATGACTACACTTAGTCGTATCTATGCGATTCCAATTTTGTGATGAGGTAATCACACATTACGATTAACTGGGGAAGCTGGGATTGGAACCCGGGTCTCCTCAGTTCAATTATTTGTATTTTACACACTAGACTGCAATCTATCACAACAAAATGTAATGTAGCACAAAAAAAAGCCTGTCCATGACGCACAACAACACAATACGTGTTCGTCAGCCCAGCCTGCGTTTAGCTCAAGTTTCCAGAGCTTTCAAGAGGCGATAAACACGACAGCGCTCTGCCGCAAGCCAGGCCTGCTGCAATGCCGGCGCCACATGTCACGTTCAGCGTCCCTGGCTGCACGCAATGGAAAGAGCAGGCCGTATTCACGTCATCCGTTAACGGGAAGCAGATGTTGTGCAACTCCGGAGAGAGATATGTGACATGAGTTACTGTTATTCTATAGGCGCCGCGCCTACTCTGGGGGCCTGAAGCAGAACAGGGACACCTATGGATGACGCTGCAACCTGCTCGGACGAAACTGGAGCAGCGAAAATAAAAAATTAAAATAAAACGGCGTATAAACAGTAGCTTAAGTGGCACTATTGAGACGAGGCTTATCAAAGTGGTGTGGCCTAGCGGCGGTGGGGGGGTCGCCTCGCCTTTCGACCTGTTAGGTCCGCCCCCTCCTCGAGCCCTGGCCTAATGGGCTACAGGCACCCCTGCCAGGCAGCCCTTTGTAGAGATCAGCACCCTCTCCCCTGTGGTTAGAGGGTGCTGACCTCTGCATTTATTTACTAATGGCTAGCCTGGCAGGAGACAGCACCTCGCCTTTTCAGTCTTAATGGTGGTGCTACCCCTCACAAGGCAGCAAGCCTGGGGATGGACAGCAGGACCATTAAGGCTGAAAAGTTGAGGCCACTGGAAGCTGATGCTCACGCGAATGAGCTGGAACTTCAGGCTTTAGTAAAAAAGGCCTCAGCTTCCAGCTGCCAAACCATTTCTTCGATAATTGTGGCGCTGGCCCACGGGCATCTCTTGCATGAAGGGATGCCTCGCAGGTGCCGGCGTCACCATCATGGATTAACAGCATTTTTTTCTGAAGGCTGAAGCTCTCACACATGAGCGTGAGCTTCAGGCTTAAAAAATAAAGCCTTGTCCTCTAGCGGCCAGGGCTTTAGAAAAAAAGGCCTCAGCTTCCAGCAACCAAACCATTTCTTCGATAATTGTGGAGCTGGTGCCCATGGGCATCTCTTGCTTGAAGGGATGCCTCGCAGGTGCCGGCGGACACCATTATGGATTAACAGCATTTATTTCTGAAGGCTGAAGTTCTCGCACATAAGCGAGAGCTTCAGGCTTCAGAAAAAAAGCCTTGTCCTCTAGCAGCCTGGACATCCAGGGGACATTAGTGAGCCCCGGCAGGGCCACGTTTTAGAATGATAATTCGGAGCCTGCCGGAGCTCGGACCCGGCCCACTTAAGGCCCTGCCTGTCAATGTATGTTACTATAAAGTGTGTGTATCATTCCTTTAAAACAGTCCCTTTTTTATATAGCACTTCAAACCACACTTTTGCAGTGGCGTAGTACTGTACACGCAATAAATGTTATTATTGCTCAATTTAATGATACTACATTTATTAGTTGGAGATATTTTCTGTGAAATCTGTGGTTAGTTATGGATGAAAAGTCGAGATTAATTCAGGGCCTGAGGCGAGTATTATAGATCATATCATAGTCTTCCATTTTAGACAGCAGAAGAAAATCATTTTTTAAAGATTTGTTTTTGTTTTGAGGAATGCAAATCCTATAATCTCCTTGTGCTTCATCCATAGAAAAAATCCATGCTGCTATATTCTGCAGGCCCAGCTGTGCATTCAAAACCCTCTGCCCTGAGGGCAATTCATATGCTGCTGCCAGGTGGTATTCATGGAAAACTTTACACCCATGGTGAACATCGCTTATGAAAGATTTGTCACGCAGTCAGTGAAACAAAAAGAGGATGAATCGCTGGACTCGTTCCATGGGAGGCTGAGGCACTTGGAAATGTTATGCTCTCTGAGGGACGAAGATGAAGAAGTCCGGCAACAAATCATCCAAGGGTGCAGCTCGGCCAAAATGCGACAACAAATACTGAGGGAGCCAGGGATAACATTGGCCAGGATCCTAGAGCTTGGACGATCCCACAAACTTGCAGACATTAGGGCATCAGCCAGGGACGCCACCATGAAAACAGTCAAACTTGAAGATGTATGTCTGGTAGGCAGACAGCAGATGAACACATTTGGAAAAAAAGAACCCATGGCCGAGAAAGGAACAAAGGGCAGTGCCAAGTTGACACTAGTGTGGTTACCACCTACTAGATGTGGGTGGTTGCCCGGCAAAAGGCCACACATGGAAGTTGTTGAATGACACACCTTTTTGCGAGGATATGCAGAGCAGCAGCACCCTCTACCTCGTTGAGAGGACAGATGAAACCAAAGCCATTTGGGCAGAGACCAAAGCAAGCCATCACAAAGGTAGAACCTGCAAGTCAAGAAAGTCTGGAGCTGGATGAGCTAAGCGGCGACAATGACAAAGATGTCTTCTTTGAGTCCTGCATATTAAATGTAGGGAATTATTTCAAATGCCAACTAAAGTGCAGTGTCAGCATTCTCGATTGTGACATTCAACTCCTAGTGGACACTGGAGCATCCGTGAACATTATGCATCTACTCACTATGAAATCCTACAGAATCTCCTGCTCTGTCCAAGACAGCTTCACGCATATTCACTTTTTGAGGCTAAACCCCACTACCCTTAGATGATATGTTTGTGACGAGTTTGACCCATGACAAGGATCGCATCAAATCACGATTTGACATCACAAAAGTCAGCAAAGTGACACTTCTGGGGTGCACTGCGGCAGAGGCCCTGCACATTGTACAATTTACATTCAGTGTATACATTGAAGACCTGCAGTTGCTTCTTGAACACTTTGATGACGTGTTTGAGGGCATAGGAAAGTTGAAAGGAGAGCCGGTATGCCTCCATACCGACGACATTGTCCAACCGACGGCCTTAAAACATCTTTGCATCCCATTCCACATCAAAGACCAAGTGGAGCGTGAACTGGACAAACTCATGGAACTGGACGTTATTGATCATGTGGAGGGACCCACCCTGTGGGTTTTGCCTATTGTAGGTGCTCTGAAGCCTAAGAAACCGGACGCTGTGCACATCTACTTTGACATGCGCCTACCAAACAAGGCCATCAAGTGCTAACGCCGTTTGACTCCAACAATAGATGACATTGCGGAAGACCTGCACGGCTCAACCTTTTTCTCAAAGCTTGACCTAAGGGCGGGCTATCACCAGTTGGTCTTGCACTCGGTGTCCCGGTACATAACAATATTCACCACCACAAGGTATGGTACCACTACAAGTGACTGAATTTTGGCATCTCATCCGCTGCTAAAGTGTTTCAGACTTCAGTGAGAGGTGCATTGGCCGGGATTAAGGGTGCAATTAACGTCAGTGATGACATTTTGATTTTTACCTGATGAGAAGCTGAGCACATGGAACGGTTTGAGAAGGTACTGAACAGAATCCAACTGTCAGAGCTCATGCTTCACAAGGAGAAGGGCACTTTTCCACAGCGTAAGATAAAGTTCTTCGCTTACATCTTCCAGGCTAGCTGTGTGTCAGCAGATCCCGCTAAAGTGAAAGACATTAAATCAGCCAAACCCCCAGAGAAAGTGTCGGATGGCTGCAGCTTCGTAGGCATGGTAACATACTGCAGACGATTTATCAAAATGCTGGCCACCATTTCTGAGCTCTTGAGGAATTTAACCAAGCAGGAGATGGCATGGCAGTCAGCCACAGAGCAAAGATATTCAGAGATCGAAAGGGAGGAGCTAGCTGTGTTGTAGAACTGCTGCCATTTCCACTTATACATCTATGGGAAAACTGTGACTGTGGTAATTGACCACAAGTCATCACTCCCAATCTTGGCGGGCTCCTCTACAAACCCCCCGGTCCGCATTGAAAAGTGGATGTTGGTGTTACAGGAATACAACGTTGCACTGACATAGAGGCCCGGCAGCGACAACGCTGCTGACTATATTTCTCAGCATTCCACCATACTGACAGAACAGGGTGCGACCGAAGATCTCCTACGGAAGACTTTGTCAGGACGGTTCTAGAAGGGAACGTTCCAAGCTCAATGTCCATAGAGGAAATCACCACAGCCTCAACAGATGATAAATGCTTCTGCATCATGCAGGAGGCGATCAACCAAGGTGAATGGAGGTGGGTTCTATCAAAACTGGCCAGTTGCACCGAATCAGCGAAGAAGCCACTCGAACAGCTATGGCGGGTGAGGAGCGAGTTGTGGTTCACTGAAGAAGGGCTGTTACTGAGATGGTCCCAAACAGTCATCCCGCTTAAACCGGTCCCAAAGGTCATTGCGTTAGCATACCATGGCCATCAAAGCTCAGTGAAAACAAAAGCTTTCCTACGGTTGGAAGTATGGTTCCTGGGGATGGAAGAAAAGGTAAATGCAACTATCAAGGCGTGTAGATGGTGCCAAGCAGCTAGCCCGGCACATAGGGGACCAAGTATCAAATCCATGCAGAGGGGCTGGGCACCATGGCAAGTTGTTAACACCGATTCTGGCTACACATACCGAGATGAACGTTTCCTGGTCATGGTTCACCAATGGTCTTGGTACCCCAAGGTCGGATTTGTGTCCTCACTGCATTCTGTGACATTGTTTTGGCTGTTGAGAAGATTTTTGTGACCCATGGTCTCCCTGAGGCAATCTGTTCTGACAATTGAGCGAGAACTTTGAGGGGTCATGGAAAGATATAGAATTCAAAATGGAAAGATCACTCCTGTGTGTCCAAGGGCTAACAGTGATGCGGAAAGACTCATGCGAACACTGAATGAAGTATTCCAAATTGCACACGGCCAAGGCACATGCCTTAGAAGGGCCCTGTATCAGTTCCCCATGGAATACCGCGCTACCCCCCATCGTTCAACAGGAGTGCCCTGGCTGAGGGGCTATTCCAGAGGTGCCCCCGAGGACTGGTCCCTGAGGGGCGTGATCGCAATCCTGGTCGAAATTGATAATGAACAGGTGAGCCATGAGAGGAGAATAGTCAACGAGTATGAGAAAATAAGGAGAAGGTTTAGCGACTACCAGCTGGAGGTTGGAAATGAGGTGCTACTAAAAATCGAGAACCCGGCCAACAAGCTAACACTAACATATGACCCTCAACTGCAACAGGCAATGCATGTAAAAGGGTCAATGGTGACAGCGTCAGGCGGGCAAAATGCTGTGACGAGAAATGTGTGTTTCTTCAAAAAGTGCACTACATCAGAAGGAAGTGAGGGGGATGACCCACTGGAAGGCCTTTCTACTGGAGAATGGAGAGGAGAGACACAAGAAGACGTCTGTGATGATCCTGGCTCAGGGGTAGTTGAATAATTGCTCCCTGATCTCAGAGTGGAGGAGGTGAGGAATACGGAGAGCCCTCGAAGATTCCCTCTTCGGGAGAACGAGGGCACCCAGCGTACCTACAAGACTATGTGCTGAATGATTAGCTAAGTGGTTACAGACTGGAATGTGGCCACTATTGTACTTGCTATTTGTTTGTTATTGGTTCTTGTTTCTGTTATAAAAAAAAGTGTGGTAGTGCACCTTTAAGAACCCTCTTCATGACACCGTCATGATGTGGTCCAAATAAAAGAGGCGTCATGCTGGCACGTGTATTCAGAGTGGCGGCAGATGCCAACTGAATCAGAACATTGTGTCTTTGTCTTTTTCCATGCTTGTGTGATCACGGCATGCCCATGTCCAACAGGCAATATGAATACATTACCTCCACGTCCCTCTTACTCGTCTCAGTACTGAGATGAGGAAGAGTGGGACAAAGAGTAATGAAATTATCGGTAAGTAATCCCCACATTACCGCAAAGTCCCTCTTCCTTGCCCCAATACTTGTTCTGTACTGGGACAAGGAAGAGTTGGACTAGGAATAATGAAGATTACTGGTAAGTAATTTCCACAATACCGGTGGTATAACACTCGCGTTCATACCCTTAATAAAATAGCATCTTTTTATCATAAAACAAGCAAAACTAAAATATTATGGCAGGCAACTGAGTCTTCTTTTGTGAATTGAAAGGTGAGAAAAAACACACCGACACGTGACCAATATGACATAGGTTTGGGAGGTTTTGGAAAGGAAATAAAGAGATGTGTACAGTAAGCATTCGGGCGTCTGGTCAGATCTCCATCTTCTTGGAGACAGCATAAACTACGAAAATCTGGCGAAGCTAGCCACTCAGCATACCTAAAAAGTAATATCTTAGAACTTTAAGGGATAGAAAATCGAACCCCTGAAGGTAAAAATGAACAGCATTAAGGTATAGTGCGCTCACGTCTGACTCTTTTCTTAAGGGAATAAGGAATAGAAGGGTCACCAATTTGACGGATAATTCTCGCAAGGAAAGTTCCATCCTAAGGCCACTCTCGAAACAAGGAGAGAACCATATTGATGTCTGATAATACAGGATACCTTGGTTTGGAAGGTGTGAGGGCATCTTGGAGTAAGACACAGACAACAGATTCAAAGTTCAAAGTAAGCACTTTTATTAACTTAAATGTCAGGACCGAAAAACCCCTATGTTGCCCTATACTATGGTGGGATTTCCCTAGCAAACCAAAACTAAGGAAAGTCATAGTCCACAAGTCCAACTTAGAAATCTGTCTGATTCCAAAACCTTACTTGCCCTCACAACTGATCTTATATAATGTGTAGGGGTGTCAGCAACCAACAAAAGAGTGTTCCGCATAAAGTTCTGAGCTTGATTCAGCTCACTGCTTTGTTTAAGCTCCCTTCCCCAAGTATAAAGCATTTCTTACAAAGGCCTTAGGTTTGCCTTGAGTTCCAACGTAATATAGGATTGATCAATACTCAGGGTTCCCTTCCCCAAGTTCCAAAACACAAAATATCCTAAGACTCCGTCCTCAAGACAATAAACAGTTCCAACCTCAGGGATCCTTTCCACAAGACACAATTTCAATGATGGATTAATATGATGGTCTTACACAATTTTCTTAATGTTCCGGGTCCCACTTGCACCCTCTGCATATAGCTGGTCTTTGCACCACAAAATGTTTTGGTTGTAAATGGCAGTTCCATTATAATCATCCTTCAAAGTTAATTTCCCAAAGTTCCATTCACTTTGGGTAATAATGCATATTGGATTTGCTGATTTTGTTAAAATTCCATTCACTTCATAGTTCATTGGTTTCTTGGCTTTAACACGTAATTGTGTAGTAAAAATAATATAGGTGAAAGTTGCTTACAATGTAAGTTTCATTCACTTTATGAATCGGCACACAGGGTATTAGGTTATATGGAAAAAAGCTTCCTTTCTTTTATCTTCTTCATAAGTCATGGTTTTTCTTCAGTGCAGTGTTCAAAATTATGTAGATTCATTGGGGGTCATTATGAGTATGGAGGTAGCCATGTCGTTCTTACCGGCATGGCTACCCCCATACCGGTTACCGGGTCCGGGATCCAGGAATAGGGAATTACCGGCCCATTCCGACCTCGGAGGGCCCAGTAATTCCCATTCCCATTCCCTGGACCCAGTACATCTCCATTCCCATTTGAGCCCCCATAGGGCTCAATGGGAATGGGGAGGATGCTAACAACGGGCCCGTTAATAACGGGCCCGTTGTTAGCATCCTGGTCTGCTAGCGGGTCCCACTAAGGACGCCTGGTCTGACCAGGCGTTCCAGAGCGGGACCCGCTGCAGACCTCGTAATGGGGCGGCCCGTAATGAATTGTGCCGGTCCCTTACCGGCACCGTTCATTACGGGACCGCATTCCTTGTAATGAGGCCCATTGTTTAAATATTGTTTTCCATTTGCCATTCAATAATGCTTAAAGGCTTTAAGGTAAGTAACTCTGTTTTGATTTTCAGTTTGTTTTGTGTTGTAATATGTCCTTGTAATGTGTCTTTAAATATGCCCAGCGTTCAGAGACTTTCAAAAACATGCTATCATCTGCAGGCAACCACTAGGTAACAAAGTATTCATTCCAATTCACGAGTTAACAAGTCTTATGGTTCACTGGTTTTGCAAAGATTCCAATCAGAGACCTTTGAAAACGTACCTCAACATTCACGCTTAGAATCAAACAATCACATATAGAGGTTCTTTTTGTATACAAACTTACAGGCTTCTTTGATACGAGTTCCTGCAGTACAGATCTCTTGGCCTTCTGGTCTTTGCTTCAGGGCTTCACCTCCTGCCCTCAGGCACTCCTGGGTCGGCTTCTGACACGCCAGAGAACGTACACTTGAGCAATATAAAAAGGGGCAGCATTCCAGGATGGCTCCCCTTTCATGCTTCCTTTGGTTCCACAGAGGCACAGCGGCCGGGTCACTCTTCCCTCAACCATAGGCGTGCTCCACACAGAGCTCCTTGGTGTTCTTCTTGACCTCTCTGCTGCTGCAATTTCACCACCACTGCTCCTGCCACCACTTCCTCTCTCATTCTTATTTGGTTTGGCTTTTTATACACCTGCATCCCTTTAACAGGCTGCAGGTGGAGTTCACAATTATCCCTGCCTGACCATCATTAAGGGGATGACCTTTACTGCTCTCAGCAGGTCTCTTCTTCATCCCAATATCTAAGTGGTGAAAGTAACTAGTCTTCACTGCTCCTGGTTCTCTCTTCCTCGGCTCAGTACTTTGTGTAGTCATGTATAAATAATTCAGGGGTGCTGGTTTGTAATGCCCCATGAAGACAGCGGAAGGGTTGGTTTGGTCATTATTAGGAAAAGGGCATCTCCTCCCAGTTCCCAGAGACCCTCCACCCAGGTGATCCTCCCTCGCTTGTCCACCCCCAGGGTTGAGGTCCAAGAGCGACGGCCTTTTCCTGGCCACCTACACAGAGGATCCATGGGGAATAGGAGTTAGGACACCCTCAGGTTTCTCACAGAGGACATATAAAACAAATGCCTCTTAAGAATCTGCAAATAAAAGGTTGTCGACCAATGGTCCACCAGCTCATCCTGTTGTGTTGAGCTGACATCTGATTCTAATAGATGATCTGGGTAAGGAACTGAAGATCACTCCTCTGTTCCAGGCTTCCCTGTGGGTAAGCCCCCCCACCCGATCTCCGATTTTGCTTCTGAAGTCAGAGGTAACCAATCTGTGAAAGCCCTACCCACACATAGCTGACTGATTTAAGCCTCTGTTATCCCCTGTAATATGTAATGTAATTTGTCATTTGTATAGCGCCTTTTCCCATTGGTATGGCCTCAAGGCGCTGTAGGTAAATCCCCTCGGGGGACCGAAGTTCAAGGTATGAGAAATTCATCAGAGATGTTTAGAATGCATGTGTGCATTATGGCCAACATGAAGCCATTTATAGGTGGCCAAGTCCCTACTAGCTACATGGACCTGTGAAGATGACCTTATACACAATCATTGAAGCTCTATCACCGCGGCTAGAAGCTGAAGGGGAATGAACAATCATTTCAGCACTTTGTTCAACTCTTTCTCGATTGATCTCATTTGGGTCATTGGCGGAGGAAGCCTCTCAACTGATGCAAAATTCTAGAAAATCAATCTGTTGCGGAGGGGGCAGTTCTGATTTTTTCTGATTAAGGTGAACCCCTCTTTCCAAAGGAGATGAAGAGTCGTGATCACCTGCCTCCTCACTATTTCCCTGAAAGACGTCATTATTTCAGCAATAATATCACGTTCCCTAGGCTTCACCAGCTGGTAACAGTCTCGTGGTCCAAGACATTGGGTCGAGAAAAGAGAGGGCCTTAATGCCAGGCCCTGGCACCTCAGCCAGCCGCTGAAGCCCGGGGAACATTGTATTATTACTACTAGCACCCCGAGGCACATCCTAGGGGGATAAGAGCAATTTTAAAAAAATTGAAAAACGCACTGATGGTGCTGCAGGGAAAAGCTTGCCAGGCGGGGCTTGGGGAGATAAGTAAAGCGAAAAGTGTCCCTGTCCCAAGAGAACCTGTGGTAACACCTGTGAGGTGCACGAATAGGAGCTGATAGGAGTCTGTTAGGTCCAAAAATCCTGGAGAAAGTACATTTTTGATAAATAAAAAGGCGATTGAGTTCCCTCATAATTATCGCAAGACAAAACAGTTTGCCATGTTCATTCACGGTGAACAGAATGAGTAAGGTTAGGGCTCAGTATGAGTTTGGTGGTATCTCGGTAGTAAATAAATAGAATTACTGTTACCGCCACTTGTTGCGGCAGTATTACTGCCGGATTACAAGGGGTGGTGGTGTTAGTACCCACTTAATTGGAGTCCATAGGACTCAATGGGGCGTTTTGGAGGAATTACCACGGCAGTGATTCCACTGAAATAGGGCGAATAGTTGCTGGATTTACCTCCAGCTCATAGCTGTACATGAATCCTCCACCTTGACTTGGACGGTGCAGTAAAGCGGTGGTATACAGTATACCGCTGCATTTAACCCGCAACAGCCAACTCATAATGAGGCCCTTGCCTAACTCGAAAAATCGAACAGCACGCAAGGGATGCAGTCATAGCCTTTGCCCCTGGCTTTAGAAATGGATGCCTCTAGAAATCAGTTCCCTCTATAGGTGGTTGGGTATCTACATATCTAGGCATTTTCTCATATTCTTCAGTATACGTGTAATTATAACTGCCCGTCTCCATTGTAAAACAACCTGCTCCAGCTTCCTGCATTAACAGAGAATGCTAACTGAAATGCTGCTGCTGCCTTGTTGCTAATAAAGTTAATTGTGCTATGTTATTATTGTGGCTTCACATAAGACACTACATGCAGTGATGATTAAGGCGTGTTATTCACATGCTCACAAATCAAGTAGGTAAATCGCAATGGACACGCTGCCATGAAAGTTCTATTATTAATGTTCAGTAGTTGCTTCACTACTGTTGGATATAATGATGGGCCAGGTGGCTGACTGGAGCTCTTGTCCTTCATGTCAGTAGGAGGCTCAGGCCGCCAACAGATGCAGTACCGGGGAGCGTCCGTTCTGTCCCTCGGTCTGCTCTCTTCTGCTGCGCTGCGCCCCAAGCCCGCACATCTGCATTGTGGTTTCACGAGATCACAGCGTGGACTGTGATCTCACAAGGCTGCTTCCCCACATACCTCTCTTTGTTGAGCAGCCTGTTACTATTCCACATCACAAAGTCCTTCTACCTTGTCAACTTTCACCTGTCATGTTTAGGACGATTCTCACCAGGTAATGGTCTCGGGATGTAGTCTCTGTTCCCCTCGCTCTGCCCCTGGCTTTCAGTGACATGACTCTTTCGCCTTGCACTTCTTTGTCCTCTGGTGTAATCTCTCTGGGACTGCTCTGCTCCCGAGTCTCTTCTGAACTGTTCCCTCCTCTCCCCGTCTCCTGTTCTTGTCATAAATCTGGATCTTCTGGTGCTGGTTCTGCCATGGATGATTCTCTCGAGTCAGGGAGCGGTCTTCTAAACGTAGCAACTCTTTCGAGATTCCATCTTTTCCCATCTTTGGTGCATATATTGTTAGTGCCTTTTTGCACAGCCTCCACTGGTTGACTGAACTTGGATCCTGCTACTTGATCCTTGTGTGTTAGTTTTATCTTCACTACGTCACCTTCATTGACTTCTGTTCTTAGAGCTGCACTGCAAGTGTTGCTCTGCACTTTCATCTGTTCTTCACTCTTTTGTATTCTCCAGTCTAGCTCTTTCATGTCGACCGTTTAATCCTACCTCACCTTGGATAGCCACAGGGGCACCAGAGTGGAGGCGACCCTCCTCCTCCTCAGTAGCTGAAAAGGCAACACATTGGCGACAGAGCTCGGAGTCAGTCGAGGAGCTGCTATCACTCCCTTAGCAGCTTTGTAGGGGTCCATCCCTGAAGCCACAGCTAATTGTAAGGCTCCTTTTATGAACCTATTTGTCCTTTCAACAAGTCCATTGGTTTTGGTGTAATAGAGGCTCGCTTTGATTTGTTTGATATTATGATTGCATAGAAACACTTCAATTTCTCTGTATAGCAGCTGAACAATGTTATCCGTTACTATCCCTTTCAGCAAGCCTTCTCTCTGGAAAATCATGTTCAACACTTCTATGACAGTAGCAGTGGTAATGTTGGGTACAAATTCAGTCTCAACACGTTTTGATACGTAGTCTATCCATACTACACCATACTTATGGTCCAGCGACATGGTGTTCAGAGGTCCAAGGAAATCAAGGCCTAACCTGTGCCATACTCCTGCTGGAATCTTAGTGGGGATCAACAAGGCGTGCCGTGTTTTGAGCCTCTTGACACTGTTCATCACTTGTGGCATCTCTCGCTCATTATCCTGATGTCTTGCTCCATAAACATCCACCAGTACTATTCTTGCATTCTTCGCCTGGTCATATTGCCGCCTAGATGGCCTGAGTGTGCTCGGCACAGGATTACTTTCTACATGCCTACAGGAGGTATTATTTGATACCCTCTCATCACTAGCCCATCAGCCTCACATATATATATTCACTCACTTTCCAGTAAGGCCTCAATCCTTCTGGAATGGTCCTTTCACTGGGCCATCCATTCCGAGCCCAGTCGGCAACTCTTCTCAGGGTCTCATCTTTGGCTAACTCTCCATCCAGTGGTTCTTGCTCATTTGTAGGAATTTGCGGCTCCTCAGATCACTCAGAGATGCTACCATGCATTTGTCTTTGAGGAATGTAGTGGCTGATTCTCTGTGCTCCAGTTGATGAGACATGCAGTCTGCTTGCACGTTCTTCCACCCTGCTATATGCATTATTTCATAGGTGTACTCTTGCAGTTGGGCTGCTATCCGTGCCAGTCCCAGAATGGATGTCTTCACGCCCCCTTCGTACAGCATGTGAATTAGTGGTTTATGGTCTGCGACCATGTGAAACTTCGTGCCACATACTGTGACAAATCAAGTTCCGAGCACCAGTAGATCAGGGATGAATATCGGTTTCTAAACCATCAATCAGCCCCACAGCTCTAGTACACCAGAAGGGATCTGAACAGATTGGAATGGAACACAAGTCAATTATAAACCTCCTTGTCCAATTTTGGTAACGTGGATGGAGCAGCAGGCTTATCTCTGCAAGGTCGTGGATCGTTGGTTAGTTGCAACACAGCGAAAATACAATTTACCCAATGATATATGGCACTGTCCAGTCAAGGTTGTATACAAATGTCTGTTTAATTATATTATATTATATTATATTATATTATATTATATTATATTATATTATATTATATTATAACAGCTCCACCCAGATGCACTCTCAGCAATCTCCTCTGGTGTCTACTCACAGCTGTTAGATGGTAAGTTTCAGCACCCTTCCTGTATTTCTCCTTTTTATGTCACCCGGTTTTTGTCTGTCTCCTGTCCTATTGCAGTCCCCCTTATATAGCTGAAATGACATCACCAATATTCCAATCTTGGGAAGGTACCCTGCAATAATCCCTGCCACTAGGCTTGGACAGTTACTCCTCTCTCTCCTCTCAACCCGGCCTCCAAGTCAGGATTGGTTTAGGGGTTTGGAGCAACATATGGAAATTGCTATTTGTAATCGCCCTTTTGTCCTCCTTTCAACTTTTTGGCAAAAACTAGTTATGCATCACAACTTCATAATTTTACTAGCAACTGCCATACCAAACATATTTTCTGTTTTAGCTGATCATGGAGAATTAGATAAGATGACCACCAAATCCGTACGATGTTGCATGGCCATGTGGCACATTTCTGCCATTTCCATAAAAAGTACAGCAGTTATGAGTATGTAAGTTATTAGGCATAGCCCTGAATTCATTTTCCACCTTTTCACCAACACTCACATTTGGAACATGTTCAGGCTAGCCAGAAACCTAGTCTAATTGGCCATTACAGTTCCCAGAGTCACAAGTAGATGCATTTTATATCCCCAAAATCGCCTGGAAATTACATAAAAAGTGGTACAAAAATGAAATCGATCCACAGTGTATGGTTGCTGCGAAAAAGGCCTACCTGATAATAAGAAAGGGATGCACTCTGGATACTGACAGGAGGGTAGTCGCTAAAGCAATCAGTCTTAACTGCTCAAGGTTATTTGGTTTTAGCACCAAGGGGGCAAGGGGTCATAAATGTCACTAGGGGACTTCAGAGAAGGACCATGGGGACAGAACCACAATGTACCTGCGCTTGGGATGATCTTGATGCTCAACAGCGTTGAGTCGGTTCCAGGACATTTTTCAGCTCCCGAGACAGAGGTCAAGATGGAAGACAGCTGCGGGTATCAGGCTGCAGGCAGTTCAGCAAGCGAGGCTGGACGGGTGGCTGCTGGCTGGCCTACACGGCAGCTCTGGGTCAAAAATCATATTCTCTGGGCTGGCTGGTGGATCTGGAACACTGGTCGAGGTGTCTCGGACAGCTTTAGTGACTTCAGTGTGACAACAGTCAGTGGTGCAGCCGGTTGCGGTTCAAGGGCTCGACTGCCTCTAAAATGTCCTTAAAAGATGGACGATGGTTGATGCTTGTATGGCACTCCTCCTTTCTTCTTCACAGGGCTCATGGCATCCTTTCAAGGCGGACGGCCCAAAGTTGAGGAGAGTGCTTGCAGGCTTACCTTGTCCTTTGTTCAGAGTCTCTCTGGCACTTCCCACCTACGAAGCTTGCTGGCAGAACCTAGGAGGGCACGTTGTGTGCTGGCTGGGTACCGGTTCAGGAGCTGCTGGACAGGCCCTCTGAGTCCGGTATCTCCCTCTGTTCCCTGAGAGATGTTTAGGGAAGGAACCTGCTTCCCTCTTGGAAATCCTGGCCTTCCTTCACTGGTGGAAGCTGTAAGGTAGACTGTACCTTCAGCCAGGGTCCAAATGAGTCCTTCTTACTCCTTTCAAAGTCGTCGGATGATCTGCTAAGTGAGCGGCTCAGCCCCCTTTTAAAACCAAATGGGCCCCACTTATTGGTGCAGGCTAAGCCTACCTTAAGGAACCAATCCAGGGTCCCCAACAACAATCTTCTGTTATGTGTGAGGTCAGGACCAGAGTGTTTTGCAACAGGAAAGGTAAGAGGTGACCACTTGTACGCCTAACTCCCACCCATCTTCCTGTCTGTTGTAGATCAAAGTGTCTCTCTGGTTAACTGAGCCGTCTGTGGCTCTTGATCAAAGTGCAGGTCTCCCTTGAATTTTGTTTTGAGAACAGACTTCTTTCTCCCACAAATCACATACTTCGTCCCTCTGAAAGGGGTCCGCTCTGCAGGAATTGCCTACGGTAAATAGTGGAATCAGACATGCCATTCACTGTCCTTCATACAGAGGGGTGTGGGCTACCTTCAAGGTGACACATTGCACATCAAAGCGGAAGTTTGTTTTCATGCCCACTGTTAAGTTCTGTGACCAGGCGTACTCGCAGTATGCTTCAAATAAATCTCGCCAGTATGTGCCTCCACCACACAGAACTTAGACAATAGAATGGAGCGGTTCCATGGAGCCTTTGATATTTAATTAGGCTGGCCATGGGAGGAGGAAGGTGTTACTATTCTTCTATGGATGTTTTCATGCACCCCTCTCTGTCACCTGTCAAATAAATGTGACAGGGAGGACTGCGCCTGTAGGCTGTGTCCTCCAGAGTACACTGGACCATGTGTTTGTTGTGCAGCGAGCATTAGAAAATGTGTGCGGATTAGCCCCAGACATTTTTTCGGAGGTTGATCTCCATCATTCCATTTCCTAAGAAATCATCAAGAAAAAGCCCAGGCGAGCTGTGGGGTGCATTTAAAGGCCCCAAACAGAAGTCCCTTTCACATGAATGGCAGGCATTTAAACACTGAAACAAAAACAGCCTGGCTCTTGCTTTTGTTTTTCATGTGGAAAGGGGCCTACCTGTCATTACAATGGACAAGCAGCAGTTTAATTTACAAAAGAAGGAAGAATCAAAGATACCTGTGGCATGGAAAACAGGATTTGTAAACATTGGAAGCAAAAACGGCCTGCACATGTGTGTGCAAATAAAAACAGCTTTAAAAAGGCAAAGTGGGAAAAAACATCACTGCTCTCAGAAAAATGTCAATAGACAATAGAATAGAGCGGTTCCATGGAGCCTTTGATATTTAATTAGGCTGGCCATGGGAGGAGGAAGGTGTTACTATTCTTCTATGGATGTTTTCATGCACCCCTCGCTGTCACCTGTCAAATAAATGTGACAGGGAGGACTGCGCCTGTAGGCTGTGTCCTCCAGAGTACACTGGACCATGTGTTTGTTGTGCAGCGAGCATTAGAAAATGTGTGCGGATTAGCCCCAGACATTTTTTCGGAGGTTGATCTCCATCATTCCATTTCCTAAGAAATCATCAAGAAAAAGCCCAGGCGAGCTGTGGGTGCATTTAAAGGCCCCAAACAGAAGTCCCTTTCACATGAATGGCAGGCATTTAAACACTGAAACAAAAACAGCCTGGCTCTTGCTTTTGTTTTTTATGTGGAAAGGGGCCTACCTGTCATTACAATGGACAAGCAGCAGTTTAATTTAAAAAAGAAGAAAGAATCAAAGATACCTGTGGCATGGAAAACAGGATTTGTAAACATTGGAAGCAAAAACGGCCTGCACATGTGTGTGCAAATAAAAACAGCTTTAAAAAACCAAAGTGGGAAAAAATATCACTGCTCTCAGAAAAATGTCAGGAAAACAAAACATGATTTGTGGGTTGACAAAAGCAATGTATATTATGTTTTACCTACAAACCTCCAGTGACATTTAAAGAGCCACTTTGTCTTCATGGAAATCCTGTTTCTGGCTGTGGTCAAAACTTCACAAAGTTAAACTCCCACTTTCAGCCTGGATGTCACATCTCCCATCAAATGAACCCCACAATAAAATGTGCTGCTGATGGTGTTGAATGCCCAGTGTCATCCAGACCTGCTGGCTCTGCAAGTAGGGGCTTCAAGGAAATTCACTGTTGGCTGGAGCACGACTAATATGTGTGAAACTGGGGGCACCCACTTCAAGGAGCAAACTACCAACTTCAAAGAGACTCGTAAAAAAACCTCTGGTCACACGCTGGCCCAGGAAGACAGATGGCTGGGCTGGATGAAGCAGACCTTCCATTTGCTGAACATGAACATTCCCAATTAATTTAAAGGGGCTATTATCAGGTAGGCCTTTTTCGCAGCAACCATGCACTGTGGATCAATTTCATTTTTGTACCACTTTTTATGTAATTTCCAGGCGATTTTGGGGATATAAAATGCATCTACCTGTAACTCTGGGAACTGTAATGGCCAATTAGAATAGGTTTCTGGCTGGCCTGAACATGTTCCAAATGTGAGCGTTGGTGAAAAGGTGGAAAATGAATTCAGGGCTATGCCTAATAACTTACATACTCATAACTGCTGTACTTTTTATGGAAATGGCAGAAATGTGCCACATGGCCATGCAACATCGTATGGATTTGGTGGTCATCTTATCTAATTCTCCATGATCAGCTAAAACAGAAAATATGTTTGGTATGGCAGTTGCTAGTAAAATTATGAAGTTGTGATGCATAACTAGTTTTTGCCAAAAAGTTGAAAGGAGAACAAAAGGGCGATTACAAATAGCAATTTCCATATGTTGCTCCAAACCCCTAAACCAATCCTGACTTGGAGGTCGGGTTGAGAAGAGAGAGAGGAGTAACTGTCCAATCCTAGTGACAGGGATTATTGCAGGGTACTTCCCCAAGATTGGAATATTGGTGATGTCATTTCGGCTATATAAGGGGGACTGCAATAGGACAGGAGACAGAGAAAAACCGGGTGACAGAAAAAGCAGAAATACAGGAAGGGTGCTGAAACTTACCATCTAACAGCTGTGAGTAGACAACAGAGGAGATTGCTGAGAGTGCATCTGGGTGGAGCTGTCAATTTCTAGGAAGGCCTCAAAGCTGACTGGGTCTTTTGGTGGAGAGTGGGAGGCCATCTTTGAGAGTGGAGTGACCAGACCCCTGCCATATATTTCCAGAGTGTCCTGAGATGTAGCTGGTTTTCCTGAAACCTTAAACAGAGGCTCGCTATGTAAGTAGAATTAAGCCCTGCAAAACCAAAAGGGGGGCTGGTCTGCTTGCCTTGAATCCTTTCCCTTTGTAGTGGGTTAGGGGGGAGCAAAACTGTGTAGATCCTTAGCCTATATAACCAAAAATATTAATTTAATTAATTCCCCATGTGGCAGAACACTACAAGGTGAATTCTGCTAAAATTCAAAATTAACAAAGCTCACTTCCCAGTGTGCACTGAAAACTAAAGCCTAGAATTTAATTGGGTAATCCTTGTTGTCCAGCTTCAATCAGTCCACCCTTTTATCCAGCTTCCCCAACACAGACCTTTCAGTAAGGGGGGTCTGAAATAAAAAAATCCCCAAAGCATTCACATTTTTCTACCTGACTTCCCAACATAGACCAAAGCAAGGGGAGGGTCTGAATAACAAAGCGTTAAATCCCCCTGTGTTTATGTTAAACCAAATGTTTGGGTTGAAATTATCTCATTGATCAGTGTAATTATTTTGTGAAGTGAGATTTACAGAAAGGGAAGAATTGTGTCTGTGTTCTTGTTAACTCACTTTTGTGATTTATTTATGCTGAGAGAAGTTGATTATGTTGTGCCACAGATAAAGTGGTGTTTTCGATATTTTTGGGCTAATTTCTATTACTGTTAATTTAAATAAATACCAATATATTTCCCGTACACCGGCCTGGTTCTTGGCTCATTGTTAGCTCAGGGGAGAGGGATACAAGGGGCATGATATGTGCCTGAATTAGGGAAAAATAAACAATCTATTAAACAGCTTGTTGAATAACCCCTTGAGTGTGGAGGGAAGGGACTCGCTGTGTTGAGGGTGGCTTCTCAATAAACCGTTACAGAGCGCACACTCCCAGTGCGGATGGTTGAATTCCTCAAATGCCCCCCAGCCTCAACATATCAACCACCACCCTACTGAGGGTCTGGTTCATCCTCAAGGTGAAAGTACCGGCTGAGGCCATCTGCATTTCCATGCTGGGAGCCTGGCTCGTGCTGGATGTCCATATCTAATCCCTGTAGTGATATGGCCCAACGCAAAAGCTTAGGGTTCTCCCCTTTCATTGCCATTAACCATCGCAGAGGCCGGAGGACTGTCTGAATCGTAAAGTGAGACCAAAAGATGTAGGTTTTCAGCTTCTTTACAGCCCACATGACCTTGCTGAGATAAGCCTCCCATTCCGTTCACGTTACCAAAATTGGACACGGAGGTTTATAATTGACTCATACTCCAATCTGTTCGGATCCCTTCTAGTGTACTAGAGGTGTGGGGCTGATTGATGATTTAGAAACCGATATTCATCACTGGAACACTGGTGCCCTGGAAGTTGATTCATCACACGTACATAAGTGCTGACATACTCCACTGCCCAGGCACAGGCAAGCATCTTCTTTTCTACAGGAATGTTTCTCTGCATCGAAGAATGCCTTAGGTACAAATGCATCTACACGTCCAATGTCACCTTTCTTCTGTGTCAGCATGGCTCCTAGCCCAGAAGCACTGGCATCAGTAGTAATATATGTGTCCCACTCTGGGTTGAAGGATCTCAAGCATGGAGCATTCACTGTTTTCCTCTGGACCTCTTCAAATGCTGGCATCTGTTCAAGAAACCACTCGTAATTGGCCCTTTTTCTCCACAATTCTCTCAATGGGACCATATTTTCCGAAAACCGTGGCACAAACTTTGCAAGTCCAAGGAAGGAACGCAGCTCGTCTCTTTACTTTGGTTTTGTTACTGGGACCTTGACTATGGCCTGTAAAAGGTTTTTCTTGGGACTCACGCCATCCTTTAAGATTGTGTACCCCAGATATTCTACTTCCTTTGCTCTGATCATGCACTTTTCGTACCCGAGGCATTCCCATGCTTTCTGAAGTTTCTCCTGAACTTTTCTCAGGATAGTGTCATGCGTCTCAGCATCCTCCGCATGGATGAGGATGTGATCCTGAAAGTATGACACGTTACCCATGTTGTGCAGCAGGGAATCCATCATCCTTTGAAATGCTGATGCAGCTGATGATAACCCAAACGGCATGCAGGTGTATTAATAGGTGCCAAACGGTGAGATGAACACCGTAAATGGTCTTGACTCTTGGTGCAGGCTTATCTGGTGGTACGCATCTCGCATGTCTAATTTTGAGAGTAATTTGGCGTCTTTCTTCATGAGGATTAAGTCGTTGATACTGGGCAGTGGGTAACGGCCCGGTATTACCTCCATGTTTAGGCTGTGCAGGACGATGCACACTCTGTTGTCATTCGACTGTTGTTTCTCAATAAGTACCACCGGGCTCAGCCACTTGGAGGACTCTGCAGTCTCAATGGTACCTTCCTTGACCATTCATGTTAGTTGGGCTTGCAAAACGTTTCTTGCTTTTGCGAGTATGGCCTCACTTTGTGTTTTATCGGAACTGCATTGCGTTTCAGCTGGATTTTGTGGATATAATGCTTTATTTTTCCTGGCGCTTGAGAAAACAGGTCGGTGAATTAATCTCTCAACACTGACGCTCCTACTGTTGTCATTGACAGCACTTGATCATCGGTGCCGGGATCCAACCTTATGTTCAGTTTGTGCTGGTCATCCTGTCCGAAGACTGCCGGGCCTTCTTCGCAGAAACAAACTTTGGTCATGGTTTGCCTGCCTTTGAAAACAATATTTGCATTGATGTAACCCAACAGGTCCACTGACAGTCCACCAAAAACTGTAGCTCTATGTTTGGTTCTTCTGACTTCCACTTTACGACGTCCCACCATGTCCTTGTTTGTTTGGATGGGCAGAATGATTAAATCGGAACCTGAGTGAGCCATCACTCGAATTTCATTGCCATCTACTTTTATCACACAATGTGGTTCATCTCTTCTCACCTTGGAGCTGTACACCATAATGACTCTAGCCTATCGTCATCACCCTCATCATCTTCACTTACGCTCCTGTTGCTTATAGGGGATTTTCTTCCCTTTGCATTTGCAGGCTATCGCGATGTGACCGAATCTTCTGCAATTCGAGCACTCTTTGCTTCTTGCAGGACAGTCTTTGTCATTAGCTAGGTGTCGCGAGCTAGTGCATCTGTGACATTTCAGTGGCTTTCTCATCTTCCCTTCTTTCTCGTCAAAGGAATCCTGCCTGAGTCTGTCACGTTGCCCTCTCCATTGCACAGCATTCACATCCACGGCCAGAGCCATTCCTGCCATTTCTTTGCGTCTGCACAAGGTCTCTTCCCCTGCTCTGGCAATCTGGATGGCTTTATCCAAGGTCAGCCCTTTTTCGAGCATGAATTGGTCCTGCACGTTCCTGCTATTGGTATGCAGAACCAACATGTTGCAAATCATATTCTCTGCATTGTCGCCAAAATTGCAAAATGCAGCCAACTTCCTAATGCGAGTGGCATAATCATCAACTCGTCCTGCACTTTCTTGCTTTCGTGTGTAAAACTTGAATCGGTGCAGCACTGTGTTCTCCTTATTGTAAACTCTTTTAACAATTCTGCCTACAGCCTCCTTGAAGGCATCATCGTCATCCCCTACTGCCTGTTCAGGCTTCAAGCCAGCAAATATTCTTTGTCCTTCCACCCCCATGGCATTGAGCAGCATGGCCTTCTTTCTCCCTGCAGCAAAGTGTGTGCCCCCATGACCAGCAAGTAAATGTAAAACAATGGTTCCCATTGTGGCCATGGTATCACGGGCCTACCTGGAGATGGGAGAAATGCTGGTGGAGACATTGCACCTTGCATGATGAAGCAGGCGAGTATATTCCTTGATCTTCGTGACCAATTATGGTGTGGCTTCACATAAGACACTGCACGCAGTGATGATTGAGGGGTTTTATTCAAATGCTCACAAATCAAGTAGGTAAATTGCAAAGGACACGCTGCCATGAAAGTTCTATTATAAATGTCCAGTAGTTGTTTCACTACTGTTGAATATAATAATGTTGGAGGTGGCTGACAGGAGCTCCTGTCCGTGATGTCAGTGGAAGGCTCAGGCCTTCAACAAGAGGAGCACCAGGGAGCGTTCGCTCTGTCCCTCGGTCCACTCTATTCTGCCATGCTGCATGCTAAGGCCACACATCCACATTGCAGTCCTGCAAGATCACAGGGCAGGCTGTGATCTCGCGAGGCTGCATCCCCACATTTATGCTCATTCCTGGTGTGCACGCTAGTGATTTAATCTGGTTATGCTCGGCAGTGTGTTGCTATGGAGATATGTGCTTAAAGGATATCCATGGTTCGGCGTTTGCTGTACACCCGGCATCTCGAAAGAAAACTGAAATCCCCAAATAATGTATACATGTCCATTGTAAGGAACATGGGCGGGATTTGGCTCGGTGCAGTGACTTCACACAGGAAGCTTGCCAGCATGAGCCAGTGAGCGTGGCATCAACAAATGGGAGGCACCAGGCAAGGAGCGGGTACTGCGTGCAATAGCTATTAAGGCTCAAATTTAGGGCTGGCAAGTAGCAATTTGCAAATTAAAAATCATCTTTTGCCAGTTTAAGAAATAGCTTGGTTACAGGCACTTCAGTTACATTTCTCAGGGCCGGCCTTGGGGCAGGACCGTCCAGGCGACTGCCTGGGGCACCCTCAAGCCCCTGCCACACCATCTCGGGGAGTCTTTCAAGAAGACGCTGCAGGCCCGTCATTGAAATTAAATGTGCCCCGCTCTCCACCTTTAATAACAACAGGGCGCTGATCCTTTTGCAACAGTGCCTATTGAAAAATGTGGTGCTCCCATAACCAGGAACGCATGGGGTTTGGGGAGGTGATCAACTGTTTGGCCAGAAAAGTCAGGGTTGGAGGGGCATCATTGTCGCATGGACCCCAATATGGGAAAACACCCCACCAACGATTAAGGCGATGGCCACATTTCTCACGGGGCCGGAGTTCAGTCCTTATCCTGCCTCCAAATGTGATATTGCAATGTTTAATGGCCATTTTTATGTGATATTGCAATGTTTAATGGACATGTTTCTTCAGACTACAGCTTAATCGCAAACATGTATAAATGCATAAACCTTTATTCATTGCCACTTTTCCTACATCCCACTGCTATCACTTCACAGTGCATGTTTATCCTTGGGAAATATGGTCAGTTAAAGCTGCTAAACTACTTGTCATCCAATTAAAAAAGGAGTGACCAAGGAAACTCTCACTGACATCCTCTTTGTCGTTCCCTCACCAGACCTATGGACCCTATATATGGTCTCTGTGCTCTCTCCTTTCTCTTCTTCTCCCATTAATGGCGGCACCCAGTGGGATGCCCTCCTGGCCTCCTTCCACTCCCCTAAGGTCATCATTAATGTTTATTCAAATGGGACCGTCCTGGTCCAATGCCCTGAGGCCAACCTTCACCTCTTTGATAGACGCTTTCCGCGCCTCATCAATTTCCTTTCCTCTCCTGCTGTCCGCTCTCTCCCCTCCACGGCCTCCTTGCCTCCCCCTGCTGCCTCCTCCTCAGCTACCTTGCCCTCTCATTCCCTCTCTGCCCCCCCTTCGGGCTCCTTCCACACCTCCGCAGGGCGTACCTCTGATCTGTACCCCTCCACGGATGTCCTTCAAGGATGGCAACCTTCTCCACATTGCCACTCTTAACTCTTGCTCAGCGGTCAAACACTCCACCGACATCTGCCACCTTCTGGAAGAATTTGACCTCGATGTCCTCAGTCTCGCCGAGACATGGTTCACGGCCAGCTCTGTCACAAACTTTGACATGCTCCTCCCTGACGGCTACAAGATCCTCTCCGTGCCCAGGTCTATCCGCTCCAGAGGGGGTGTAGCCCTGTTCTTCCCTGAGTGGATTCCTGCCTCTGTCATTCCTACGCAGGCCTACTCCTATTTTGAATGCCTCATCTGCAGGCTCTCTCTCTCCCCTAGCCATTCCCCTACTGCGGCTACTATCTATCGGCCACCTGGTCAAATTTCCTTCTTCCTCTCTGAGTGGGCGGACCTCTCCTCCTCACTGCTGGCTTCGACCACTCAACTCCTCCTTCTTGGAGACTTCAACATCCACCTGGATGTGTCCTGTCCTTCCTCTGGACTCTTTTGCGACCTCTGCGACTCTCTTTCACTCACTATTCTCCCCTCTGGCCCGACTCACTCTGCAGGGCACACTTTGGATGTTCTGATCTCCTCAAACCTTCCCCTTTCTGTCCCTCTCACCACTCCCCTCTACTGGAGGGACCACTTTCTCCTTTCCTCCCCTCTCACCCTCTCTACCTCACAGGCCAAGCTGCTTCCATCACTGGCACCCACCTTCTCGGTCATCCGAGCCGTGAAGCGCGCATCAGTTGAGGCTTTTGCCGCCACTTTCTCACCCCTCCCCCTTTGGCTGACTCTCACCCTGACACAGCCCTCTCCACGCTCCACTCTGCTATATCTGATTCTCTTGATATCCTTGCCCCTGTCATGACGATCCGCCTGAAGCCTAAAGCCAAGTGCAACTCCTGGTGCGACTCAGACCTCATCACCCTTAAACGCAAGTGCAGGGTGGCCGAGAGGATATGGCGTGCTTCTTGTACATCCTCTGACAAACTGGCCTGCCGCTGCTCCAAAGGCAATACCAGCTCTCTGCCCTCACCAAGAAGAGAGCTCATATCCAAGCCTGCATCTCCGCGGCATCTAACAACTCGGCTGAACTCTTTAAAATCTGCAAGGAGCTGGCCAATCCTGCCACAGGGCTTCATCACGACTTGGGCAGTAACGCCGGCGGTATTACCGCTGGTGGTATTAGCCCTACCGCCGAACTCCCCTGCGCTAATAGCACAGGATCATGAGTTCAGCGGTAAAGTAAATCCCCATTCCCCATTGAGCCCATTCCCCATTGGGCTCAATGGGGAAAATTTGCGCTCTTACCGCCGGCGGATTTCCCGCCAGCGGTAATAGCGCGAATACTCGGCAGATTTCACACCAGCTCAGAGCTGGGTTGAAATCCGCCGAGGCCCTGATTCGGCGGACCCTTAAATCCGGCGGTAATAGCGCTACCGCCGGATTTAAGGGTTACCACCGAGGTCGTGATGAGGCCCACAGTCTCTACCTCTCCTGTCCCTTCCCAACCCCTCTGCACGGCACTGGCGTCTCACTTCATCTCTAAAACTCAGGACATCCTGTCCTCACTCTCCTCCTCTCCCCTCCCTCCCTAAAGTCCCTGCTCTTTCTCTGGCCCTTCTGCAGCTACCTCTCCTCCATCGTTCTCTGCCTTTCCTCTGTTATCCGCAGACAAGGTTTCTAGACACGTCTGATCTATGAAAGTCTCATCGAAACAGGTTCACCCCTGTTCCTCCAAAACCATCAAGGACCACATTGACACCCTTGCCCTGCCCTGGCTGACTTCTGCAACCACTCCTTCACCACTGGAGTCTTCCCATCCACCCTGAAGCACTCCCTTGTGCACCCTCTTCTTAAGAAACCTTCTGCCGAGTCCTCCTGCCCGGCTAACTATCGCCCAATCTCCATCACTCCCTTCCTGGGCAAGCTCCTGGAGAAACTGGCCATCTCTCAGCTTAATTTCCACACTGAATCTGTTGGTTGTCTTCATGAGCTGCCAGAAGCACGGAAACTGCTCTCCTGAACATCCGTGAAGACCTGCTCTCCAACCTTGACTCTAAAAACCCCCTGTGTCCTCATCTTGCTTGATCTCTCTTCTGCCTTTGATACCGTCAACCATGCCACCGTGCTTAATTGTCTCTGTGTTAACCCAGGTATCACCGGTCAGGCCCTGGCTTGGCTGACTTCCTTCCTCTCTGACCGACCCTCCCAGGTCCAACTTGGATCCTTCCTCTCTGCTATCTTCTTCTCTACCTGTGGTGTCCCCCAGGGGTCCAACCTCTCTCCCTGGCTGTTCAACCAATACCTGGCACTCCTTGCCCACCGCATTGCTGCTCTGTGCCCCAACTTTCAGTGCTATATGGGTGACAATCAGCTCATTTTCAAGCTACCTTCGGCCACCTCTTCTCCGTCCCTCATCGCTGACTGTCTGTCTGCTATCCAGGAGTGGTGTGCCGCCAATGACCTCTGCCTTAATGCCAGTAAGACTGAGATTCTCCTCATCGGCACACCCACTCCCTCCTTTCCTGTAGCTCTTGGCCGGCCTCTCTTGGCCCTCTTCCTGCTCCCACCTGCAAGGCTAAAAACCTCGAGGTCATCTTCAACTCCACACTCTCTTTCTCGCCTCACATCTCTGACTTCTCTAAGAAGTCACACTACCAGCTGCACCTCCTCAGAGGTTTTTTCCTTTCCTCTCCTTCCCCCAGAAGCTCACTGTCTCTAGAGCTCTGGTTCTCTCTAGGCTGGACTATTCTAACAGCCTCTTTCTAAATCTCCCTGCTTCTACTCTCCTTCCTCTGCAACTCATCCAGAACAGGACTGCAAGACTTGTTCTTGGCCTCATGCCCAGGGATCATATCTCTCCAGGACTGATATCTCTGCACTGGCTCCCAGTGGCTGCGAGGATTAAGTTCAAAACCCTCTGCATCGTTCAGAAGGCCTTCTGGGGTCTGGAGCCTCAATACCATGGGCGTAATTTTAGGGGGTGACGGGGGTGTTTGTCCCCCCCAACTTTCATGGCACACCATTTTGTCCCCATTTATTTGGCTGGGGCAACTTTTCTTCAGATGTCATGTCCACCCCAACATTTTCAGCAAAGTTACTCCACTGCTCAATACCTTCAACTCTCTCTTCCTAAATATCTTCCTTCTCGAGCTCTTCGCTCATCCGCCTCCAGCTCCCTCAGGGTCAGTCGCTTCTCCAAGCAACGAGTTAGTGGTAGATCTCCCTCTTCGGCTGGGGCCTCTCTCTGGAACCCTGCCTCCCTGAAACTTGAGGAGAACCATCTTCGGTTCCGGAAACACCTGAAAAACCTCCTCTTTGCTTCTGCTTTCTCTCCCTCTCTCCCCATGCTAAAGTCCTGGCTGTTACTGAGACTGCACCGGTTACCTGGCCACCCATCTGATCTCGGGCCCAAGCCCTGCCATTTGCACACCTGCACTGCCTCCCTTGCAACCCCTGCCCCTGGGGACTGTTTTCTGTATCCCTACAGTCCCCCCACTAGCACTTATGTCCTTAATTTTGTTGAAGTTGCCAATCCTAGCCACTTACTTGTTGTTCTCCCATTCGAGGCCTTGTAAGAGGGTGAGATGGGAAAGAAGGAGTAGCGCGGGCCGTGCTAGTATCCCTGTGTCTCTATTCCTGAAATTAGTGATAAAAGCTAAAAAGGAAATCTCAAACAATAGTATATGAAGTTACTTAAAAGTAATATTTTAAAAGTAAATCCATACTTACATTTTGTAGTGCAGCAGCAAGAAAAGAGGAAGGGAGGGATTTATAACCCTTAAAACAAAAAAACAATTCTTTAAAAAAAAGTCTCACTGCTAAAATAAAAGATGCTATGATGAATAGCCTCATCCTGGGGGTGCGCCGAACGCAGTGAGGGCTTAAGGCAGACACGAACCTAGCCGACACCCCCACCAGCCAACCCTGGGGCCAAGGATCCCATCCCCCTACAACGATAGGGCAGGCGGGGCTAGGGTGGACCCCTTCCAGACTAGCCGGCCACAGGCCCAGGAAGAAGGGAGGGACAGGACAACAAGGCGCGAAAAAAGGGGCGTATGGGGGAAGGGGCCAGCTAGACCATCCCTGTTGGTTGGGATTATAAGCAGGGAATAGGGGGCAAAGCAGCCTCTTGTTCCTGCCCTCAGAAGGAAGAAACAACCGCCCGCCCACCCGAACAAAGTAAATGAGTAAAAAACACAAATTGTTAGAAATTGTTGAACTCTCCTGCAAGAATAGCGGCATCCTAATCTCCCCAAGGGTAATCTCACCTGCACCCTAATCCTACATAGAATAAAAGTGTAACACCCCCACACCCGGGCCCTGCCCACCACCGTCACCCACGCCCTGCTTTTTCCTAGCACAGGGAAGTGCACTTTTCTAACTCCAGTCCTGACATATTTGGGAGCAAACGTTTTGGATGGGGCGGTCGACCTCCCCCTTATATTTATGTAATGGCCGGGTGATATTAAATACATGTCGAGATTATTGCTGGCTAGGTTTGTGTGTCGGGATGATGTTGCTGTGAGATATTTGCAGAGAAATCGTGGCGTAACACTACGTCGCCAACCTTGGACGAGAAAAAGGCGGAGTCCCTGGTAATTATTAGAATCTTTAACCCAGAGAGTGAACACAGATCGCAACAGCAATCGCTTAACCCACTGAGTTATTTCTCCAGATAAAATGCTGAGTACAGATGTTTTGTGACTCAGAGACAGCCTGGGGGAGATGAGGATTTAATATTGTCAAACAATCCAGCGACTGCGGGAATCTGTCTTATATAAAGCTTTCGCGAAGCCTGGGTTACTGTGCACTGCTCTGTATTAAGGGTTGTCGTCGAGTCATTGTCCCCCGGAAGCTGATTGTTTGACATGCAGCGGCGGCGCGGCCTCCAATTGAAATGCACGGCGCAGCTGGGTGCAGAGAGGAGGAGGCTGGTCTGCATACTTATTGCAAGTATCTGTGTTTGCCATGTCTGCGGGATGAGAAAATGTCACCAAATTCAACGGCTTGACTGAGCAGAATCGCTCTCTCTCACTCTCTCGTTCTTTCCCTTCTCTCTCTGTCATTCCATGCCTCACTTTGCTCCTCTCTGTGGGGGAGAGTCGCATTCTCATTGTAGTCTGGCATCCTCTCGCAGTCTCTCTCTGGTGCTGTGCCCAATGCGGTCCAGATCCCTCTCACACTCAAGCTTCTCTTCCCTCTCCCTTTCGCTTTCTCTCTCTTCTATCTCGTGCACTGTTCTCCTGTTGTTACGGGCTTGCTTCTCTCTGTCTCTCTCTGCCAGTGCAGTCTCGGACACTTGCTCTTTCTCTGTCAATATTTTCTCAATCCACATCAGTCTCTCTCCATCTGCTTCTTTGACTCTCTCTCCCCTTATTCGTCTCTCAATCTTTCTACTTCTCCCCCTGTGTGTCTCTCAATTACACATTGCTCTGCCACTCACAGGAGTGCGAGTTTTTTCATCGGTGCACAACCCTTTCCAAGGTAGGACATTTTGGGAAACAAAATGGTTTGTATTCTCATCAAAAGAAGCTATTAAAAATGAAATTCTTCCATAGTACTAACTTTGTAAACTGACTATTTTTAAAAATGAACTATTTTAATTTCTAGTTTTCACTTCCTCTATGTATTATAGTCATAATTAGAACGGTACATTGTCAAAGGCTAGAATAACCATAAACATTGTGCTCAATATTACATTTTGAAAATGCCCCCAGAAAAAAGGGCAAAAACACAAAAAGCATTAATGAAAGACAAGAAGGGGGAAACAAAAGGAGGACAAAACAACAATCTTACTAGGCCTTGTGTCATTCAGATCGCGCAAGTGCGGGGAAGAGGGAGGGGAGAAGTGCCAGGGGGGTAGAGGGGAGAAGTGCAGGTAACTCAGTTGAACGAGCTTATACATTCCAGAAATTGATAAATATGTCAACTTGCCTATGCGTTGTTTTTAGACAGATCATGTTGGAAAAAAATAGGAGACCGCTCAGCCATTTCCCCAGGTGTCCATAACGACAACTTTTACAACAAATTCTCCCTCCGATTGACAAAGATCGCCCAGTCGCACATCCGTGCCTGACGCCCATGCAGAGTAGTGCCCAGTGCATAGACATTCTTAGAAAATGAAGAGCAAAATGTTCTGTTTTTGGAATAAGTACAAACATTCATAAAGAACATGTCCTTGTCTTTCTCTATCACTCTCGGCCTCCTTCTGTCTATTCCTCACTGCCATTAACATCTCTTACACTCATGCTCCCACTCACTCATCACTCTACATCACACACTCTCTATGCTCATCTCTTCTTTATCACTCTCCCTGCTCTGTAAATCTAGCACTGGAAGCGGCATGATCATGTTTTACAGGGGTGATGCCAGCATGTATGATTAGGAGAGAAGTGAACATTTTCCTTGGACACACCTAAATGAAAAGGGGACAGTCTTGTCATATATTATTGAAGCAAGCCTAATGACAGTCTTGGGCACACGCAGCATAAAAATGTTTTAAATTGCCAATACTGGCATATATCAGCTGGACCGGAAACATAAATGATGGCATTCATCACAAAGAGACTCCCAGTTCTATTGAAGAACTCATTGCATGCCTGACACAACACACCTCTGCATCCTACAGATACATACAAATCATTAGGGTTCCATGTTTATTCGGATACAAAATGCATCAAACACACATCACACATATATATATATATATATATATATATATATATACAGCATAACAAGTAATAGAAGTACAAGACCAATACAAAAGAAAAGAAAAATAATGCTGTTTAGGCCAAAAAAGATCACACATGACTTAATTGATTAGAATCACAAATAAAATGTAAACAGTAGCATATCGTGTTAAAAACTGAATAGAAATAACCGACAGTTCAATTTGAAGACATACTCGCCCTGCACATGTTATTCATGTTGCCAATTTCACAAATGGTCAAAGAGCCCAAGTGCAATATAGAGACGCGGCCGATAATAAAAGGAGCCATGCCAGAGATGTGGACTGAGGTTAAAGGGGCGAAGAACGGGTATCAAAGTAGCCTCCCTCATCCTACCCTATTTTGGACAGAAAAAAAAACAAAGTGTAAAGTTGTTTCAAGGGCGTGAGGAGAAAATGGCCAAATATCCGCCAATGTATCAGCATCATTCCATACTGCTAAAAGCATATTTTTCTTGATGCAAATAAAATGTAGCCTAGTTATTAGCATTTAGCGATTTATAAACAGAGAGCAGAGTAGCCCGGTTTGGGAAATAGTGATCATTTCATGGTGTGGGAGTGTGAGCTGGCTTCCTCAGATCAACACCCTCTCGAAAATTACTAAAATTCGTTCGAAATCATGCTTTGAGGCGTGTTCTGTCCTTCTGATCTAATTGTTGATAGTAAGACAGATTCAGAGAGATGTTACCAATAACAGCTGAGAATAGTAATTTTTTAACTAGGAAAACCCATGGGGCCTAAGTCATGGAAAAGAACGCATTTATTCCGCAATGCCTGCGCGCCGAGAACGACTCTGCGTGAGCCTGCGCGCATAAGAATATATGCGTGCCCAGCGTATTAATGGAATTGTGCCTGCAAAGTAGGCCTATGCGTACGTCGCGGCCGGCACACCGCCGACACGCTCGCACGCAAAGCCGAAACAGCCACATTCACTCACACTTGCTGGCTTTCAAGCCACGAAAACATACATCACGTGAACAGTGCGTGGGGTACCCCCCGACCAAACCTGCACCTCGGGAGCAATGCGCTGGGTTCCCGGTAACTGCAACCCGCACCACGAGAACATGCATACATTTTCCCAGAAACGCATATATTTTTCCGGTCAAACTGCGTGTGAACCCCTGTAATCCATCCCACCACCCCGCTATGGTGCATACGTGCACCCGTAAATACAATCGGACTACGTCTGCGTGCACACAGCCCGAAATCCGACATATAAACTCACCTCCCGAGTTGCGATTACTCCGCACAAGTCTGTACGCCTGCTTTCAGTTGGCATAGATTTCTAGGGCACTGCGTGGGCATTTCCCTGCCGAGAGGTTGCACGGTCAGATCCATTAATACATCCCGTGCCGCACAATTGTGGACGTGCGATGGCCTGCCTGCGGGCCGTCTCTCGTAGTGCCAACTTTTTCGCATGTTCTTGCCCACTTTCTGTGTTCCACACCCTTCGACGTGAGATGTTTTGCGGCCGACATCGAAAGAGCTAAAAGATGGTTAGTAGCTGACTCCCATTGCCAAAACCCTATATATGAGCAGCATCAAATAGCGCCACACAGCAGACTTTGGCTTTGTAGACCCTAATCATAATATCAATGGGGTGCACTCTAAAACTATTGGCAAAGGTAAATATCCCGCTAGCTGCTTGTTAAATGTGCAGGGCTTCCTTGTTAACATGGGGAACAGCAGAGAAAGAACGCGAAAATGTCATCCAAGGGTAATCCTAAAAGTCAATAAGTGGTACATCATAGCCTTTTTTAAACAGTCTGCCAATTTTTGATCTTCTTTTTGTAAAACACATAATGGCCTGATTTACTGGCGTTAATAAACCAGCAGGGTTTATTCATTTCACTAGAATAGACATCAAGGCGCCCATTTGGTTTTTATTTTTGTCACAGTAATGACTTTCCAACTTGGCAACTTTCCCAAGACATTGCGGCTACTGGAGAACCAGAACTATTTGTGTTAATAATGACAGATGTGGGAAACTGCTGGGCTGGTTCACACTCTTTCATCATGGGCCTTCTGTTATATGTGAAGACCCGTCTATTGCAGAACCTGGACCATCTTGAAAGTACCCCCGAGATAGCACTGTGAGCAACTTGTATGTGCTGCACAATAGAATTGCTCTCACTGGCTCGACTCACAACTAAGAAAGTGACTCGAGATACTTCTGATATTTCGTCACCTGTGTTTTAGATCATAACTCAACCCTGTGTTTTAGATCATAACTCGACCCAAACTCTCACCCCCATATCACTGTGCTTACTCTCTTCTCTACACCATCACTCAATTAGAGTGCAGATATATCCCTCGATCAATTTCGGCCTAGCTGCTCACAGGCGTTCAACCCGAGGGCGTTCAACCTACCAGTGCTTTGAGATCATACCAATGATATATAGAGCGCTATATAAATGCCAAATAACATAACATAACATAACTAAACTAGTTTTTGAAATTGTATTAGATGGACGCCTTTATGATCAGGTGTGCGGCACGCTTTAGTCTCACCCCTCATTCTCCAGCCCCACCATAAAAGGGCTGTAGACTATTCCCCCAAAACCGATTGGGCATGATATGAAAATTAGTTGCCGTCTGGGCTCGATTTACCCATTCTCAGGCTGGTGCACATGTCACAGAGTTTCGCACATCTGTGGGGAAACTTGGACATCTGCACATACGCTGAATGAAAGATAGTGCCTATGAACTGAAGGCATCAACACAATTATACAATACATTGTTATATAATTCAACATTTTACACAGACTTGTGGAAACAGCCATTAGCTGTACAGAAACAACATCAGCTTACATCTGGGGCATCGCTGCATCTCATCTCAAAGCATGCCAACTGAGGGAGTCAAGCACCCCTCAACACTCCGGAGGTGTGCACGGATTCCATAGGTTCAAAGCTAGCACAGCTGTGCCAGCTCTTCCTTCGGAGTACACACACCTTGCAGGGTTACGCCCGCGAGAGCTGAGCTTTCCCACGTGTTTCTGGAGAGGAGGGTCACATCTGGGTGCAAGCCCCCCACCCATGCATTGTGCTTACATAGCTATTGGAGTTTCCCACCACAGGGCCTCATCCTGAGTTGGGCGGAGCGGTAAAATGCGTCAGTAACACTATTACAGCTGCAGTTACCGCTCCGCCCAATCCCGAGTTGGGCGGAAAGTGGGAGTTTTACCTCCAGCTTTTTGCTGGAGGGGAAAAAGCTCCCCTTTCCGCCTGTTTTCAGTACTCTTAGCACCAAGAAACCTACATTGGGTCCAATGGACTCAATGGGAATGGGGAATTACCTCCCCACCGCAAGTCGAGATCCAGTGCAAATTGCGCAGGATTGAGTTGCGGTAACGCTCATAGTGTTGGGCGGTATCCCGGTGCAATTACTGCCGGGATACCGCCCAACTCAGGATGAGGGCCACAGATGGCCAGGTCTCCATCCGCATTCACCCATGCAAATTATCCGTGACCTGCCAGACCATGCTTCCCCCACAAACACCACTCTATGCCATCCTCACTCGCCATTGATGGCTCTGTCTCCTACTTCTCCTTTAAAATTATCAAGATTCATAACCTTTTATTCACTCGCCTACCACTCACACCTCTTTCCTCCTTCTGCCCACCTCCTCTCCCCCCACGCTATGATCACTTGCCCACTTTACACTCCTACCTCTCTGGCCACTCCTTCTCCATCTCGTGTGCTTCCTGAATCGCACCACTCCCAATCAGGGGCACAACGAAACCTACATTTCAGGGGGGGGGGTAACTGGTGATGGGAGGGACCACTTTAGAAAATGGGTGTGGTAACCTTGGAGGCTCCGCCCCCTCTGTTCTACCCCAAGGGTTGTCTGGCATGGGGCCCAAGTATCAAATGGAAGCCACCCAGCATTACACATAGGCACACTCCCAATTACACATTCACTCACTCATTTAAACATCCCATTTACCATACACTCGCTCATTTACATGCACACGCAGCCCATACATACATACACGATGAGCTAATATGCACTGCTAGTTTCAGAAAAGGCTGTCCTCCGGTCTCTGCCCAACACAAAGCAAGTGTGCACATCAGCGCCTTCCCCTCAGGTGTGAAAGAACATATCATGTTTGCACACATCCGTAGGCAGGGGGCTAATGTGTCCATTTGATTTTTTTTATTATTAAACTCTTTATTTATTTTGGTTGTAGATAACGACTTTTCAAATACAAAATATCAATATAAACAATTGCAACATTAATAAGAACAATTAATACATTTAATAACATTCATGATTGAATTAAAACGGTCTTAAATTTAAAATCTTTCCTTTGCAAGGGCGCAAAGACAGATGTTTTTCAAGTATTCTATTATTTCAGTCAATACCAGAGGATAAAATACAATTGAGAATTAAAAAATATATACACACATACGCATTCTTATGATACATTTAAAAACAAAGTGAAAGGGAAGAATAACACATTAGACCACCTCTGCTTCTTCGCAATAATATCTGGGCAATAATGCCAGCCTTATATAATTGTTATATAATACAGAGCTTGTTCTCTTATTATGGAGTAGATAGGAATACCCTATTGTGTTTACATTTCATAAAACCAACTCATGATGAATACAATTCCATTTAACTAAACTTTCTATTATCACAAACATTTTATTGTTTTGCAACCAACATTCAGGCTTCGTTCACCACTCATTCTAGGTGTTCTTTTTGGTCAATTGGGTGCTTCCCTAATTCTTAGAATTTATTGAATATTTAACTTTAAGAGATACTTTATTGTGGCTACATTTATTCATATATGGTTTGAATTGAATACCATGTGCCACATTTTATCAGGAGATAATAGTCTGTATTCATAACAAAATTCATGAAAATATTCTTTCCTGAGTGTGGGTACATTCCACCACAAGATGTTTTAAAGTTTCTATCTTATCAGTGGAGCCACAGAATCTACAAGAGTTATCCTTGTTTAGGTGTTTGGATCTTGAAGCTAGAAAAGCTTTAGTAGCCATAAGTCAAAAGACATTTTCATAAGATTCATGTGATTTTTTTGGTCCAGGAATGTAAGACGATATTTGGGTGTTTTGATGTCATGGTTTGATTATAAAATCATCATTTTTAAATGTTTTATATTGATTACATTTGTCCAACAACACACTCCAATTGTGGATCCACAGTTTCCTCTTTGTATGTCCAGGGCTATGTAGGAGTACATTTTGATCTATTTCAGCTTCCTTCATAGTATTGAGACAGTAAGCTTTCCATGTGTCCAAGGATTTATCATGGTGTCCTTCTAATGCTCCCGCAAGTGCTGGAATCAAGCTTAAAGCATATGTTTTATTCACTCTTCTGCCATATTGCCATAATCCAATATGGCAGAAGAGGCATCTCTGCTCCATGTTGGATTGGGAGGAATGTCACCTTCAATCGTACCATTCAACATTGTGAAACATCTGCCTCTCATGAAATTCATCCATCGAGCTGCTTGTGTGGATGGAATAGATGTATTAGGGCTAATACATCTGATATTTAGATCTCCGAATATTAAAGTTGTATCAATTGTGGGTTCAATTTTGATCACATCTAGCATATTGTCAACCAATTAAAAAAAGTATCATCATCAACTATGACTGAATTTCAGTACATGCTCAAAATGCCAGTATTGGTACCAATGGGGCTCAATGAGTTCGCTGAGGATAGTTTAGTTAGTGGAACACAACGATGGGGAGAAGCCCAAGGGAATAGGCTACATCCCAAATTTAATTTTACTGCCATTAAGAGACCCGCAGAAGGTTTACCTTTTGTATGAGAGATTGCAGGAATCCAACATAGTTCATAGCTTGGCCACATTGGTTCGGTCGTTATCCAAGTTTCTTGTAATGCTATGATATCGTATATATTTAGGAGATTATTTTCATTATGTCTCATCAGATGTTTAAAGTCCCTTGTGTTCCTCACAGCCATTTTGATATTGCATGACACCAATGAGTCCTAGCGTTAATGTTCTTTCTTGTCTGGAAGTATTATTGATGACCTTGATGAGTCCTTAGAATTCAATTCGATCGGTTTAAAGGACACTTCCCGATCTAGATGGCCCTGATTGCCTTTGCAGTTAATAAGTAGGGTTTCACATTTGTTTGTACTTGAAGACTCAGATGAAGATGATCTCAAGTTGGACGGCTTTCTCAATTTATTGGCGATCCTTACCTTTTTTATGATTAATTTAAAGCCATGATGCCTCAATTTTGCTATCATGTTCCATATTAGTTCTTATTTCACAATAACTTGTGATGGTACATCCAGAGCAACAGTATCCATTCTCCTACTGTTAATGCATTGAATATCTTGAGATCGTATTTAATAATTGCTTTTCTGTTCGGATAAGGGTCTTCTCTTTGCCTGTCCAACATTGTTAGAGTCAGAGTATCTGATTGTGACATAGTTTGGTCACTAAAGTCAAAATCATTTTGCTTGTCTATGTTAGTAACAATTAAGCATGCATCCAGTTGGGGGGAGGGCCGATTCTCCCTAATATGTACTTTTCTCTTAAGACTAATTTGAGATTCCTGCGTCTGAGCAGAATGCGAGTTTCAATACTCCCTTGTAGGGAGTGTATCACTTGTTTTTTGCCACAGATTGCAAGAGTGCAATCATTTTTCCTCTAGAGTTACAAACTCATAATTCTCAGTGTTGCAATTTCTGGTGATAATCTCATTCTTATTCATGGTCATTGCAGAACAAACTGAATTTTGAATTACTTTGTGTTGTGGTAAAGAAGATATAGAGTAAGTTGATAAGTTCAGTAGTTCTTCATCATCTATAGAGTGAATGTTAGTTGTAGCAGGTGACAAGTGTTTGTGGGATCTGAGTGGTGAGCTTTGTCTCTGGTTCTCACCCGCACCCCCTTGAATACGTGTACCCCACACGTGGCAGCCAAAACGCATGGAAAGGGCTGTGCGTGTGGTGACAGGTGTTGGGGGTGTCCCCCCGTGGTGTGGGCTGCCTGCAGGGCATGGCCAGGGCTGTAGGGTGGTACCCTGTGGTGTGGGCTGCCTGCGGGGTATAGTCAGGGGTGATGGGCTGCGTGCGGGGCATGGCCAGGTGTGTTGGGTTGTCCCCTGTGGTGTGGGCTGCCTGCGAGGCATGGTCAGGGGTGTTGGGTTGGTCCCCTGTGGTGTGGACTGCCTGTGGGGCATGGTCAGGGGTGATGGGCTGCCTGCGGGGCATAGCCAGGTGTAGGATGGTCCCCTGTGGTGTGGGCTGCCTGCGGGGCATGGTCAGGGGTGATGGGCTGCCTGCGGGGCATGGGCAGGTGTGTTGGGTGGTCCCCTGTGGTGTGGGCTGCCTGCAGGGAGTGCACGCGCCTCCTCACCATGCGGGTGCACGAATCAGGGGGTATACGAGTGCACTTTTCATGTGATTAGGCTGGCGCGAGCGGGGTATGTGTATTCCGGGGTACGCAAGTGCGCTTTTCACACGAGTTGGCTGGCACGAGCGAGGTACGTGTATTCCGGGGTACGCAAGTGCACTTTTCACGCGATTTGGCTGGCGCGAGCGGGGTACATGTATTCCGGGGTATGCGAATGCTCTTTTCACGCGATTTGGCTGGCACGAGCGGGCTACATGTATTCCGGGGTATGGGAGTGCACTTTTAACACGATTTGACTGGCGCGAGTGGGGTACATGTATTTCGGGGTACGTGAGTGTGCTTTTCACGCAGTTTGGCTTGCATGAGCGGGCTACGTGTATTCCGGGGTGCGCAAGTGCACTTTTCACGCGATTTGGCCGACGCGAGCCAGGTACGTGTATTCTGGGGTTCGCAAGTGCGCTTTTCACACGATTTGGCTGTGGGGTGGCCCCAACCCCCTCCCCATGCCCCGCAGGCAGCCCATCACCCCTGGCCATGACCCAAAGGCAGCCCACACCACAGGGGACCACCCAACACCCCTGACCATGACCTGCAGGCATCCCAAACCACAGGGGACCACCCAACACCCCTGGCCATGCCCCGCAGGCAGCCTATCACCCCTGACCATGCCACGCAGGCAGCCCACACCACAGGGGACCACCCAACACCCCTGACCATGACCCACAGGCATCCCAAATGACAGGGGACCAGCCAACACCCCTGGCCATGGCCGCAGGCAGCCCATCACCCCTGGCCATGCCCCGCAGGCAGCCCACACCACAGGGGACCACCCAACACCCCTGGCCATGCTCTGCAGGCATCCCACCCCACAGGGGACCACCCAACACCCCTGGCCATGCTCTACAGGCAGCCATCACCCCTGACCATGCCCCACAGGCAGCCCACACTACAGGGGACCACCCAACTCACCTGACCATGCCCCGCAGGCAGCCCACATGGCACCATGCACCTGGAAGCCCCGACTCATGACCCCCCACCAGTGATGGGCACCTGCCAGCAGGCCCCGACACATGTCCCCCCCACCAGTGATGGGCACCTGCCAACAGGCCCTGACTCATGACCCCCACCAGTGATGGGCACCTACCAGCAGGCCCCGACTCATGAACCCCACCAGTGATGGGCACCTGCCAGCAGGTCCCGACTCATGACTCCCACCAGTGATGGGCTCTGTCTGTAATAATTAGATAATTTACAAGAAATTTGAATAACACCAAAAGGTTACCTTAGAGAAACACCAGTTGTTCTCCTTCCTAAGCTGCCTTCTTCAGAAAGATTCCGACAGGGGTAGAGAACGAGTGCCTCCCTGAGACCCTTCCTCCGCCCACAACACAAGGAGTAAGGAGGGGAAGGACCCCAGGGAAACCCTCTGGGGAATAAAACCCTGTGTCGATGCTCTGGATGGATGTCGTCTGTCTGGAGAGGTTCTTGGTACCCGGACTATCCGCTGAAGGGGAGCCGTCTGAATAAAGACAGAGGAAAGTGGTAAGTTTAAGAAGGGAAACTAGAAAGCAGAATATGGGTAGAGAAAACGAAGAGTACCTGATCGGAAAGGGGGTACCACTTATAGAGCTATATTGCAGATCTTCCGATAAGACTCGGATAGGAGTAACCTTGAGGCCGTTCCCAAAAGAGAACGATTCTCAAATCTCAATGATGCGGATCGGACCCCGCATATCCCTGTTTCGCTCGCCAGGGACAAATTCTCACTAGCAAACCGATCAGTGAGGTTCAGCTTGTAACGAGTGAGTCTGAGAGAGTCCACTCGAGTCTCCGATGTCGTGCAAGATTTGGGAGAAGGAGTCAGGTGAAGCGTTGTTGTGGAAGAGTAGCAACGCGTCCGCGCGTTGTCTGCAGGAACAGATGAACCGGCTCCGGAGCCGGGGGGTGGTCCTTCCACCGCGCAGTCTTGGTGTAAACCTAGACCCACACCATCCGTAGCGGCGGCCATCTTGGGAGTAAAGATGGCCGCAATCCGTCTAAGAGACCATCTATGCTGCAGAGACCATGGTCTCCGCAGGGGCGTGACAGTATGCCCCCTCCGAAGGGCAGGGGCCCCCGGCTTCCCTGGATGGTTACGGAAGAATCAGCGAATAAGAGCCGGTGCATGCACTGCAGAGGCAGGTTCCCAGGAACGGTCAGCAGGAGTATAACCTTGCCAGTCAATCAAAAACTGAAGGCGACCTCGAAAGATACGAGAGTCACAAATATCCGCCACCTCATATTCAGGACCTGACGGGGTAGACACCGGAGGAGGGTGAGTATTCCTTAATCTTGAAAACCGATCACACACATCTTTCTTCAGTTGGGACACATGAAACACGGGATGAATCCGGGACCAAGAAGGGGGAAGTCTGAGTTTGAAAGCAGAGGAACCCACCTTCAGTAGGATGGGGAAAGGTCCGAAATATTTAGGAGACAGCTTGGACGGGACCAGATGCCGTGATAAGAAACGAGAGGCCAACCATACCAAATCACCCGCCTTCAGGGAGGGCGCTGGAGAACGGTGCTTGTCTGCAAATCGTTTGACTCTATCCTGAGCCTCAAGTAGCGAAGATTTGGCCACCAAATGTCCTGTCTGGATAACTTGAAGTAGGTTATCCACATCTGGAAATCGTGATGAAGAAGGAAGGCCAGTAGGAATACAGGAAGGGTGAAATCCATATGAGCAAAAAAAAGGACTGGAACCCAGAGAGGAATGACGGGAGTTATTGTAGGCAAACTCCGCTAATGGTAATAGAGAAACCCAGTTGTCCTGTGAGGCCGAAATGTAGCAGCGCAGATAGCCCTCCAATGTCTGGTTCAGTCGCTCCGTCTGGCCGTTAGTTTGAGGATGGAAGCCAGAACTCAATGCCCGGGAAATTTTGAGGCTTTTACATATCTGTTGCCAATAACGTGAAGTATATTGGGAACCACGATCGAAGATGATGGTTTCAGGAAGCCCATGGAGCGTGAAGACCCGTGAAAGGAATATTTTCGCCATCTGAGCTGCAGTGGGAATGCATGGTAGAGGAATAAAGTGTGCCATCTTCGTAAAGTAGTCGATTGTAACCATAATTACTGTACAGCCCTCCGAGATAGGGAGTTCGACTATGAAATCTGTCGAAATTATCTGCCAGGGACGATCAGGAATCGGCATCACCGATAGGAGACCAACTGGGGCCGATCGGGGGACCTTTGTTTGTAAACATATGGCACATGCTGAAACATAGTCTCTGATATCTCTACTCAACCTTGGCCACCAAAAATGGCGTTGAATCAATTCCTTGGTATTAGCTATACCTCGATGCCCTGCCATCGGAGAATCATGACAGAGTTGAAGGACTACTCTTCTTAATTCTTCGGAGGGAATGAATAACTGTTTGTCTCTATAGAAGCATCCTTGAGATGAGTTAAGCATCCAGAGAGTGGCAAATCGAGGATTGGTCTGAATAAATCGAGAGGTATCCATAGCCACCAGTTGAAGAAAGGTGGTGATTTCCTGCAAAATTCTGGCCTTGGGAAACAAGGGTTCGGAACGGAACGGAGTGGTTGAGTTGTAATCCTTTCTGGATAACGCATCTGCCTTGAGGTTGACTCTTCCCGGTATGAAGGAGAAGACAATATCATAGGGCGAAAAAAAATGGGCCCAACGAGCTTGGCGGCTATTTCGTGTTTGAGAGTATTGTAGGGCTCGGAGATTGCTGTGATCGGTCCGTACTTCAATGGCATGTTTGGCCCCTAGTAGCAGATGACGCCACTCCTCAAAGGCTCTCTTAATAGCTAATAATTCCTTTTCAAGGACTGAGTAATTGATCTCTGAAGGTGAGAGTGTTTTAGATAGATAGGCCACAGGACACTCGTCTCCTTGTTCATTCTCTTGCAGTAGAACGGCACCTACCGCATGATGCGAGGCGTCCGATTCTACAATGAACCTCTTGTTTTGGTCAGGGGTGAGGAGTATAGGTTCCTTGGTGAAATCTTCCTTGAGACTCTCAAAGGCTATTTGAGCCCCGTCTGACCAAAAGAACTTTGCATTCTTCTTAAGGAGAGCCGTCATAGGGAGAATCTTCTCTGAATAGTGGGGAATGAAACGCCTATAAAAGTTGGCGAATCCTAAGAATCTCTGCAGATCCTTAACACCCAGTGGAACTGGCCATTCTGTTATAGCAGAGATTTTCCTGGGATCCATGGCAACTCCCTCGGCGGATAGTATATAACCCATATAGGCCACTCTATCCTTGTGGAATTCACACTTGTCTAACTTGCAAAAAAGATGATTCTCCTCCAGTCTCTGCAATACTTCCTTCACATGCCGGATATGGTCGGACATGGATACGGAGAAGACCAGTATGTCGTCTAAATAGACAATGACGGTATGTAGAAGAATATCAGAGAATATGTGATCCATAAAACGTTGGAAAACAGCTGGTGCATTGGAAAGTCCGAATGGCATCACTTTGTATTCATAGTGGCCCAAGGGAGTACGAAAGGCAGTTTTCCATTCATCCCCTGCGCGGATTCGGATAAGATGGTAAGCTCCGCGCAGGTCTAGCTTGGTAAATATCTTGGCACCCTTTACTGCCTCAAGAATATCCGGGATTAAGGGCATCGGGTAGCGATCCGGAGTGGTGATCTTGTTCAAACCCCGATAGTCTACACATGGTCTGAGTTCTGTCGAATCCTTCTTAGGGATAAAGAACAGTGAGGCGCCGGCAGGAGAAGTGGATTCCTGAATGAGACCGTTGTGTAAATTCCTCTGGAGATACTCCTTTAGGACTTCCCGTTCGCGCGCTGATAGTATATACATGCGCCCAAAAGGGATTGGAACACCAGGTGCTAGTTCAAGGGCGCAATCATCTCTACGATGAGGAGGTAATTCTGCAAACTCTGAATTGGAAAACACTACTTGAAATTCTTGGTAGTCAGGAGGAATCTCCTGGATGTTATGTAACACCGAGGTAGTGCAATTCTTTTCTTGGATGGAGTGTGTAGAACAGAACCCTAACGCTCCACCAGAAAGGCAATGAGTAAGGCAATGTTATGATCCTAGAAAGATTGTGCCGGCCTTCCAATTAATGTATGGATTATGGGCTCTAAGCCACGGTAACCCCAATATCAAGGGATAATGTGCTGTACGAATGACATCGAATACAATAGTCTCTTGATGAGATGCAATCTTCATTTGAATCGGTCTTGTTTGTTCCCTGATAGGACCGGAAATCAATGGACTTCCGTCAACAGATTCTACTGGAACCACAATGGTTTTTAGGGAGCATGGTATATTCATGTCATTCTTCCAATGAGTGTCTACAAAATTCCCTGCAGCTCCGCAATCAATCAATGCGGGAACCAAAATTGGCTCGGAGGTGCCCCATTCCATTGAAACCTGTATGACAATCATGGGAGGATCGGGTGTGTCTGTGATTTGAGAAGTCAAAGACTTGGTTGAGGAACCTATTATTGGCTCCCTAGCCGCGGTTCCCCATGCGGTTGGGAGGAAGCGTTTCCCTGTCGTTTAGTAGGGGTGATGGGGCAATCCTGTACTGGGTGGTCTTTGGACCCACAATACATACACAAGCCCTTAGCTCTCCGTCGATTACGTTCTTCCAAGGTGAGTCTACCTCTTCCTCTTGTGATTCCTATCTGCATTGGTTCATCAATTGGGGTTTTCATGGGACTAGTAGGATGCGTAGTCAATGGTCTCACGGAACGATTTCAACGTCGCTCTCTGAGCCTTTCCTGTAGACGGTAGTCCATCTGCATCACTAATGTAATCATTTCCGCTAGGTTAGGAGGTCGAGACACTCTAGACACCTCGTCTTTAAGTTCCTCATTCAAACCCCTACGAAATAGTGTTATCAGAGCATCATCAGCCCAAGAGGTTCCCGCAGCAAGCTGTTTAAAAGAGGTGATATAAGACAGTAGATCCTGTGATCCCTGTTTGAAGTCCAATAATTGCTCTTGGGAGGAAACAGTGATCTCTTGTCTACTGAACATGGATCTAAGACTGTTCAGAAAGGCGGGATAGGAATCTAGCAGAGCGTTGTTTGTCACAACCAGTGGTGTAGCCCATGCCAATGCCGGTCCAGTCAAGTTAGCTATCATATGTCCCACCCTGTCACGATCACTCTGAAAGAAGGCCGTCTTGAATGAAAACTGGACAGTACATGCTTCGATAAAAGCTTTAAGTTTGTGGGGATTCCCATCATATAAACCCCCTGGAATGGGACCTGGAGGTAATTCTGAACAACTAGGTACCCTTCCTACCTGTTGTCTCAAGAAGTCATTTTCCTGTTTTAATGCCTGGACTTCCGCATTCAAAGACTGGACTGCAGAAACCAATTGCTGCTGTTGGGCTGCGTCCATGATATCTCCTTGAACTATTGAGTTCTCTAAGGCAACCGTTCAGCGCCTGGGAAGCCCCAGTAACTTCTAATCTTTGTTTTAGGCGTTGCTAACTGTAATAATTAGATAATTTACAAGAAATTTGAATAACACCAAAAGGTTACCTTAGAGAAACACCAGTCGTTCTCCTTCCTAAGCTGCCTTCTTCAGAAAGATTCCGACAGGGGTAGAGAACGAGTGCCTCCCTGAGACCCTTCCTCCGCCCACAACACAAGGAGTAAGGAGGGGAAGGACCCCAGGGAAACCCTCTGGGGAAGAAAACCCTGTGTCGATGCTCTGGATGGGTGTCGTCTGTCTGGAGAGGTTCTTGGTACCCGGACTATCCGCTGAAGGGGAGCCGTCTGAATGAAGACAGAGGAAAGTGGTAAGTTTAAGAAGGGAAACTAGAAAGCAGAATATGGGTAGAGAAAACGAAGAGTACCTGATCGGAAAGGGGGTACCACTTATAGAGCTATATTGCAGATCTTCCGATAAGACTCGGATAGGAGTAACCTTGAGGCCGTTCCCAAAAGAGAACGATTCTCAAATCTCAATGATGCGGATCGGACCCCGCATATCCCTGTTTCGCTCGCCAGGGAGAAATTCTCACTAGCAAACCGATCAGTGAGGTTCAGCTTGTAACGAGTGAGTCTGAGAGAGTCCACTCGAGTCTCCGATGTCGTGCAAGATTTGGGAGAAGGAGTCAGGTGAAGCGTTGTTGTGGAAGAGTAGCAACGCGTCCGCGCGTTGTCTGCAGGAACAGATGAACCAGCTCCGGAGCCGGGGGGCGGTCCTTCCACCGCGCGGTCTTGGTGTAAACCTAGACCCACACCATCCGTAGCGGCGGCCATCTTGGGAGTAAAGATGGCCGCAATCCGTCTAAGAGACCATCTATGCCACAGAGACCATGGTCTCCGCAGGGGCGTGACACTGTCAGATTGCCCACATCGTTGTGTGGGCGGACCCCCGTTGGGTCCCACAGGACATGACGTCCCGGACGTGACGTCAGGGGAAGGGGAGGGACGGGGGCAGGTTCGGCAGTTCCGCTGATGTGTTTAATAAAGGAGGTTGCATCACACCCCGGCTCCCGCGTATCATTCCTGCGCAAGCAGGGCCTTCTCCGAGGGGACGCTTCAGGAAGAAGCGGCGCCTCAACACTGGCGACGAGCAGGCACGGACTCCCGCTGGCACCGTGCCAAGGTCTGCGGTCGAGCAGTTCAGCGCGTCGGCGCGCCCCGGGCACGACGGCCAACCCTACACGGCCCCGCCTCCCGCATGAGAAAGGCCCGGATTCGGCACACGGGCGCACCAGAACTACGGGAGCACTGACTACGTGCGGCCCCGCCTCCCGCGTGTCAAAGGCCCAAACTCTGCACACGGGTGCCCACGCGACGGCGTGCAGGCGCGCCCAGTGACAGCAAGGAACGGGAGAGTGGCGCCAGAGGAAACGGCCTCCCTCCCACGTGCGGCGTGTGGCTGCGCAGGCCCAGAAAGAAGGCCACGCCGCAAGGAAGCGGTTGAAGTGGGGAAGGTAATTCACCACACACAGCAGAAGGGCTGCTGCAGCTGCCCAAGCACAGTCCCAGGTGCCACAGCATATCGACACACGAACTCTTCACTGCAACGCAGGCATGTCGGACACGGCGACCACGCCAGCATCCTCCTCGGGAGGGGTAGGATCGGCGCCTGGAAATGCTGACACAGCACAGGACAGCAGCCAGCATGCACACCAGGAGGGAGCAGCCCAAGTCATGCACATGCCCAACCCCTTTGAAATCAGAGATACCTCCAATCTGGGGCCCAGATGGAACATATGGCTACGGGACTTCAAGTTCTACACAGGTGCCATAGGATTGACGGACGACACAAGGCTGAAAAATACACTGTTCATGGCAGTGGGACCAGCGGTAAGAGACATTGCGGGGGAGCTGCTGAATGTAGAAACAGTCACATACGGGGAGCTACACGCCAAGCTGTCCGAATACTTTGCACCACATACAAATGTGGATTATGAGCGCCACATGTTCCACACAACAAGACAGGAAAAAGGGGAATCAATAGACAATTTTGTGATGCGCCTCCGCATCAAACTGAAACATTGCGAATTCCATAGGTACTCCAATGAAGAGGCGCTCAGGTCCCAAGTAATAGCCGGATGCCTCTCACAGCCTTTTCGTAAACAGCTCCTACAGAAACAACGATCGCTAGAAGAAATCCTGGCGCTGGCCCGCATGGAAGCAGCGGTGGACTCGCAATTGGACAGCCTAGGGAAAGTGTCCATACACCAACACAGTGACAACACCGAGTCGATCAATAAACTGTATACCCACCCAAATCAAGCCAACAAACACCCCGATGCCACATGTTTTAAATGTGGTTATGAATACCCACACGCAGGGACATGCCCGGCTGTAGGGCAAAAGTGCGCCGCATGTGGGGGAATGGACCACTACAGGGCCATGTGTAAGAACGCCCCAACCCACACAACTCCCAAACATCGCTACCAAGAAAGGCGCCGGCCCACCCCCCAAAGCCCGCCCAGACCTGCAGTGGACGGCGAAAGACGGCGCGCCAGGAAAGAAGACAGCGACCGCAGAAGCCGATACACACGCGAAGATAAACGCTCGTCAGAGGACACGAGACGATCACACAGGCAGTGTTTTGTAAGATACGTTGAGACCAGATCCCCCACCAGTACTGACACCCCTTCGTCAGAAGAGGATCAGAGGAGGAAAGGTTACGTATGGGCCCTACAGGACAACACGGCGGCCACCCAACAAAGCCCCATTTTGACACTTCAAGTGAATGACACCCCACTGAAGTTTCTCGTGGATACCGGAGCGACGGTCAACATTATTAGTGAAAGCGCATATCAGTCCTTGACCACACAGCCAAAGATCAGAAAGGCCACGGTAGACATATACCCCTATGGCTCCACGACACCCCTGCCATGCAAAGGCATGATTACAGCCAGATGCTCACATAAAGGACACTCCGCAAAGATCCCGCTGTACATTCTGGACACAGAAGCTAACAGCGGGTGCATACTGAGCTTCCGGACAGCAGTAGACATGGGACTAGTACACATCTTATACCAGCTGATGGCCCACAAGTACTTTACCAAACCGGACTCAATCGAACAATCATTCCCAAAACTCTTCACCGGCCTTGGCAAGCTGCGAAACCGGAAAGTACACCTCCACATTAACCCTCAGGTCAAACCAGTGGCCCAACACTACCGAGGCATTCCGTTTAATATCCAGAGACAGGTGTAAGAGGAGTTGGGCAAGCTCATCAAAATGAACGTCATAGAACCTGTATCGGGTCCGACGCCATGGGTATCGCCCATCGTCCTCGTCCCCAAGAAGTCACCAGAAGGATCCATACGTTTATGCGTAGATATGCGCAGAGCCAACACAGCCATCGAAAGGGAAAGGCATCAAGCGCCCAGGATCACGGACATGATTCACCTTCTTCACGGGGCGAGAGTCTTCTCCAAGTTAGACCTCACAAAAGGATACCACCAAATTGAAATTGCACCGGAATCCCGTTACATCACCACATTCGTCACTCATCTTGGCCTGTTTCAATGCAAAAGACTCAGTTACGGCATATCCTCGGCCGCCGAGATCTTTCAGGAGCAGATTCACAAGGTCATCAGACACGTCCCCAACTGTCTGAACTATTCGGACGACGTCCTAGTCTACGGCAAATCACAGGAAGAACATGACCTAGCACTACACAGGGTATGCCAAGCACTGGACGACGCAGGGCTAACCTTGAACAAATCCAAGTGCAAGTTCTTGAAAGGATCTCTGAGGTTTTTCGGGCACATCTTCTCGGATAAAGGCATGAGACCCGACCCGGAAAAAGTAGAGGCCCTCAACTCAGCCACGCCCCCCGTGAACACCACCGACCTCAGGTCGTTTCTAGGACTGGCCAGCTATTGCTCCAGATACCTGAAAGACTACGCCACAGTCAGTAATCCCCTGCGCCTGCTCACCCGGAAGGACACGCCATTCACATGGTCGAAGGAGTGTCAAGCAGCGTTCGAAGTGATAAGGAAGGCCATCGCACAGCCAGAAGACATGGCATACTTTGACGCCAGCCGTGACACCGAACTAATAGTGGATGCCAGCCCGGTGGGACTCGGCGCCATATTAACCCAGAAAGATCCCAGGGAGCCACACATCACGCACGTGGTAGCATACGCCAGTCGGAGCCTGATGACCACGGAACAGGCATAATCACAGGCCGAAAAAGAGAGCCTCGCGGTCGTCTGGGCTTGTGAATATTTTCATCTCTTCCTGTTTGGCAAGGAGTTCACCATCATCACGGACCACCAGGCACTACTTACCATATATGGCAGCCCGAAGGCCAGGATGCCACCGAGAATTGCCAGATGGGGTCTACGCTTACAGGACTACAGGTTCCAAATACAGCACCGGCCAGGAAAGGAAGAAAACCCAGCGGATTACCTCTCCCGGCATCCCATGTCCACGACGGCATCTCAACCGTCCATAGCGGACGCATACATAAATTACATCATACATCACCTGCAACCACTTCCAGTAGGGTGGCTGGAGCTATCGATACAATCAGAGGCAGACCCAGCGCTGCGAATCGCCCGACACTGCCTACAGATGGACAAGACGACCCTCATGAAACATCAAGCCAGAGGTGAATCGGACACTACGAGGGAAGACATCAAGTGGCTGGACCAAGTCCAGGAAGAGCTGACCGTGGTAGAGGACAACATCATACTAAAGGGTTGCAAGGTCATCATCCCGAGAACGCTCCGGGAGAGGATAGTACACCTAGCGCATGAAGGACACAGAGGCGTAGTCGCCACAAAGCGCCTCCTTCGCCAGAAAGTCTGGTTCCCTCAACTCGATCGCTTGGTGGAAACCATCGTGGGAAATTGCCACGTATGTGCGCAAGTGGCGCCCCCGCCGCACCCAAACCCACTACAATCTTCACCGTTGCCAAACAAAGTGTGGGAGGAGCTAGCAGTAGACCTATTCGAACCACTGAACAACGGGACACACGTGGTCGTACTTATGGACGAACATTCAAGATACCCGGACGCCCAAATAGTAGAGAGCAGTGCCACAGCATGTGTCATTCCAGCCCTTGACAGGATGCTCTCGGCCTATGGCATCCCCAAGATCATAAAGTCCGACAACGGTCCCACATTTATAAGTCAAGACTTTCAGCAATTCGCAAAGTACATGGGGTTTCAACATCGACGCATAACCCCCCGATGGCCACAGGCCAACGGTATGGTCGAGAGGTTCATGGCCAACATAAAGAGGACCCTCCAAATAGCCCATGTGCAAAACAAGCCATTCGAACAGGCCCTCAATCAATTACTACGAGAATACAGGCACACGCCCCACAGCACGACGGGAGTGTGCCCCGCAGACCTGATGTTCCGAAGACCGATCACCACGCGACTACCTGAAGACCCGAGACCACAAGATCCGACACCGCTAGAACAAGAAGCGCAAGCAAATGACACCGCGAGGAAAGCAAAGACAAAAGAGATCACAGACAGGAAAAGAAGAGCTCGGGAGAACATAATGCAACCAGGAGACGAAGTATGGCTCAGGCAACCCAAGAACCGGAAAGAAGAAGCCACCTTTGCACCCACGCCTCTGGTCGTGACACACAAGAAGGGCTCTATGGTCACAGCACAAAGAGACGACCGCTCAACGGTAACCAGGAACAGCTCGCACTTCAAACGAGTCAGACTGACTCCAGCAGGCCAATGGACCTGGGACAGAGATAGCGATGAGGACAGACCACGCGAAGAAGCATACCAAGGAGACGGGGAAGAGTCAAAAGGCGAGGCGCCCCTCCCCACACTCGCCAGGGACGGACCGACCCCGATCAAGACAACACAACCGCAGAGGAGTCGCATGAAGCCGACGCGACTCATCGAGGAGATAGGGTAAGAGGGGAGCCCCTCAACTCGCATGTTAAAAAGGGGGGAGATGTCAGATTGCCCACATCGTTGTGTGGGCGGACCCCCGTTGGGTCCCACAGGACATGACGTCCCGGATGTGACGTCAGGGGAAGGGGAGGGACGAGGGCAGGTTCGGCAGTTCCGCCGATGTGTTTAATAAAGGAGGTTGCATCACACCCCGGCTCCGGCGTATCATTCCTGCGCAAGCAGGGCCTTCTCCGAGGGGACGCTTCAGGAAGAAGCGGCGCCTCAACAGGCACCTGCCAGCAGGCCCTGACTCATGACCCCCACCACCAGTGAGGGGCACCTGCCAGCAGGCCCCAACTCATGTCCTCCCAACCAACACATTGTCACAACATACATGCATGTAGCAAATGTCCACCCAAATGCCACCCCACGCTGCCCCCCCCACAGTGCAACTCCACACCCATCCATTGTCCCGACTTCCCAGTACAGGCCCCATGGCATGTCATTCACAGAAGCACTCATGCATGCACCCAAAGACATGCCCCACATGGCCACACAGCAGCGACACATGACTGAGGCAATGACGACTGACACATGCACCAAACAAATGAGAGCAGACAACACAAATATATGAACTGTTGAAAATGTATCAAGAAACACAAATCCACCAAATCAAAAGCAACCATGACAACGACAAATAAATGAATGTGAACAGAACAGAAATGCAAAATCCAAAAAATAGATGTGATACAAAAAAAGAAATTGCAAATCCTCAAAGTGGTCCGCGCCTAGAGTAAAAAAATCAGAATCCAAAGGGAAAATAACATTTTAAAAAAATTCCTTCATGGGTGTAAATAAATAGAAGAAACCAATCCACAGTACCTGAACTATTCACAATGAAACTCTGAGGGTCCATGATCCCAAAACAAAATGAAACTTACCAAAAAACCTACAAGAATACAACTAGATACAAAAAGTGGAGCAATGTCCGGGACTCCAAGTAAAAAAAACTAACAAAGGAAACCTAAACCTAAATAACTATATGCAATGGCGGTGGGCTAGTCCTACGGCTCACCGTTCTTACCAAGAGTCTTGGTCAGGGCATCATCAAACTCCGAGTCTATGTCCCGGAGGCGGGACTGGGCTCTGTCCTCGAGGGCTCGCAGGGACGCCGACATGCTCTCCACCAACTCCCAGCGAGTCTCCTCGAGAAACTGTGCCCGCCTTAATGCCCGCCCCATGGAGTTCTCTGCCATGACCATGGTGAGCCGTGCCCTCTCTGCCTGCCGCCGCTTTGCATCCATTTGCTGGCCAATCCGCTACCACATGGAAGACACACATAGTCCAGGGTCCTCCTGCCCTTCGGCCGATGCCTGTCCCCGTGATGTTGTATACCCCGAGTCCGCACTCCTCCCATGTCGAGCCTGGTACTGCTGCCTTGATGTCATCTGCCTGTGCCACCACGACTGGCTCCAGGACGCTGATGACCCCCAGGGCTGTGATGGACGTGTCCTGCTGGAAGTTGCCTGCACATCCTCCATTGCCAGGGATCATGTTGCTTGGGTGACCACTTCTGCTGGACCTCCGACTGTGGCAGGGATGGGATCTCCACCAGCCTGGCCGCGGTGGATGAGGCAGGTCCACAGGGTGCCCTGGTGGCATCTGGGCCAGAAGACGGCATGGAGGACGACTGGCGCATAGTGGGTGCAGAGGAGGAGAGGGTCGCAAGAGCGGCCAGCACATGGAGGAACCCTGCGACAATGAGCCGTCCTAGCCAGTTCTGGGTGGCACACAGCTGTTGGTGATGATGTGCGTTGTCCTTCCTGGAATCACGCACATCATCAAGAATTACGTGTGTGCGCATCGCCACACCGACTAGGACGGGCTCAACCCTGTCACGGATTGCCTTGTCCGCAGGTAGAGGAAGGTCAGTGGACGTGGACACATCCTCTGCCTGCGGACGGGACTGGAATGAGGCATCCCTGCTGGTGCAGAGAGATGCAGTCGCTGAATCAGGGACAGGATTACGCACAGGCACCTCCGCAGTGACCTGTGCTGACTCCTGCCCCTGGACTGCACCACTTGCACCAGTGGCATCACCTCCACCAGGCCCCATGTGTGGGACTAATGTGGCCTCCTCCTCCTCCTCACCCACCACCGACCTGGATGCCTCTGCACCCTCTTCCGCATTGTTCTGCCCCTGTGGGTGCACACCTGCCGCTTCCGCTGCCGAGGAGCCCACTTCCAACCTTGGCCACTTGGGCCTCCCCTTGGCAGCTGTGGCCGTAGTGGCGGACGCAGAACCAGTCCCCTCGCTCCCAGAAGATGGCATAACCTGGGAGGGTGAGTGGGCCTTGTGTCTCCGGCCGGTGGAGGCATCCCTGCCGCTTAGCTCCACAGCGCCGTCTCCGCCCTCTTCTTCACTCGCCGCTGTGGAAAGCATCAGGGTACTGAACGTAAGTCTGCTAGACACAAAGCAAATGCACATGAATGGCACTGTCGTACGTCATAGCCATCATCACCTTCCACAACACACGGGTCCTTGCAAGCAACACACATGCACAAACACCACCGCACAGTCATGCATCCATCCGTGTCCACCTCCCATCACAGTGCATGGACAGCTAGGTCACAATAGTCAATGCACGCATCGAGATGTGCATGTGTCATGCATCCATGGCGTTTCCCAGTCACACACTCACCACTCAGCAACACGCACATGTACACCATGTATGTCCATGAGGGTGACATCAGCATCCATGATTCACACAACAGACATGGCCAGGTACAGACACAGGCATGCAATCATGTGTGCATCATCACATGCAGGTGCACATCATGCATAGCAACACACACACCATTGTCGTTGCACACGATTGACCAGACTCACATGCTTCACTGCCATGTCCCTGCCCACAGACATCCATACATGGGGCATGCCAGACATACGTCCAAGGTGCACACACCTGACACACCTCAACATGCACTACGCTGGAGATGAACAGATGGACACTTACCACTCAACTCCAGATGGGTCTGCATCTTGAGGACCTGGTGGTGAAGTGCTGGGTTAATGCGCTCCAGGACCCTCATCTGGATGTTGGTCAGCTGGTCCTGGTGCCCCACTTCTCCACGAGCATCAACGAGGCGCCGGGCCTTCCTGAGGGCCCTGGACCTGAAGTTCTCCCAGTTCCTCAGCACACGGTCGTAGTCGCAGGATGCCACCCCCTTCGCGTTGATGGCATCCACAATATCCTTCCAGATCCTCATCCGTCCATCCCTGTCGAGGCGCCAACCTGAGAAGAGGACATCATAATTCCCCAGCACTTGCTCCACCAGAATGCCAACTTCATTTTCAGTGAAGCTGGCAGCCCTCTGCCTCTCTGACTGGGGACTGGGGGTTGCCACTGGCCCCAGATGGTGTTGAGTTGGACATGGAAACCCCCGAGGCAGGTGTGGGTGGGCAACTTGGTCCTGGGGCTGGGCTGTGGAGCGATGGTACACCAGTCGGGAGTCTTCTGGGTCAGCAGAGGTGGTCTCAGGTACAGGATCCCTGGCTATGGCTTCTGTGGAGGCACCAAATAGCAGGGCACGTTGGCAGCAGGCAGGCTGACAGCAGCAGATGGCTCATAGCAGGCTGCTTGGGGCTCTCAGGGGCAAGTAAATGGCCTTCTAGACAGGAGCGTGGTCTTCCATGTGTTGTCACATGGACAGCTTGATGAAATGAGTGAGTGTGCACATGAAAAAACAGCACGTGAGCGTGTAATCCGAGGAAAGGCCCTTATCGCGTAAGCTCGTAAGTGACGTGACGCGTGCGGGCGTTGCCTTGGCCAGGGGTTAAAGGTCTGCGCAGGTAAACAGTTCACTGTACATGCTTTTTGTGGAGACCGACCGTGTGTTTCTTCTTCTTGTGGGTTCACACGCGATTACTTCACAATGCTTAAAGTTTGTACTGCTTGTTTTGGCAGGGGAGTTGTTTTTCTTTTCCACGCAAGGCAGACGGTGTGTCACGCACGCACGCTTATTTTTCCCACTGTGGTTGCCCCTGTGTGTCGCGCACCTTTTTTTTAGGTCAGAGTAGCCCACGTGTTCCACGTGTATGTATTTTTTGTTTTTTGTGTCCCTGGGTGCCACAGCGTTCTGCAGGAGGTTTATTCCATGCACGTGGGCTACTGGGCGTTGCGTGCATGTTTATTATCCTTTTTTGGGGTGCCTGAGAGTTGCGTGACCTGTCTTTTATCACCAGGGGTCACAGACAGCCTTGCAGGAGCACAGGGGTGCATCTAACATCACGTACCCTGCCCCCTTCACCCCAATAGCCCAGGACAATTGTTGTGTGCACCTCCCATTGGAAACATACCATCTGTGCCATGGTTGGGAGGCCACCAAAAGGGAAGGGCGGAAAAGCTGGGTGACCTCCCAAGGCTCGGCATGGTGGGGCACGTGGCCTGGGTGGCCAGGGAGTCCAGGGAGGCCAAGGTGGACGTGGAGGGGGATGTGGCCAGGGTGTACCACCGGGGCAGGATGTCCAGCAACTTGCTGGGACAGCCATGCCAGCACCGCCAGCGCCTCAGGGAGATGCTGCTGCTGCAGTCATCCCCAGCACACATCTGACCCCACAGGCAATGTCATCTGCTGGCACGGGCCACCAGGTGGTGGAAGCTGCAGGTGCAGCTGTGGCAACCACCACCCAGGCTCGGGGTCAACCAGCGCAGGCTGCCTTGCCACAGGACTCCCAGGCAGATTTTCAGGTAAGGAAGGCCAAGCCACGTGTGTGCAAGGTAACTGTGACCAAGGCACATGTTCCTGGGGCAGTTTTGACATCTGCTGCCCTAAGCAGCCAGGTGGTGGGAGCTGCATGGGCAGATGCAGCCGACAACACCCCGGCAGTCTGCCAGCCAGGACTGTGTTGGTCACAGCCCTTGGCACTGAGGCAGTTGTGCTGCTGGGTCCTGGTAACAGCACCCAGCAGCCAATCACACAATCCAGGCCTTCGGTCCTCATGCCAATTCCTACTCCCATTGGCAAGTCCACCATTGCCACTGCCTCAACTGACCAGAGCACCATTTGCCCCTCAGGGTCCGCACAACCGGCCAAGAGGAGGAAGTGTGCTTCTGCACATGAGGCTGGGACCCCAGACACAGCACCGGCCTCTGGCACAGCAAGGAAGAAGCCCTCTAATAAAGAGGAGCTGAAATTCCTTGTGGACTACGTGTCGGCACACAACTGCGATATGCTGGTGGTCTCAGGTTGCCATTCTACGCCTGCCCACCATCAGGTCCACTGGCAGTTCATTGCGGATGGTGTCAATGCAATGGGATAGGAGAGGCGCACAGCTCAGGAATGCCACAAGCGTTGGACTGACCTCCAATGCTGTGCAAAACAAAAGCAGGCCTCTAATTACTCCCTGACTCTGGTGACTGGCAGTGGGCCTCCACCAGAGGAGGATGAACTCAATCCGCACGAGGAAATCGCTGCGGAGTTCATCGATCAGGGACTTATCCAGGAAGTGGGAGAGATGCAGGAATATGACGCAACGTCCGTTGAGTCTTGATGCGTGTGTGTCCAGCCCATGTGTGTTTTGCTTGTGTGATGTGTTGTGATTGACTGCCAGTTCAGGCTATGTATTAATGAGTGACATGTGTGACACATGCAATTCTTTACTGATGCGTGCTTGTCATCATGCAGTCTGCATGCAGGACATGTGCTGCACACGGGGGCAGTCCTCATCACCACACATGCACCCTACTTACATGCAAGTCACTCAGCAACCTCTCCTGTCCGTGTGCAGGCTCACTGACATGTTTTCATATAGCCTGTGGTGTAGTTCCACCCAACACTCAGCCTATGTCGTGTTGGGTGTCCTGACCCACGTTTGAGCTATCATGCTGCACCATTTGGTTCTGTGGGCTTAGAAAATCCAAGATGGCCAAAAAGCCCACATGTGCGCCAAAATAGAGGAGAACCACACAGTTTGTGCACACTAAAATGGTTGCCTAACTTGCCACCCACCAGTGCGAGCAGGATGGGCCGGGGTGCCATGAGTGAAATGTGTGCCAAAGGAAAAACCACACTTTAAAATTACCTTTGGTTTCTCTGAATGCCAGCTCAAAATGCCTATTTTCAAACATTGCAACACATCCAAAAATCTCACTCAACACCAGCGGACATCTGGCAGAATGAAGTATGTGTGCATACTAAATCTGGGAAGTTGAAGAGCCCCAAAACAATGTTCATAACAAGACTGGCTGAGCTCTGCAGGTCTGCAGCAGCCTAACTGAAACTGGATTTAAAACTACCAAAAATCGAAAATGTTTAAATTAACTGAGTGACCTACTTTTGAGTGCCACATAGTTTGTAACTGTTAAAATGTCATAGTTTTGAACTTAGAATCAGCATTCTAGCTGCATATGTAAAAATTGTCTTGACTTAAACTGGGGAACAAAAAGTGACATGTTAGCTAAAAACCTGGCTTAAGGAAACTGGAATTCTGCCAGACAGCTACCCCCGACAGGAGTGGGGGCTTGCCCAACAAATGCATTCCCAGGCCTGGCTGCATTCTGTTGCTCCTGCCAAAAGGAGATCACACACTCTCTGATTGAATTACCAGGGGATTGCAAGAAACTAAAGAAAGGGCCCAGGCAGATGGTTTATTAGGGTGGTCGTAAATGGCTTCCTTTTGAACAAAGCCCTGCCTTGACTCAGGCAGATGGTTTATTGGGGGGACCGTAAAACAGCTTCCTCTTGGCAGAAGCTGGGAGGGGCAGGGTCTCTGAGCTTGGCAGAAACTGGATGAACTGGTTTCTATACCATGTGACCTGAAAAGACACACCCCTGTGCGGACTTGTCAAAATTATTTAAATGATACCATAATTCTTGTGATTTTTTGGTGCACGTTTTAAGACGCGTTGGGAATTTGTGTGATGTTCTGGGGCAAAACCCCGCTATTTATTGACACCACAGACTCTGTGTTTAAGCTAGAGACATGGGAATTTACTGGAGTATGTATGGACAGGCCGTGTATATGTGTATAATTTTTAATGAAAAACCAATGTTGCAAAACCAGTTAAAAAACGCAAAATGTTGCCAGTTCTGAATGCGAGCTCTTAGAAACATCAGAGTTTGAACAGAGTATACCTCATGTGATCCGTGATAGGTGCATGTAATTTCAAACCACTGTGTACCTATGAAATATGTCTTTAGGTCAAATGTAGATTTGTGTGTAATTTGACAGGGGAGTGTCCTTTCTGCAAGCCATTGAATGACATCATTCTGACACACAATCCTGTTCTCCAGTGAGAACGCAAAGAATTCTCCAACCTATCAGAACTCTGAAGGGGTTGGGCCTAGAAAGCTAGCCTCTCCACCCACTTTCAAAACACATAAAAAGAGACTGCTGGGACAGGTAGAGACATTCAATTCCATTTGCTGCGGAGCATGCTGACCGACGACTTCAAATCCAGAGATCCTACACTTAGACTTCCAAGCTAAACAGAGACTACAGAACTTTGAACCAAGAAGGCCCACTGCAAGCAAAAGTATTTGTCAGCAGGCCCAAAAATCATTTGCAGACTATCAACAGCCGGGCGAGCTGTTTGAATTCCCTGCCTAGAACATTGCTGTGTCCGGAGAAAGCGGGACTAGGAGCCGTGCAGACCGGTGCTAGACCAGACCAGCAGAACCCAAGATCTAGGAGCAGTGCCGGTGACCCAGAAAGCAGAGCTGTACTCGGAACCGGAGACCAGATCGCTGTGAAGTGCTGTGCGCAGTGACCGGATCCGTGACAAAGTCGCCTTCCTGTCCAAAATCTCTTTTGAGTACTCAGCAAAACTCAGAACCTACCCCTTAGTTTAATATAATATAATTCAATCTATTTAACCTAAGTTGAACTGTCACCTGTCATTTTCTAGCTGCAAGCTGTAACCTGTCGCTTTGAACTTTTAAAATTTCAAATCCGAAAAACTACCTTTATTTAATTTAGCCGCGATTCGCGATTTGGTTAAAAATCCAGCCACGTGTGAAAACAGCAGCTTCCTTGCTTTCCTTTGCCAAAAATTCGTTTAACCTGCTAGTTACTCCTAGATCCTTGCTAAAGTGAGCCTGAACTCATCCCAAGTATATTTCACTCACCCTGAACCTCCTAAAGGGAATTAAAACCATTTTCAGCATATTCCTCACTTCATTGCCAGCACATATAAAAGCATTTTGGGTCTGTGTTTCAAACTTCTGTAGTCTAAGCTTGCTGGGGTGAACTGAATTACATTTGATTGCATTTCTAAGAACTGTGTGCTCTCCTCTTCATTTCCTTACATTGCATAAGGGGGGGAGTGGATTGCCAGAGAAAAGTGATTACATTGTTTTGTTGAAATCATATTGAGTATTTTCTGTATTGCATTTTCATTCAACATTGCATCCATCTGAAACTAGATAAAGCATTTTCTACCACCTTATTCTTCTGTTCCTATTCCCAAGCGTGCTACCTCATCCTTTATACTACTCCTGGGTAATCAAATCAGTTTATTAGTAGAACATTACCCATTGTTGTTAACTGCTCATGTTCTGAAGTGTGATATTAATTATTAATTTATTATAAAGTGTGATATATATATATTGTTTACATTCTCAAATAAATCGTTTAAACTTGCAAAACAGAACTACTTCTTGGCTCAGTGGGGTCAGGGGGGTTCCAAGAGAGGGGTGTTATATAGGGGTAGTCATCCAGAACTCATGAACTGGACATAAAAATATATCAATAAGGGTTTCCATTCAGTATCCCAGACTAGGCATTGACTTAGCTGTAGTGCTGGATTGAATCCTCTTACAAATTGGGGGCTCGAGCCGGACGTTTGGGTTAGATCTATCACTTGTGCAGTTTAATACAGTGTGCTAACTGACGGGATACATACATCCGGTCGGATCACCACGCTGTTTTACGCTGTAAAGCACTCTTCAAAGGGACACTCTAAGGAAAAGGTCTGTTTTGCAAAAATAAAATACTAATTTCTGTAAGTCAGGACAGAGACCAATCTCTAGAATGACGACCTTAGTAGACATGAAAATAGCCAGAGAGCACCTCTTACATAAGTTATTTGTGAGAGGTGAGTGGACTCACCAGGACCGCATGGTCTGGTTGCAGGCCATCACGCAACAGGTCACTGAAACAGGGTCAGATACATGGAGAGATCAGGGTCCCTTACATGTGGCCCTGAGTGAACTGTACATGGCTCCTAAAGCTAAGGATGAACAAGACAAGATGGTTAGGATAGCGGCATACCTGTACCTATATATGGGAGACATGCAGGATAAATGTACTGAAAGCCAAGATCTGGTGAATAAGCGACAGATGGCGTTAGAGAAGGTCCAATCTGACCTGGTCTCTTCTGAGCAGAGGCTGCAGGGGAGCCAGGAGTCAGAAAATGATAGTAGGCAGTATATCATTAAAATAAAAGAGGACATGGATAGACTGCAACAGGAAAAGGCTGACCAGGATACCAGAATTCTGGACTTTCAGAAGGAACACCAAGACAGTTTGGACTCCCTACTGCAGAGCCAGAAAAAGCTGGAGCAACAGATCAATTTCAACAGGGCATGCACAGAGCAGGTAGCCACCCTGCAAATCCAACTAGACAGAGAGAAAGAGGAGAGCAATAAACTGATCCTGAAAGACCTGGATACCCAGGCAGAGTTTGATCAGGAGCGCCAGAAAGCTGGTGCCTTCCAAAGGCAAAGGGACGACCTGACGGTACAGATGCAGACTCTTAGTCAGGAAAGGGACACCTTAGGCCAGGAAGTCTGCCACTTAAAAAGAAAAATGGAAGAAAATCACCTGGCCCACCAGGGACTGGGTGACCTCCAAAAAGAACACCAGGACTTGCTAGAGCACACCGGGAGGGTGGAGGAGGCTCTGGCAAGACAGGAGCAGGCCAGTAGGGATGGGACTCAGGAGGTAACCCTCCTGCAGCAAAGACTGGCCCAGTGCTCCAGGACCAATCAGGAAACGCAGAGAGAGAATGAGGCTCTCTGCCAGCACAATGATAGGCTCCAACAACAGGCAGCAATGCAGGATTGCAACAGGGAGCAGGGGCGGATAGAGACCAGGTTCGCTGGGAAAGGGAAACTCCTGAGCATAACCTCAGGAGCCCTAGTACCAGAGGCCTTTATCTCTCTCAGTCCCTGGACTCTGCCACCCCCATGTCCCCTGGCGCACATGAGCACCGGGCCACAGGGATGGCAGATTACTATCCAGCCAGAAGCATGGGGCTCATAGGCCAGTACCTCCCAGGAATGGATGGACGGGCATCCGGGTATGGGCACCCAAGCACAGTGCAATTTAGTGGGGAACCCCAGGAGAATAGGCCCATTAAGGGCCTCCTGAAAACTTCTGCCCAATTAGGTCAGTGGGGGGGTACCCATCAAATCCTGGCAGCAAGGAGGAATCTGAAGACTCCTCTGAAAGGCGCAGGACACAGGAGACCAGGTCCCCACATTCTGCCAGCCAATCCCAGGCTTGCAGAATCCGGGAAAACCTGGAAGATCAGACAGGAACCTCTGGGAGCAGTGCCTCTGAGTCAGAGGATGAATGGACCAGGGTTACCCGAACCAAAAAGACCAATAAGGCAAAAAGGGCCTTGCTTAAGGACCCATTGAAGCAAATAAAGGCAATAAGGAGTGTCATCACACCTTATCACAAGAACGCCAAGTATTCTGTTTGGGAACACTTGGAGCTTTACGAGCAAATGATGGAGACTTTCCATTTGAAGGACAGCCAAAGCTGTATTCAATATGTAAAGTGGACCTTCTCACCAGAATACTCCAGTTTCTTTGCGGGGCTGGAGGACCAAAATCATTTAAGATGGTCCACCTATAAGGCGGCCATCTTGAAACATTTTTCTGTTCACAGAAATCCTCAAGAGGCTCGCAAGGCAGCCTACAATTTGCAATGTGGGGAGGATCAGGCCCCACAAGAATTCGTGCAAGAACTGAAACGTGCCTTTGCGCAGACGACCAGAAGGGTGCGCACAGACAGCAGAGAATTTGTCAATACATTTTTCCATGCCTTGCCCAAATATATAATGACCCAGCTCATGAGAGATTTTCATGAGAAAAGATCTTTAGACTGGGTCATTGAACAGGCTACCCGGATCTATGAGGTGCAGAAGCCCATAGAAAATAAAAGCAATACCCAGAAAAATCCCAAAACCAACAGCACCCCTGCTGCTGCCAAGGTGGCAGAGGTAAAGGTTGCCCCCGTTTTAGATTTGGAGATGGGGGGGCCTAAAAAACTGCCTGTACCAAATAATTCACAGCCCAGAAGGCTCTCGGGCCAGTCACAGACAGGGAGTCGAGGAGGTAGTCCCACAAATGGGGTCCCCCGCTCCCCTGACTATGTAAGTCCCCGCTATAAGGGAAACCGACCAATCCTGGGTTATGTGTGGACTCCTCCAGCCCAAGGGGGGGGATCCGGCCAAGCACCTAACCCAGGGAACCTCCCTCCCAACTTCCCACAGGAGGGCAGAAATTCTCCAAATCCTGGGCAGAATTTTTTCCCCAGGTATCCACCCAATTTCCAGCCCCAAAATCCTCCACCCTTCTTTCCCCAATTCCCTGAACCCAGACAACCCGATCCGGGAGAGGGGAGGCCAAGGGTGGAGGGGTACCAAAATCTTCCCAACCAGGGGTACTACCAGAGAAGGGATAGCTACCCTTCCCGGGATCAGCCCAGGGGAGAAAATAGAGCCCCGTATCAGCCTGAGCGGGTTTCCCAGTTAGAGCGCCAGGTCCAAAATATGGCACGGGATCTGGGTCACATACTGAGGGCTCAACAGAACCCTCAGATGAGCATGCCACCGCAGAATGCCCCAAACTCTGGACCTGGTGCTCCAGAACAATGACGGGGCAGCACCCCGATAACACACCGGTTCCCAGGGAGGAGGCACAAGGGGAAGGGGGGTGTAAAGCCTTGGAGGAAGCTTCCTTCCCAACTTGTAAACAGCTCCTAGAAAACCAGGAACCGGAAACAAAATCTCCTACCCCTGAAAGCCTGCCTCCCAAGGAGCAGAGGGGGGGTAGGAGAAACAAAGGACCCAAACAGACCCACTTTGTGGAGGAGGTACAGGTCTTCCAATTTGAGGGAGAGGGATCCTCAGAGGATCCTGGGGAAAGGACCTTCTCCTTCAGAGATGGGGGAACTCCTCCCAAGGAAAAATGGGTCCCAAGGGATTCCAATTCAGACTGGGGAGATATGGAGACTGAGCTACCGCCGCCCATCATCTCATCCCAGAACCCACAATACCGAAATCCCCTGGGTCCAAACCCATCCTGGTGACTGCCTCCAAAATGGGGGGGGCGGCGCAGAACCGGAACCAGGGGAACCCACAATGGCTCTAATCTCCAGTTGCCAACTTTTTCTTTCAGATTCCCAAGACTCTCCACAGAATTCTGCCCAAATCTCTTCGCTAGCAATGTCCAAAACCAGAAAATTAGCCCACCAGTTGTCCAAAAATGTGCATTATCTGTGCCCCATTGAGGAGAAGGAGGTAAGATACTATGCCCCGGTACAAGTACAGGGGCAGGGTACAATTTTGGCACTGGTGGACACTGGATCCCAAGCTACCCATCTGTCCAAAAGGGCCTTTGATGAACTAAATGCAGGAAGGGGGGAGAATTACCGTATTCCTCTCACCTCTCTTCCTGGACAACTGCAGAACTTTGACGGGAAGGAAATTCCCGTTGAGGGGACTGCAGACTTGGACATTAAAATTGGGCGACACAAGGTGAAACACCCGGTCATAGTAGTGACTCCAGAGGGCACCCCTTGTTTACTAGGGAATGACCTCCTGAGAAGGTTGTCACCCGTAATAGATTGCGTAAACAAGGTCCTCTGGACCCAGACTAGCCGACCAATAAAATTAAAACAGAGTGTTAGTTTAAACGGCACCTGCCACATGGTTGAACAAAAATCTGACCAAGTAGAATTTCACTTCCAGAACAACCGAATTCCAGACGTGACAGTAATAGCAGTAGGACAACAGACTGGTGATGGGGGGGTCCTCTCTATTTCTGAAAATCAACCTTCCTTCCAGTTTAAGGTGGTATTCCACACTGGAAGGAAACACTCTGAAATTCTTCACCAATCCACAATCAGAACCTCCCACTCCTATAGTCCAGAAAGATGTGAAATCAGCTCAGAGCCTGGCTGATATTCAGCAAATTGGAGAGCAGTTGTTCATCCCTGTTCAGTTAAATGATGGGAAGGACTCTGTTCTCGCTCGAGTGTGTGTGAACAACGGTAAGAGCTTCATCAGCGAAGCCATGTTCCGCCAACTCCCAAAAGATCCAGCCATTCCCACATTCAAACTGATAGACAAATGGGAAATGGACCTGGAAGCACCTAATTCCAAACATCTCCTGCCAAGCAGGTGTATGCTCAAAATCTCCATTGGCAACAAGAGCATAGTCCATAATTGTTGGGTCGTGCGAGACGTCACTGCCGCCTTTTACTTAGGCAGTGACATTCTCAATCGCTTTGCCATTAGTTTGGACCTAATAAACTTCAAAGCTTGGTCCCGATTAGCGGATAATCCCATGGGCTTTGATGATCCAGAAAAAGCATTTAGGTCAGCTCAATTGCTACCTTATGCAGTTGAAATTCAGATCAAAGAGGAAGTCACCATCCCAGAAAGGACCCAACAATTCTCCCTGGAAGTGAAAGTTAAAAGAGGACAAAAATTGCAAAACCCTGATGCTTACATACATCTAAACGCTTCTCTCCAACAGCAAGGGTTGGGGGTAAACCCAACTCCATTAGTCAACATAGAACATGACACCATTCCAATAGAGGTGGATAACAGCGACTTAAAGAGTATTACTCTAGCCGCAGGCACCATTATTGGAATGGCGGTTGATGACCGACATTTTTCCATTGATCTAGGAAATGAACTGTTAGGATCAATCCCCAAGGACTGTTTTGACAGTGACAGTGAGGACAATACAACACCAGACAGGATGTTTACCCGGCATGGGGGGAACTTCCTGGTGTACACTTCCTGCCCTTATGGTAAGGAGGATGTGACTTGTGACTTCAGAAGGGATGAGGTGATTTTCCAGGTTCATGAAGGCTGCCTTTCCCACCTGGGGCCTCCAGTCCAAATCAGCGCTCTGACCAGGGACTTCTCCACCCAGCTGGAGGAGGCCGCTGAGATAGCCAAACCAGAAGTCTTTCCAGGCTTCAGGCAGATGGTGGAAGAGAGAGTCAACCTAGCTGATGCCTGTGTGACTCTGGAACAAAAGCAAAAGTTGAAACAAGTTTTCTTGGATTTCCAAGATCTCTTTGCGGTAGACTCATATGACTGTGGTCGCACCGACATCCACACAACAACAATTCCCACGGACCCTGGAATGACTCCAGTGTTTGTGAAGCAATATTGTTTGCCTCTCGCATCCATGGAGTCCCTTACTGAAATAATTAAGAACCTTGAGTCCCGGGGGATAATTCGTCCAATACACAGCACCTTCAATAATCCGGTGCTGGGAATATTGAAGCCGAACGGCCAGTGGAGACTCTGCGCCGACCTTAGGGAGTTCAACAAACGGGTCCATACTTCCCGATGGCCTCTGCCCTACATTGACCAAGGGCTGGCCCAGATCCAGGGGTCACAGGTATTCACTGCAATAGACCTGACCAATGGATACTGGACCATGCCTGTCAGTAGGGAGGACCAATACAAGCGGGCTTTTACCTTTGGGGGCCAGCAGTACACATGGACCCGGACTCCCTTCGGATACCTCAACTCCGGCAATGAATTCAACATTTTCCTACATAAGGCCATGCCCGACCTGGGTGCGAGGGGTAACCTGGCTTATGTAGATGATGTCCTCACCAAAGGTTCATCTGTGGAGGAACACATAGCAGAGATCCGTTATGTTCTGACCCAGTTGAGGGCCGCCGGAGCAAAACTTTCCTTTCAGAAAGCACAGTGGTGTAGAACCCGTGTTAATTTCTTGGGGCATGAGATTACTCCTCAGGGTCTCTGTCCCCAGGAAAAGAAAGTGGAAGCACTTCAGAAACTGAAAGACCCCACAACTCTGCGGGAACTAAGGAGCCTCCTTGGACTGACTAATTACAGCAGAAAGTTCATTGAGGGCTACGCAGAGATCACCAGACCCCTGATTCATCTCCTGAAGGGGGGGTCAAGTGGGAATGGGGTCCAGAACAAGCCGAGGCGGTAAGACAACTCAAAAGAAGCCTCTCACAAGCGCCTTGCCTAGCTTACCCTGTCAGAAACAAGGAGTTCTTCCTGGAGACGGGGTTCTCTAATACGTGCTTGACGGCAGTATTATACCAAAAGCATGACAAGGTCAATAAAGTAATCTCCTATGCGAGCAAAACTTTATCCTCTGTGGAGGAAAAATTCAACGATTGTGAGAAGGCACTCCTGGCAACGGTGTGGGCATTGAAGAATTACCGCCCGTTTATCCATGGGGAACACATCATAGTGGAGACTCCACACCAGCCTCTGCAATATCTCCAGAGTGACAGAATCCGGGCCGGAAATGTGAGTAATTCCCGAATTACTTCCTGGATTCTGTCAATGCAAGGCTTTCCTGTGGAGGTCAGATATGGCCAAAACAAGAAGAGTCCCCTCGCGCAAGGTCTGGCTGACTTGCATGATTGTGCCAGAGAAAACTGTCTCGAGGACGAAAGTCTAAAAATCAAGGACAACACGGAGGCATACCTTAATTCCCCACACAAAGTCTTTGAAGAGGACAAGTGTGAGGGAATGCCCACTGTCTATGTGGATGGATGCTCTTACCATGTTGACAACGACGGGGAGAAAGAACTGGTGGCTGGCGTAGGGAATGCATGGGTGAAGGAGTTCCCAGAACCCTCCGCTGGATACAAAATTGGTCCCCGAAGTAGTCAGGTGGCAGAATTGATGGCTGTGCATCAGTCCATCCTCACTGCTGTCCAGCATCAACTCCACGAACTGGTCATAATCACAGATTCTGATTATGTACGGAACGGGTTCGTGGAGCACCTGGTTAATTGGAAAACCAGAGGCATGTTATGTGCTAACAACAAACCCTTGAAACATGGGAAGTTGATCCAAAACATTGATGATCTGGTCACATCGAATGGGATGAACATCTACTGGAAAAAGATCAAGGGTCATTCCAAAGTAGAGGGACCAGACAAAACTGGAAATGACTTAGCTGATCAGCTGGCCAAAACCGGGGCCATTCAAGGGGATCTAATTGAGATTGAGTCCCTGTTGGGGGAAATCCAGGTCACTGCTATCACTAGGTCCCAGACAAATGCTCACAATGATCTTTCAACTGCCCAATGGAGCAAGGAGACCCCTGATGCTGATTTGATTACAGCTCAGAAGGGGGATCCAATTATTGGTAAGTTTTACCAACACCTTGAGGACCCTGAGAACTTTCCCCTGACGGATACCGATTACATTGGGAAAGAGGACCTAAGAGTGTTGATGAAATGTCCAAAAATGTTCCGAATCCAAGACGGTTTGCTGGTAAGGAAATCCAAAGCTGGCCACGATCAGTGGGTGGTTCCTACCTCATTCCGAAGCCTGATGTTAAGTCACGCCCATGATGCGGCCACCGCCGGTCATAGGGGGTTTCACACAACACTGGAAATCTTAAGAGAGGTTGCATACTGGCCACACATGGGGCACGACCTTGACCAATACTTGAAGGGGTGTCTTGTGTGTGCACAATTTCAGCCATCATCCCTCACACACCGGGCGCCTCTCCAAAAGAGGGGAATGACACTCCCATGGTCAGATTTACAAATCGACTTTGTAGGCCCTGTGATTCGCTCGTCTAGAGGAAACAAGTACATGTTGACCGTTACATGCTTGTTTACCAAGTGGGTGGAATGTCTCCCAGCCCCAAACTGCAAGGCAGAAACAGCAGCTGCCCTGATGATTAACCACATCTTTTCCCGTTTTGGTCTACCTCAAAGGATTGAGTCAGACAGAGGTAGCCACTTCACCAGTGAAGTGATGACAAAGATGTGGGAGATACTGGGGGTCAAGAGAAAGCTACACATTGCTTACAGGCCAGCTTCTTCTGGAGCAGTAGAACGCTACAACCGAACCATTGTGAGCATCTTAAAAACGTTTGTGGCAGATTCTGGGCCAAGCTGGGATATCCGATTACCTCTGGTCCTAATGGCCATCAGATCTACCCCTTCATCTGCAACCAAAATGTCACCATTCGAGTTGATGACTGGGCGCAAGATGGTGCTTCCTCAGCATTTGCTCTACAGAACCCAAGAGCAAACGTTGATAAATGCCTCCACAACTCATGAGTATGTGGAGAATTTAAGGAAACACCTTCAGCATGCTTTTGCCTATGCTCAGCGGAATCTAGAAAGATCAGCCGAAGGTATGAAGACCCACTATGACCTGAAAACTTCCAGGAAGGAATATCAGGTGGGGGATCGGGTCTATTTATACAACTTCCAAAGAAACCAGGCAAAACAGTGAAAATTCTTGCCTACATGGAAGGGACCCTTTTAGATTATAGACAAGATCTCCCCTGTGGCCTACAAGATCCGCATCCCCAAAGGCGGTTTGGCAGAGGGGGAAGACAAGTGGGTCCACATAAACCAGTTGAAGTGTTGCCATCCCAGGCATACTTTGCAGCAACTGGAGGAGTCCTCTGCAATCCCAGAGGATACCGCTCCAGAGTAATTCAATTCCAACCCTAAAAGATCCTACATATAGCCTATCAAATTCTGTGTTTTTCATGTTTATGTGTTCCTGTCTCTTCATTTAAAAAATGTGCATGTTCATATCTGTTGAGTTCTAAAATATATATGCCACCCCACTATATCAATGGTGGGGGAGAAATGTCCATGAATAGGTATTGCCGCTTTTCCTTTGTCGTCCTAGGAGAAAGAAAACCTGGAGACTGGCCAAGGAGGATGATCCGGAGACCGGGAGCAGAGACGCAAGGGGCCCGGGGTACCGCCCAATATTCCCATCAGGACCGGCGAGGAGAACCGATCGATCAGTACCGGATGGAGGAAAAGATGCTGAACTGTGCCATTTGCAGAATTGGAATAAGATTATGCTGACATACCAGTGCGTGGGTCATCACCTTCTGTGCACCCGACTCCCCATCGACTCAAATTCAAAGTGCAGTCGCGTGGGGGGGCTTTGTTGGGTGTCCTGACCCACGTTTGAGCTATCATGCTGCAACATTTGGTGCTGTGGGCTTAGAAAATCCAAGATGGCCAAAAAGCCCACATGTGCGCCAAAATCCAGGAGAACCACACAGTTTGTGCACACTAAAATGGTTGCCTAACTTGCCACCCACCAGTGCGAGCAGGATGGGCCGGGGTGCCATGAGTGAAATGTGTGCCAAAGGAAAAACCGCACTTTAAAATTACCTTTGGTTTCTCTGAATGCCAGCTCAAAATGCCTATTTTCAAACATTGCAACACATCCAAAAATCTCACTGAACACCAGCGGACATCTGGCAGAATGAAGTATGTGTGCATACTAAATCTGGGAAGTTGAAGAGCCCCAAAACAATGTTCATAAAAAGACTGGCTGAGCTCTGCAGGTCTGCAGCAGCCTAACTGAAACTGGATTTAAAACTACCAAAAATCGAAAATGTTTAAATTAACTGAGTGACCTACTTTTGAGTGCCACATAGTTTGTAACTGTTAAAATGTCATAGTTTTGAACTTAGAATCAGCATTCTAGCTGCATATGTAAAAATTGTCTTGACTTAAACTGGGGAACAAAAAGTGACATGTTAGCTAACAACCTGGTTTAAGGAAACTGCAATTCTGCCAGACAGCTACCCCCGACAGGAGTGGGGGCTTGCCCAACAAATGCATTCCCAGGCCTGGTTGCATTCTGTTGCTCCTGCCAAAAGGAGGTCACACACTCTCTGATTGAATTACCAGGGGATTGCAAGAAACTAAAGAAAGGGCCCAGGCAGATGGTTTATTAGGGTGGTCATAAATGGCTTCCTTTTGAACACAGCCCTGCCTTGACTCAGGCAGATGGTTTATTGGGGGGACCGTAAAACAGCTTCCTCTTGGCAGAAGCTGGGAGGGGCAGGGTCTCTGAGCTTGGCAGAAACTGGATAAACTGGTTTCTATACCATGTGACCTGAAAGGACACACCCCTGTTGGCCAGAATATGATTCTAAGAAAGATGTATAACTCACAGTGCGGACTTCTCAAAATTATTTAAATGATACCATAATTCTTGTGATTTTTCGGTGCACGTTTTAAGACGCGTTGGGAATTTGTGTGATGTTCTGGGGCAAAACCCCGCTATTTATTGACACCACAGACTCTGTGTTTAAGCTAGAGACATGGGAATTTACTGGAGTATGTATGGACAGGCAATGTATATGTGTATAATTTTTAATGAAAAACCAATGTTGCAAAACCAGTTAAAAAACGCAAAATGTTGCCAGTTCTGAATGCGAGCTCTTAGAAACATCAGAGTTTGAACAGAGTATACCTCATGTGATCCGTGATGGGTGCATGTAATTTCAAACCACTGTGTCTCTATGAAATATGTCTTTAGGTGAAATATAGATTTGTGTGTAATTTGACAGGGGAGTGTCCTTTCTGCAAGCCATTAAATTACATCATTCTGACACACAATCCTGTTCTCCAGTGAGAACGCAAAGAATTCTCCAACCTATCAGAACTCTGAAGGGGTTAAGCCTAGAAAGCTAGCCTCTCCACCCACTTTCAAAACACATAAAAAGAGACTGCTGGGACAGGTAGAGACATTCAATTCCATTTGCTGCGGAGCATGCTGACCGACGACTTCACATCCAGAGATCCTACACTTAGACTTCCAAGCTAAACAGAGACTACAGAACTTTGAACCAAGAAGGCCCACTGCAAGCAAAAGTATTTGTCAGCAGGCCCAAAACTCATTTGCAGACTATCAACAGCCGGGCGAGCTGTTTGAATTCCCTGCCTAGAACATTGCTGTGTCCGGAGAAAGTGGGACTAGGAGCCGTGCAGACCAGTGCTAGACCAGACCAGCAGAACCCAAGATCCAGGAGCAGTGCCGGTGACCCAGAAAGCAGAGCTGTACTCGGAACCGGAGACCAGATCGCTGTGAAGTGCTGTGCGCAGTGACCGGATCCGTGACAAAGTCGCCTTCCTGTCCAAAATCTCTTGTGAGTACTCAGCAAAACTCAGAACCTATCCCTTAGTTTAATATAATATAATTCAATCTATTTAACCTAAGTTGAACTGTCACCTGTCATTTTCTAGCTGCAAGCTGTAACCTGTCGCTTTAAACTTTTAAAATTTCAAATCCGAAAAACTACCTTTATTTAATCGTCCGTATCTCTGGAACCGTTAGGGCTAGGATTTTGGTTTAACTTTCATCTGAAAGCTTAGGATCTCAGCTTTTCAACACGCTTAGAACCGACTTGCTACTCCTTATACTTTTGCCGTAATCGTGATTCACGCATGCGCGAATTTTGCCGCGATTCGCGATTTGGTTAAAAATCCAGCCACGTGTGAAAACAGCAGCTTCCTTGCTTTCCTTGCCAAAAATTCGTTTAACCTGCTAGTTACTCCTAGATCCTTGCTAAAGTGAGCCTGAGCTCATCCCAAGTATATTTCACTCACCCTGAACCTCCTAAAGGGAATTAAAACCATTTTCAGCATATTCCTCACTTCATTGCCAGCACATATAAAAGCATTTTGGGTCTGTGTTTCAAACTTCTGTAGTCTAAGCTTGCTGGGGTGAACTGAATTACATTTGATTGCATTTCTAAGAACTGTGTGCTCTCCTCTTCATTTCCTTACATTGCATAAGGGGGGGAGTGGATTGCCAGAGAAAAGCGATTACATTGTTTTGTTGAAATCATATTGAGTATTTTCTGTATTGCATTTTCATTCAACATTGCATCCATCTGAAACTAGATAAAGCATTCTCTACCACCTTATTCTTCTGTTCCTATTCCCAAGCGTGCTACCTCATCCTTTATACTACTCCAGGGTAATCAAATCAGTTTATTAGTAGAACATTACCCATTGTTGTTAACTGCTCATGTTCTGAAGTGTGATATTAATTATTAATTTATTATAAAGTGTGATATATATATATTGTTTACATTCTCAAATAAACCGTTTAAACTTGCAAAACAGAACTACTTCTTGGCTCAGTGGGGTCAGGGGGGTTCCAAGAGAGGGGTGTTATATAGGGGTAGTCATCCAGAACTCATGAACTGGACATAAAGATATATCAATAAGGGTTTCCATTCAGTATCCCAGACTAGGCATTGACTTAGCTGTAGTGCTGGATTGAATCCTCTTACAGTCGTCACATGACTGACAGCTATGTGAGGTCACCCTGCAAGCTGCTCCTCCTCACGGGCATGCTTCCTTGCCTCTCCACCACCCTGCAGCTCACTGTCTCCATAGTACTGGAGGTTTCCGTGTTGGACTACTGCAATGGCCTATACCCCTTTCCTGTGTACATGCACACTTCCCTGTCCAACCCTGCCATACCTGTGCTGTGGGGTACGCCCTTTGTCCTTGATGCAGGGTGTCTCACTTGGACCATGCAGATGGCACAGGCTCAGAGTGCACATGAGTGTTCATTCATGGACCATTCCATTCCCTGCAAATCCCTATGGGTCCGTGACAGGCTACTCATTGTACCACGTCTCCAGTATTTTGTCCGTATCGTGGTATTTGCTCATCCATATCATGCTCACTCAGGATCACTTCATCATCATGCACATGTTTATGGTGTCCTTGTCTGTGTCGACCACAGGCCTCCCTCTGCTACAGCCACCCTGCCTCCAGGCGACTGGTTCTGTGGCTTCTGCCTGCATAGATGTACTTGTGCTGGTACCTCGTGCGTCCTGCTTTCTGTCCCCCTCTCATCTGCTGTAGTCTCAGTTGTCTCAGGCTATGCAATTGACACCTTCAAACACTGTCTGCGACTTCACTGTACTGTGGTCAGCCATTCAGAGCCATGCACTGGCTCTGCCATTCCCCAGGGGGTAAGAGGGGGGGGGCAGTGCATCCCTACAACCCTTTGCCAACACTTTGCTCATGATTACTGCACTTGCCCTTACAGTGCTGTCATGTCACAAGATGGACATCAGTAAACTTCTGGCTCTGTTGATAGCTGAGGATGTACACATGTGCAGCACTGCACCCACGCTCTTCTGAGCCATGTTTCATCCATCAAGATGCCTATTCACTTGTGTGTTGTCAAAGTGACCTGGCATGTATGTATCCATCTGCCTCCCTTCACTGTATTTCAAGGCACTTGCGTTGTTGCATCCTGTGACACATGTGCTTTTATTGATATTGATGTTGTTGTAGTGTATGTTGACATGCGTTTTGCATGTGTCATGGACACATCTATTTGACTTAATGCTGTGGCTATTTGGGAATTGTGCATTGGCTGTGCTACGGACCATCTCTTTGTTCACATCTGTAATTTTTGGATAAGATATAGGCCTGCCAGAAGGTTGTGTGTGATGCAGTTGATATGCAACATGCCGTACATGTGTGGGTTTCGCATTTGACACGCATCCATGTCTGCTTTCAGGGTCCCCTTCCATTTCATTGCCACTGCATGCATGCCAGAGTTTGTGTCGTGTGTGACATGGCTGCCTCAAGTGTTGGCCCTCAACGAACATCCCTCGGTGCTCCAGGCCATCCTGTCCAAGCCTGCCTCTGGGTACGCCTCTGAGGATCTCTCTGACTCTGATGTTGAATCGGAGGCTCATGAATCCATGCCGTCGACGGTGGGTGATTCTGCAATGGATTCTGTTCTGTCCACCACACCTGCAGTGGGGGCAGACCACTCAAGAGGCCAGTCAGTGTTGGTATGTCGGCCTGTGGTGGTTACAGGTGCAGAGTCACACTCCACACCAGTTGCTCCTGTTCCTGGGGCAGCAGATCGATGAAGGAATGCAGTCCTGCAGCCGCAGGCTGTGCCGGCACAGCAAGGACCACGTCTCCTTGTGCCCAGCAGGCGGGGTGCCCGGCAACGCGGTGGCATGTGCCACCGGGGAACACTGGGTGGGAGCATTCCATATATGCCATTGCACAGCAACAGGGGGTTGCAATTGAGATGTTGGCTCAAGGCATGGAGCGTGTGGCTGATTCCATTCTCCCGACCTGATAGGTAGGTGGAGCTCATGCAGCAGGCAACGCAGTCCACGTGCCACTCACTCAGGCTGGGCATGGCGGCGTCCAACAGGGCAGCCCGGCTGAACTGGTGGCTCTGCACTCAGCTATTGCTGCTGACACTCAGGCCAACAGGGAAGCCCTGAGGGAAGATTACTCCTCCCTCAGAAGTACTCTGGGTGCTCTCATCATGGCCCAGGATACACGGCAGAGCAGAGGATGGTGCAGCTTGAACGCACACTCTCGGCTGAACTCCATGCAAGCCGGGAGGAGGTCCATCTGGCACGTGAGACCTCCCTGGCAGAACTCTGTGTTATACGTGAGGTGGTGCATGGGGACCTCTGTGCCATATTCATTCAGAACCAGGCTCACCAGGCCCGCACGCTTGCTGCTGTGGAGGGGCTTGCTGGGGCTATGCACCCTGCACCTCCCCCCTCCTGGCACTGTCTGACATTGTCACTGTTGGGTCCTGTGTTCATGATGTGTTATGCTGGTAAATTGATAGTCCTGTGTTGGCTTTGCTTATGATGTGTCACAGGATCAGCAATATGTTTCCGTTGCAGATGTGTCCACTACAGAGTGGTTAACATGGAAAATGTATGCTACACTGTGTGTTCATGCATTTCCCATGCTAGCATGCATTGAATCGCCCTGCAAACACCCCCTCAACAAGACACACAACACACCCCCAACCACACCCCCACCCCAACATCCACCCACCCACACACTACTTGCCATCTGAGACATGCTGTGTCCCTGCTGCACATGTTCACATTGACCTTCGTGATCGTGAACTGGCGCCGCCGCCTGCTCATTTTTTTCCTTTGTTATTTTTATGCAGCTGCAGGGGTTTCCAGGCCACTGACACCACTCACTGTACTGTGTGGTGTAGTGAGCGGGATGTTGCGGGGGACAACCCCGCAGCACCCGCATTTTCTTTTCTTTTTTGGGATTCCCTGAAATGCATGCCACCAAAGGTTCGAGGTTTTGGTGTTCAGGCCTTTGGTGGCATGCATTTACATACTTTTAGTATAGGTTGGATGTTTTTGCTCACTCTTTTCTTCAGAGTGTGTGTCTGAGGGGATTATCTGTGGCCTGTTTCCATTTGGAACAGTGCGCTTTGTGACAGCTGTGTCATGTGTGTTGATATTTTTATTGAGGTTTTCACATTGCATGCCATGGCATGGTGTGTGGGGTGGGTGACCTGGGGTTGAGGGAGGTCTAGGTGACATACCAGTATTTGGATATGCTATTTTGCATGGGGGGGGTTTAGAATCTGTGGCTTGCATGTGTGCCTTTTGGTCAGACAGGATTGTGTTTGTTTAAGTGGCTAGGGATGCACACAATTCTGTAATTCCAAGGACACATTCTCAGAGTGTTAAGGTTGTGACAGTTGACTGTCCCTTTGTCATAATAGATTGTCACCTGTAATGTGCCAGGCATGTGTGCACTCCGCAGGGGGGGGGGGGGTTTCGGTGGAAAATGTAGCCACAAGCTGGTTATGGGCTGCCTCGCCACGTGCCCTTTCCCCTCCCTTGCGCAGTGGCCGTGCATCTGGTTGGGGATGTGGGGGCACCACCATGTCCACCGATACGCCCCGCTGGGTTGCAGCATTGTGCAGGACACATGCTGCCACAATGATCCTGCACACTACTGGGGGCACATATAGTAGCTGCCCACCAGATCGGCCAAGGGAGTGGAAACATGACTTCAGTACTCCGAATGTGCACTCCAATATGCCCCGGGTTGCAATATGGGCTGCGTTGTATCTTACCTAGGGTGGTGTGGTGGGGTTCCGTATTGGCGTTATCATGTGGGTGCTCAGAGGGTAGGCACTGTCCGCTGGGGAGGTGATAATGATTGGCATTAGTTGGGTTTGTTTATTTGTCTAAGTGGCTAGGGATGCACACAATTCTGTAATTCCAAGGACACATTCTCAGAGTGTTAAGGTTGTGACAGTTGACTGTCCCTTTGTCATAATAGATTGTCACCTGTAATGTGCCAGGCATGTGTGCACTCCGCAGGGGGGGGGGGGTTTCGGTGGAAAATGTAGCCACAAGCTGGTTATGGGCTGCCTCGCCACGTGCCCTTTCCCCTCCCTTGCGCAGTGGCCATGCATGTGGTTGGGGATGTGGGGGCACCACCATGTCCACCGGTACGCCCCGCTGGGTTGCAGCATTGTGCAGGACACATGCTGCCACAATGATCCTGCACACTACTGGGGGCGCATATAGTAGCTGCCCACCAGATCGGCCAAGGGAGTGGAAACGTGACTTCAGTACTCCGAATGTGCACTCCACTATGCCCCGGGTTGCAATATGGGCTGCGTTGTATCTTACCTAGGGTGGTGTGGTGGGTTCTGTATTGGCGTTATCATGTGGGTGCTCAGAGGGTAGGCACTGTCCGCTGGGGAGGTGATAATGATTGGCATTAGTTGGGTTTGTTTATTTGTCTGTGTGTCACATGCATGCATGTGCACAGGCATTTGTATTCACCAATGAGCCATGTGTTGCCATGCCTCCCAGCTTCCAAGTCCCGGTGTAGGGCTTCCATTCTGTACATGAAATTGTCATGGGTGGACCCGGGATAGTTTGCATAGACAGAGGTGATGATTCCCTTGGCATCACATACAACCAGCACGCTGATGGAATGCCAGTGCTTGTGGTTGCAATAGATGTGCTCAGTGGCCCCAGGTGGACGCAGGGCCACATGGGTGCCATCAATGGCACTGAGCACTCTGGGAAAATGCGGCACCCCGTAAAAGTCCTGGACCAGGTCTTGCCTTTCTGCAGGTGTTCTGGGCATGTATATGTGCTTGCAGACTGAGGGGCGTGTAGTCATGATTGCCAACACCTGTTGTAGGCAGCGTGAGTGCGTGGCCTGTGAGACACCCCCAACCATGGCAGTTGTCCGCTGAAATGACCGAGTGGCCAAAAAATGCAGGACATTGAGCACCTTTTCCAAGGGGCTCAGTGCTTGGGAGCACAAGGTGGGTGATGTGAGGTCATCCTCCCACTCAGTGACCAGGTCTAGGATGATATGAGTTGGAAACCTATACCTGCCATAGACCTGGTCATCAGGCTTCCCAAAAAGGCTGGTCCTAGGTACGAAAATGCAGGGCCTGGCTATCCTCCTCCTCCTGCGGTGCCCCACGATCACTGCTGCGAGGAATGGGACATTCATTGTTGCTGTATATGCTTGCTTGTTGTTTGTGAGCGCTTTTATGCTGCGCCGGGCCGCTTCCGCTTGCTTTCACGTGGCGGACGTGTTTCCGGCTTTGCACGTCTTTTGGTGTGCACGGGCTTGCCCTGTTCAATTCCACGAATACGTGTTGTTAGCGTGCGTGTGGGCATTGCGAAGGTTTCACTGCTGTACGTCCCCCGTTACGCCCACATTTTCGCGTGTTGTTCCCCATTCCGCGTGTTCGTCCCCTTTTCAGGTGTGTGTGCTGGAAGTTGTGCGCCTTCACTGGGCGACTCGCGCACAGCTTTCGGGATGTCGCTGTGACGTGTGCGCCACGCGCAGATTCAGCGCAGGTCCCAGGTAAGCCACGCTCAGTGCCTTCCATGAATCGGTAAACGGGTCCACGCATGCGTTTCACACGCGTGCGCTGCGTTTCTCACGTTTGCGCTATAGATTTTGGCACAAAATTATTACATGAATTACCCCGAAAGGGTTGATTTTTAGTTTATTTCTTGAGATTACCTGCCCGTTTTAGTTTTTTTGCGGTTTTGGGGATGAAATACCTCCTATTCTGACTCTTGCAGGATATGAGTCTCAAGGACCTCCTGGTCATCTATAGGAGGTATAGGGGCGTGCTCAGTAATATCATCAGCCAGTCTCCTTTTGTCTGGGAACCCACTTCGATAGTCAACTTGGGATGTTGCGTCACTCTCGTATTTTCATACAGCAAATTAGGTAGTACTGCAATTGTAGTATCTTTTATACCAGCTTAATAATAGATTCAGTAAATTGGCCTGAGCATAATTCTTTTATCGAGAGTGTCAAAAATTCTTGTCAAAATATATATTTAATTGTTCATTGCAGACAGAGCTGTTTCATAGAACGAGACAGATGGTTGCTCCAATCCGAAAAAAGGGTCTCCGGGTGGGTTTTACAAAAGACATAGGAGACGACAATGAGGAGTTAAAAGGATATAAGATAGGCGAGTGGGATAAAAGTAAGGTTATATTGTTCGCCACTTCCTCTACTTGCGTTTTGCATATTGTGCAATTATTGAATGGTTCCTAATGTGAGAGGAGGGTAGTTGGATCCAGTTGATCCATTGACCATTGCCTGAGAGACTGCTTGATCGATGTTTGTTTCTTTTACAGTGGATTTTTTTAAATTTATTTATTGTTTGGCTGTATAAAACAACCTTTCAATAATTACAAAAAATGAATAAAAACATATAAACATATTACAAATCAATACATCAGTATATAACAACATTTCACAATTGATAAAAACCATGCAGTGGATTTAACCACCTGGGAATACAGAATTGTGCGCTGGGAATTGTCAGTTCCATGAATTAAGACCTCAACATGTTCTGGTGTTAATACTGTAGTGGGAACTGCAGTGTTTGTCGCTATAATCTTAGGGTCATGATGTTTACTGAGACATATTTGGGTAGGAACAGCTAAGAGTTCAGCATCTGTAATGTGATGGGTATTTGGGACATCTTGAAGTGCAAGTTCTGGCATTGGAAGGTTCTGCGAGTGAGGGTGATTAATGGTATTTGATAAAGGTGGCAGGTTAGGCACGGTTGCTGTTGGATTTCGGGCACCCTTGTGCCACAATTGTCTAATATCAGTTGATAGTGATTTAGAGCGGTTGTTTTTGGGATTGTTATGCTTTTTAGTCCTGCTATTTAGGCATGAGTCTTGGGCTCGCCTTGCCTCTAAGGATGTTTTTGTTAAAGATTCTACTACTCGTTTATCAGCATGGATTGGCATCCCTGTTTTTACATTAAATGCAGCCCTTTGTCTGTAATGGTAGTGGTCACACTTATGCCGGTGCAAGGGCACTTCCCCCATGAGAGCAGGAGGGCAGCTAGCTGCTCAGCTGAACAGCGGAACAGCACTTGCCTCGCACTCCCACGATGCGCACGCTCAATGCATGCGCGCTTGTGCTTTTGTTGGGTTTCTGGGAGGGGCAAAGCGGGGAGTGGAAGGAAGGGAGGGGCTCGCTTTCAGCTGCAAATAAAATAAAAATGCTTTAGCGTATTATTTACTTTAAGGCTTCTACGACAGTGTATTGGAGCCGTATATGCGTCCCAGAGTACAACGAGAAACAGTTAAAGTAGTGGAAGAGGTAGTGGAAGAGGTAAGTCCACAATATGCAGATCGCCAATGCAGAAATAACAGAGTCGCCGACCAGGACAACAGCGGAACAGCACTCGCCTCGCACTCCCACTCGCATTTGATTTCTGTTAGGCAGAGAGGTGCGGGAAGCCTTTCTTGAAACTGGCAGCTTTAAAGGTTTGCTGCGTTTGTGCAAATACATTTTATGCACAAACACATAAAAACTTTAAATTCGCCTGTTTCAGGAAAAGCTTCTTTCCCCTCTCTGAAGCCTGGAGTGTCGCCCTATCTGACAGGAGTAGTGAGGGTCAGTGCAGGCCACGCCAGATGTGATCGGATGAGCAACCTTTTCCAAGGACAGATGGAACTATGGGAACTCTGCAGACCGGCACATGACTAGATCAGTCCTGACGGGATGCGGCCAACACCCATAGAGTAAAGCCACCTAAATCTTGGGAGCTCTAGCAGATTAGAAAAGCTTCAGTGAGCTACCTCACACGTGCCTCTGTGGATACACTATGGGGTTCATATTCTACTGCGCAGAATGCAAGATGAAGTGTAAAAGCAAGGTGTCATGCTTTTATAGTTTCATTTGGGCTCATTTTCGTGCCCTTCCAAGGCTTAGGAGGGGGCACAAAGTGGAGTTTGCAAAGGAGGGGCACAAAGTGGAGTTTGCATCTCTGCATTGCTTTCCTCCCCTCTCTAGGAAGAGAACCAGGTTTTAGGCCTGCATGATGTTTTCAACGTATACCGTTGTTTATGATAGGTTATTTTCTAAGCGCAGACTGTGTCATCTTGATTCCAAGGCAAGCAGGTTGCCCCTGAGCTATCCTCCGCAGACAAGACCGACAGGAGATTTTTCGATGGAATTTTTACCAAATATATTCCATCTCATTGAAATCCAGAGGGGATAAAAAGGGTTGAGATGGGGTTGCGGCAGGGTTGAAAATATAGAAAGACGGGTTGGGGGGGGGGGGAACCCCAAATGGAACAAATTATTTGTTGACTTTTTTAATTAAATGTTTTCATAAACAAATTACATTGGGGAAACAAACGCCAGCAAACGGACATAGAACCTTTTTCATGGAGGCTTAAAACCTATGGATTCCTATGGGATCCGCTTTGCATTTGCACCTGCTAATAAGTAATAGGATTCCATAGGACTGCATTAATAAACGCTGCTTGCTAAGTGGAAGTTTCAGGCAGCGTTTACTTTTTGGCAAAACTGAGCGTAAAAGTGAAGAGTAAAGGTGATTTTGCCTTGTTATACTCTTCAGTTTTACACATTGCCTTGCAAGTATTTTAAAATTGCATCCCGGGACCCAACAGCATGTATGTTCTAATGTTGGCAGTCCGCCGCATGCAATAAGCATTTCTATTTTAATGGCCTCTATGTGTTTAACCATGCATGGACGAGGAGGGAGGGCTTTACAGCCATGTCCCTTTGGGCTATTTCCCCACCCTAAAATACAGCGTTAAGTGGAGTCACTACGTATGATGCGTAAATAGGATGGGGCTGAGACCTGTTTGAGCTAATACCTTCAACTCTCTCTTCCTAAATATCTTCCTTCTCGAGCTCTTCGCTCATCCGCCTCCAACTCCCTCAGGGTCAGTCGCTTCTCGAGGCAACGAGTTGGTGGTAGATCTTTTTCTTCTGCTGGGGCCTCGCTCTGGAACAGCCTCCCTGCCTCTCTGAAACTTGAGGAGAACCATCTCCGGTTCCGGAAGCACCTCAAGACCTTCCTCTTTGCTTCTGCTTTCTCTCCTCCTCTCCCCTGCTGATCTCCTGGCTAAAACTGAAACTGCACTGGTTTCCTGGCTACCCTCGGATCTCGGGCCCAGATCCCCTCCCCGCCAGTTGAACTCCTGCCCCACCCCGCCTGGCAACCCTTGCACTAGGGGACTGTTTCTGTATTCCTACAGCCCCCTACCTGCACTTGACACCTGATGTCTGCACTTACCCTTGCACTTGCGATCAGCTGGCCACACTTTTTAGTTATTGTCTTTATTTTACTGTTTATCCTATCTACTGTACTGCACTGCCCCTCCCCTTCTCCCCCCGCACTTTTCCCCTTCCCCCCTCGTCTGCACTTGTGCGATCTCAATGTCACCTGGCCTTTTAAGATCGTTGTCTCTGACTTCCTTATGTTCCCCCTCCCTTGCCTCGTCGTGCCTTGAAACACTTGTGTATAGGCATGTTATAAATGCCATATCATTTCATATTGTATCATATGCTAATCATTTCATGACGCACATCTTTAGTTTGATGAACACGCGTGGACATGCAGAGGCTCCAGTTGAGTGAGACTCACAGAAAAATGCATGTATTGTACAAATACTGCCCACTTACACCCAGCCCACTACTTTATCCATCAATACAAATCTGTTTGATCACATAATCACAACACCACTACTCCTAATTATACACTGGGTGTTTTATTGGACAGCCAACACGTGTTTCGACCCTCTTAACGCCTTCCTTAGGGCTAATCCTATTTCCATGCGTCTTCAAACAATTATAGAACCTTCTAACTCTTATCCTTGATACGATCACTTCCTATACCTCTATATTCTGCAGGAATTATTTTTCATATCATTTCTATGTACCCTTCTTGTATGTATGGTGGAATAGATATCCCAAATTGCACATTTGAATGCTCCAATATTCTTAAATCATTTATGGGGTTGTTAAGCCCATAACCCTGGTGGGATAGTGTGGCGTTCCACGTGGGAAATTAACGCTAAGTATCATGGCGAATGTTTAGGGGATTCATTAAGTATGCTGTTGGACATGCAGGTAAAATAATGTAGCTGGCAGTTGCCGTAACCTGCTCCTGTGCAACCAAGCAAGTCACACTTGCACATTCACAAGAACAAGCGTTTCATAATTGATGGGAATTACATCACTCCCATAAAGTTTGGATTTTGTTAATGTTTTTCAACCTTTGTTACGTTTATGTGAATATTACATCATGCTTAAACTCCCTGACATCAGAGGTGATAACAAATAATTAAAGATGAGATGGAAAAGATGGAAAAGTAGGCAGCCAGAAGGTGGGGAAAAGGTTATCTATAATGAAGGAACTAAAAAACATACCTAGGCAGAAGCCTTCCATGGAGGATATGCAACCTTTGTCTCTCCAGATGTTTTGGACTACAACCCCCATCAGCCCTAGCTATGATAGTGAATGTTGAGGGATCATTGGAGTCATAGTCCAAAACATCTGGCTAGTTTCAGATTGCATAGCCCTGCTTTAGGTTCAGGGTTCAAAATTGCTGGGAGCTATTTAGCTCCTGGTTATGGCCTAGGAGAGCCTGGTTGGCTTGACACCAAGACCTATCAGGAGCTAATTTTGCCTAGGCCACTTGCTGTCGTATATACATGCCTATGCGACAATAAAATGGTGTGTTTGGGAATGAGACACATCTCAAAGACTTTTAAAGCACAAATGGCCAGCTATGATGCCCGAAACGTTGTAGTTTGCATCTCACACGGGAGTTGCATTTGCAGCATGCTAGATAATAGCACAGAAGTAGCTCCTGCTTCCTGGTTGATGCCAGATACCCAGAAACTGCTTCTAGCTTCTGCTAATCCAATCTTTATTTCGATCCCTGAGATGGATGCATTTATTAGTCTCAGCTTACCATCACTCTTGAATATACAGAACTGAGTGTATGCGAGTTTCCTTTAAATAAGCGAATTGAAATCTCCCTGTTATATGACCATTTTAAAATTTAAACCACTGACGTTCTGGTTCATCCACAAACCTGCCCCCCCCCCAACAACAGTGTGAATTGACCTGCAGTTCAACAACTTTTTTGAAATGGGTGAGCCCTGAAAGCTCCTATTTTAGAGGCCACGATTTGCAAGAAAGGCGCTGTGAGGAGCAGTGTGTGACCAGTGACCGCCACACTGACACAACTAAGATATCCTGTGAGTAAAAATAATTTTTAAAAAAATTCAATTCCGTTTTTTCTGCAAAACTCCCACGGCAAAACACCTGTCGGAAAAAAGGGGGTCGGCAAAATGACATGGAACCCTGAGAGAGAGCTCATAAGTGAACCTGACAATATATAAGGTTATAGAAACCTAAAGCTAAATTACCACAACAAGAAATGCATATCTTCCAACATGAATGCAGTACAATAGGTGGATGAATACATCAGAAATGCCTCTGTGTTATTCCACGAGTTTGAATATCAAAAAGAAGTAACAACACATCAGAGATTTGAGAGGTTGACAAACGTAATGAAACAATACACAATGCCAGATGTCAATACAAATTATAAACTGCTCTTTTTTAAAAGAACAGCAGCACACTCATGTAAGTCTTCCCACAGATGACATTGACGCAGAACAGAACAGCATGCAGTAGCACGGAGCACGTCTGGAGGCCACATGTGATTCATGACAACTGCTGAGACTGAAGGTTCCAGTAAGCAGATGCGACCTTTTGATCTTCTGCACCTCTGTCTTCAAACTTAATAATTGTAAGCCTTAGTCAATCTGGTGGCACCTATATCTTTAGATATACAAGCCTGGTTGTGGCATGTTGACTACTAAGAACACACAATTATACAGCTGCAGCAATTTGACATCATGCTAGTGCTGTCTCTGTTAGCAGGGCCCAGCTATGACAGGACTGATGTAGATTGGTGGCTGGTCTGAATATCTCCACTACAGCCATATGGAGCAATGGCCAGAAAGCTGTCCCACTAATTCTCCTGCAGGAAGGACAACACCTTCCCTTGGAGCACAGGAGCATCCTCCAGGAGGTCTACTGGGAACCAGTGCCTCAAAGGCAGCACTAGCATAACAAAGACACTCTGACACCAGGGTGCTGACCACTGGAGTCCCTTCGAAGTCAGCAGGAACAGGAAGGGTCAGAATTAGAGTAGCCAGAAAAGAGAGGTGGGTTGAGGGAAGGGTCAAAATATATTGGTTTCTGCTGGGGCTCAATTCCTTTTCCTGTCCTCTCCATTTCCTTCCTGCCAGGTACTCTGAGTTTGCTGGCATAATGCAGATGATACATTTTACAACAACCTGGACTGGACCCCTTTACAGCTGGATTGCTTTGGACCAATCCTCTGTGACATTTAGCCTGTACAAAGAGATAGGCATGCCCTCATTCTTTGATTCAACTCCGGGCTCTAAGAAGAATTAATCTCAATCTCTGTTGGTTTTCTTTTCCGGTGCCCGTGAATTGGCAATTACCAAGTCATTGCGGCCCTGCCGGACCCGGTAATTGCCCATTTGCGGGCACCGGAAAAACAATGCTCCCCATTCCCATTTGGCCCCATAGGGCTGAATGGGGAGGTCGGATGCACCGACACCGTTTATAACAGTGCCAGTGCATCCGACATGCTGTGCTCATGGGTGCCTTTCTGCCCACCAGGTCCGACTCGTAGTTTGCCGGTCCGGTAACTATGGTACCGCCAAGCTTACGGGTACTGTAGTTCCCGGACCGGCAAGCTTATAATGAGGCCTAGTAGGTATTCCAGACAGAGGCATGTTCTGTCGCCTAACCATCCCCAGGGCGCAGTAGGGGGCTACTGATGTTGCACCAAGGCCTCACATCTGGTTGCACTGGGACAAGGACCCTGCTCACTGGAGGTGAAGGAATCCCTTTATGTACCAGCCATCTCCCTGGAGCGGGATTGCAGAACAGAAGGACTCGCCTTATCCATGAGCCCCGCTTTAGGACTCCCAGCAACACTCGATGTCCAACCTAGCTGGAATCCTGGTTCAATGGCCCGAGACCTCTTTGAACTGCTTCAGCCTCGTTTGACACATTTCGAGCCGGCACAGGACCCGTGGTGCTGCGTTTGGCCCTCAACAGAAATTTGAACCACTTGCTGCATTTCAATTTATCCAGATGCCGGCCCGAGACGGCAGGCTCTGCCTTCGTGGCAGCAAAGGATTTGCGTGCTGACTTCGACCTTCTGGAAGCCATCGAATTTTCCATTAGGAACTCTGACTCGACCCAGCAGAAGCTCTGGGGCCTCATTATAAGCCTTGTGGCCCGGAAATAAGGGTGGGGGCACCTGCCTGTGCAGGCATGCTTTTCACTGAAGCATCGGCAACATTAGCGACAGTGCCGGTGCTTCTGTGTCCCCATTCCCGTGGAGTCTTGTGGGACTCTACAGGAATGGGGACTTACACTTTCTGATGCCTGACATCCCGGCCCGCCGGGACTTGTAATGTCCTGGTATCACCAAGATCTCAGGCGGCAGAACGGTGTTACGAGTTCGGCGGCAACCCGCCGGTAGCACCAGCGGGTTACGGCCAAACTCGTAATGAGGCAACTTGTGTCGCTGAAGACTTAACCATTGCTCGATTTGTTGCAAGACATCATCTTTCTGTCTCAAACGTTGACTCGACCCTCACAGAGCTGGAACTATCAAGCTGATGCGATGCAGACCACCAGTGGGATCATATAGACTTGAAATGTCTCGACATGAGCTTGACCACAGCCAAGAAGCCTGGCTTGATGCTGTGAAGCCCCAAAGATAGGAATAAAGGTATTGGGAAGGGCCCGGTGCATCTCGTCTACATTTGGGACCATAATGACTGGCAAGCCTCCCTTCTCTACCTTTTTCTTCCAAGACATAACCTTGAATAAGGACATTACTGCCAATTGATTGCCTGAACAACCCTGCTTATTATAGAACCACGATAAGACCTTCTTTTATTTTGGCGTGTTTGCGCTAAGGTTATTTGGGTTGCTACTGCTATCAGCTCACACCACTCCTGACAATCTAGGCCTGCCCTCAGCCTGCTCAACTAAATGAGGTGAAGGAGGTATACCTTTCAGGCGGCACCTTTTCCCCCTGGCTGAACCTTCTTCAGCATAATGATTAGGATAACTGCTGGTTTAGAGTAGTTTGGGACTGAGTAGGTGCGTTAGGTGTTGCCAGGCTCCTTTTATAGCCCAAGGCCTAGGGCAACTGCACCTCCGATGCGGTCCCTCGTGACGGCCCCGCCAGGCAGGCTGTACTGACCAACACCAGTTTCTTACTCTCTTCCTTGTATGTTTTATAGTAGGGCAGCATTCTATGAAATGTTACGGTCAATAAAATGCCCTGGTTTAATGGAGAGGGCAGGTGCTTTTGGAAAAGTTTTATTTTTTTGTAGGTATGGGATAGACATTTTCTAGGAACTTCCATAATGGTACAACCCGGTCATGAAGTTAGCAAAAGCTGGCAAATAGGCTTAGTATTTCGCTATATTATATCAGTAGTTTGCAAATTCCTATCTAACACTTATAGGATAGCCAAACTGTTGGCTTTGTTAATGCTTGTTTAAACAGATATTCAGTGCATACAGATGCCAGAACACACATACTGCTTATAAATCAAATGGTTGAAGGCACATTTGGTTAAGGCATTTTTATTAAACCAGGAGCTGGTTTACAGCTGCAATTAAGCCATTGCCTTTCAGGCGATTGCTAAGAAATAACATTGGCATCCCCTTGAAATCTGAGAGCTAGATCAAAGAGATTTCAGAAGGATTTTGGCGGTGGGGAAGTAAGGGGTGGGGTGTTTTGCGAGGCTAGGGCAGGTACTGGGTGGGAATGGTCATAGGGACCAGCATTGCCATAGTCAGGTAATGGGCTGGTTAAAAGCTGAATAATACCCACAAGCTCTAGGTCCTTCCTCACATCCCATCTCTCTTCTATCCTCCCTACGGTAGTCGGTCAAAAAACCGAAAACAAAATCTCGAATAACAAAAATATCGAAACCAAAATCTCGAAGAAAAAAAAATCTCGAATTATTTATTTATTTATTTATTTATATGTATTTGTGGGTTCAGGTAAGTATAAAAAAAGGGTAAAATAAAAAAAAAGAAAAAAAGGGGGTTCGGGGGGGAACCCCCCCATTTCGAAATAAAAACGTATTAAAAAAAAAATTCGAGATTTTTGTTTTCGAGATTTTGGATTTGATATTTTTGTTTTCGAGATTTTGTGATTCGGTTTTTTCACTAGAAACCCCTCCCTACACATACCAATAGTTTTGGCTTATAGGCAGTGCTTACAGCACCACCCAACAGCCCAAACTAAAAGGCTGGAGAGAAGTTGATTCCAGAGGGATGAAGAGTCAAATGATCAAGAAGGGTTGCAGGTCATGTGTTCAAACTATTGGCCAAATTGGGAGGTGGCTCAAGGAAAGATAATATTAGGTGGAAAATACATCTCAGCACTATAACATTCCTATGAAAGGCATTCCAGAACCGTCCCTAGTGGTCCACCCGTAAGAGTTTCTCTTGGTAGCTTTTCTTCGAGCTGCCCAAAGGATAACCCTGTCCTGAAATGATTCCTGCTAAATCCCACCTGGTATACTGAGTCTTCCATATGAAGCGGGGACGAACTCCGGGTGTGCAAACAAGAGTCAATTTCCTGTGCATAGTGTGAGCTTACAAAGGCAATACAATGAAACGGTATCAAGACTTAGCTAACGCGCCACATGCAGACGATCAATGAAACACAGCCCCACGGAAACACCTGAACGCGCGGGGTCACCCAATCTAACAGGTCTTTTAGTAGCGAACCTGTCACACCATCAACAACAGAGGTAGCATCAGTCTCTGGGTGGTGGAAGAAAGCCAATGTGCAAGGAGGCCAGAGTCTTGCTGTGGACTCAAACAATGGATGAAGCCAATAAAAGGCAGAACTCAATGGATTAGGAAGACAAGCTTGAAGAGAAGATGCCATATCTTGTCAGCAGGACAGTCAAGCGTGAAGATAGGAGTAGAGCCCACCTAGGAAAAGGAGGGCGGGGAAAGTCTGAAGTTAACAGGCCGGCAATTCTCATAACTGACCATATTGACGGACATCAACCCTCTATGTATGATATTGCATTTCTCTGGGGTTTTGAGAGGTGGGGGCGAGATCTTATGCTTGGAGACATTGCTATGGCCATCTTAAGAGGCTAGAGTGAGGATCCGAAACATTGACTTTATGAAGACATGGGGTGTCGATTGGAAGGATTAGGGTTGGAGGGCTTGGGGAAGAGCCAACGGTTATGAGGGGGGATTTTGTTTTGCCATTATTTGTTTTTCATAGCTTGGGTCGTGAGGCTGAGGGCCGATTTGTTGCATGCACAGAAGAAGCAACATAGTTGCAAACAGGCAAAGAACTAGGGAGACATTTGTTGCGTGTGATCCATGTGGAGATACATGTAATCACGCTGAAGATTGAGCTATGATATGCCCGGGTTGGATGTCATCTTCGCGCAGGAGTTATATGCTAGGCTGTGCCTCACGGTGCCCATAGGGGAGTCATATGCTGGCATGTGGGAGCCAGCCGCAACATTTTGGGGGGTGGGGTTGGATGGCAGTTTTGAGAGATGGTAGTATGCAGTGCCAGTAAAGCCATTGCTCTTTTGATCACCTCACACTCTTCCTCTGTGCCCAGGAGGATGAAGAGCTCTTTCAACTTCCTTTGACCCATTAGATGCATTTTTCATCCCTATTCAAAGACCAGTTATTTTCACGAAGATGGCAATCACAGGAGGCATGAGTGGGCATCTAAAATTTGAGCCCAGCAGGTAAGCCTTTAGCTTCATCGTAGGGCAGGGGTCATCAAACATTTTCACACCAAGGCCCTCACTGAAGGAAAATGTTTGCAGGTACACACCACTTGTGCTCATGGGGTTAGCTGGCACGTGGAAAGGGAGGCACGTGGAATGACGAACAACCCTTTACCCAGGGGTTGGTTGCGGGTGATAGCATGCCAAGATGCCACATTCACCCACTCTAATCCATACCACTAAGCCTGGAAGTGGACGACAATCCTGGATACTTTTGAGGGGTATTCGGTTGAGGTCAGGATGACATTGGGTTTCAAAGGAGGGTGGAAATGCGTATCTACGAGAACAAAACCAAGAATACGTAAAGGTATTCTTGTGCGGCAGGCGGGCTGAAGAGGAGCTCATTGAGCCAATTGTTTCAAATTGTCAGTCAAGACTAAAAGTACCAGTACACAAAGAATACATCCTGCACTGGATGACCAAGTTATATACCACAGGGGCAAACTGTATAGCTCAGCATCTTTCTGTGTGCGTCTGTCTCCCTCTCGGTT